>NC_084886.1:19483278-19806715 GCF_958979055.1 Alnus glutinosa | reverse complement strand
CCAGAGGTGCTGTGGTCGTACCGAACCACAAGAAGAACTCCAACAGGCGAGACATCATTCTCACTTACGTATGGAACCGAGGCGGTGATACCAGTCGAAGTAGGATCTCCAAGCTTCCGTGTAGCTCACTACAATCCAGGACTCAACGACGAAAAAGCTAAGGTACACTTGGATCTTTTGCAGGAGAAAAGAGACGACGCTCACGTCACATGGGCAGCATATCATAATTGAATGGCTCGGTACTTTAACAAACAGGTGGTATCCAGAAAGTTCCAGCTCGGAGATTGGGTACTCAGGAAGGTGAGCTTAATGACAAAAGATCCAGCGGAAGGCAAAATGGGACCTGGATGGGAAGGTCCCTATAAGGTAGTAGGATGCCATCAGAAGGGAGCTTATCGCTTAATGACCGAGACAGGGAAGATACTCCCGAGATCATGGAATGCCGAGCACCTGAAGAAATATTTTATGTAATTTATTGCTTTTTCCAAACAATTTCATATTCAATAAAGAATGTTTACTTCCAGTACATATTAACAATTGCAAAAATCCGAGAATCAATCTGAGTTATACTTAGAAAAGAATCCACTTGCATCCTTTCCTCGAACAACCCTAGAGGGTCATGGAAAGGACGCAGTAGAAAGAAATCCCTCGATTAGGGGTTACGGGAAGACTGAGAGTATCTGAAGCTTCTCGGTTAGTCCAACACCGAGAACAAGAAAGAACAGAGAGTCTCCTAGATTCGATCAATCTATGAGCAGCAGTCCGGGATAGCATGGAAGCACTTCTCCATCAAACTTCCCTAAAGTTGATCAAGCTACATCAGCGTCCATCTGACTCCCCACCTCGAACGACTCGAAAGAGTTATGGTGGGGATGTTCGGGAAAGAAATCTGCCCGAATCCTTTCCTCGAACAACCCGAAAGGGTCAGGGAAAGGATACAAAGGGTTGAAACCTCCCGGTTGGAGGTTTCCGAAGGATGAGGACTAGAATCCGCCCGAATCCTTTCCTCGAACAACCTGCAAGGGTCATGGAAAGGATACAAAGGGTTGAAACCCCTCGGTTGGGGGTTTCCGAAGGATAAGGCTAAGGATATCCAAAGAAGAATCCACCCGGATCCTTTCCTCGAACAGCCCGAAAGGGTCAGGGAAAGGATACAAAGGGTTGAAACCTCCCGGTTGGAGGTTTCCGAAGGATAAGATGATGGATATCCCGATTAGAATCCGCCCGAATCCTTTCCTCGAACAACCCGAAAGGGTCATGGAAATGATTAAATGGGAAGAAACCCCTCGGTTGGGGGTTTCCGAAGGGATAAGATTAAGAACTGGTTCAAATCCTTTCCTCGGACGACCTGAAAGGGTTATGGAAAGGATACCACGACAAAGTTAGAAGATCTAAAGGAAAATAGCATTCAAGATAGTCTATTCCTCAGATGACTTGAAGAGACTACAGAAAAAATATCAAAGTAAAAGGCTCCTCCGAATGTTATGATTATTCAAGATCAAAGAAGAAAGAATCAAAAGGTAAGAGTTTCATTCAAAAGATTTCATTTCATATTTGAAGTCCTTTACAGGTTGATAAAAAGAAAAAGAAAGATTCAGGCCAGGGGACAGCTTCTAGCTTGCAGGATCGTCAAGAGGATCCTCTCGAGGATCTGGCGCGTCATCACCCCAACTCGGAACATCGGGCATAAATTCCTTACCGAACTCTTCCATCTCTAAGATGGCTTCTTCAGGAAAACCAACAAGCAGCGGCCCAACCGTCTCGGGATCGAATTTATACTGGGGATTCGTTACCAAAGTTTGAAAATTTTCGAAACCCCAATTGCACCCCCGAGCCCAACTCGGGTCCCGAAGGAATGGTACATAGCTCAATTGTTTCAGATAACGCTTGAGCTTTGCCCGATCCGTGTCATATCTGGCCCTGAGCCTAATTAAGAGGCTCTCCGAATGGTCCTGCGCCTTAACAACTTTATTTCTCTCGGCCTCAAGACATTCAACTTTAGCTTTCAGTTTATCCTTTTCGGCTTCGGCATTCAGAGCATTTTTGTACGCTTCGGAGCATTCGTTCTGCACGGCCGATAAACGAATGGACAACTGGTCTGTACGGTCCAACTCGGTAGAAAGGCTTGCAACAGAACGTGTGTACCGCTCATTGGCCTCTAGTACTTCTTTCTTCAAAAGAGCATTGGCAGAACGCATCTCGGGTATAGTCAAATCCCGAGATGCGAGTTCCTCATCCTTAGATTGAAGAAGGGCCTTCAGTGCCGCAACTTCGTTCTCCAAGCCCGAGATGCGAGCTTGCACTTCGGGGGTAGGAACAGGAGGGGGCGCTGGACGATTTTCGTACTTCTGCCAAAGAGCTGTCATCTTCACAAGAAGCTATAATGAGAAAAGTAAGCAAATTTAGAATCAAGAACTGAAAATTGGATAGAATGAAAAGGCCTGGTTTCAGAAACTTACCTGATAATGAGAGATAAGAATGCCTTGAGCAATCTTCTCGGGAGAAGACACCCCTGCATTTCCCAGATACCCCTCGGGAATTAGGTTCTTTATGGCCTCCATTGAAAGATGACCCAGAAGGCCTCTGCCCAAGACTTTAAAACCGGCTGAGACCCTAGAAGAGGAGATAGGACCCACAGGAGGTACAACCCCTATACTTGGAGCCGCATTGGACCCATCAAATCTTAATCTGGAAGGGCTGGCTTCAACACGAGACCCGCTCCTAGTAGAAGACTCAGGAAGCACACCTGCCTCAGGAATGATGTTCTCGGAGTCGATCCGAGACCCTTCAGGCACTCCGAGATGGGGAGTTACTTCGTGTTGACTTGCACCCTGTACTTCAGAAGCGGCGCCCGGCATATCCTAATCAACCACTTCCCGAGAAATTCCAGGCTCTTCGATATTTTCAACCTCAGGTGCTCCAGTATGAGTTTCAGGTTGTACATGTGTTGAATATGGAGCTTGGCGGGTGGCATGCCTCGTTTCACGGTTTTCCTCAGGAGGTTGTGGAGTTCCTGGACGTTCCGAGGAAGGAGTCCGGGGAGTACCTTCGGCCTCAAAATCCTCGATAAAAGGCTCATCTCAGGGGGTGCTAGCTTCTTCATCCCTCTCTTCAAGAGAGTCACCACCTGAAGCAGCGGGCTCTTTACGCACCTCCTCGGCATCAGAAGGTCTTATAACCGCCTTGCCCCACATCCACTTGGCCTCCAAGATCTTTTCAGCAATTCGGTCCTGGGCTGTGAACTTCCGCTTTCTGGCCGGATGTTTTACCCTGCGCGTGGAGAAGTTTCTGCACCCTGTTCACCCTGATACGATGCCTCGGAGCCGGACTCATCCCTTAAAACAAAGGAAGGAGCAGCACTAGCTTCTGGTGTAGGGGAAACTTTTGGAACAAAACCCCGAAAACTTGCAGATCCCTCTTCAACGTTTACTCTAGATGACGGTACCGAAGGGGGAGTTCTCCTTACACCCAAGGCAGCTAGAGGAATGTTCTGTTTCTTCCGCAAAGGGACATCTTCGGGAACTTCTTCGGTACTTTTAAATGGCCTCTTCTTAGTAACAGGCCTCGGAGATGGAGGGGCATCATTCCTCTTCTTAATAGCCCCTCTCTTGGTAATAAGCTGTTTGTCTCTCGGGATGTCGTATCCGAGAAATCGCCTTAAGTTCTCCTCGGTGACAAGATTGTCAAAATCAACTTCCTCAAATTTGTCAGCCTTGACCCTAACTGCGGAACACCCACTTATCTTCTTGACATCCTCCTGGTCGGATACACTGAGTGAAGGGGGGTCGCTTCGGTCAGGTCGTAGCAATTGCCAAATCCGAGGCATCCTATGATTCTCGGGCAGAAGAGTACCTTCAGGGCATTCCCACTCCCCAGAAACACTGAAAAATTGCATTTCTCAGAATTTGTTGTTTGTTAGCCCACTCTTGAGCTTGATGAAGATAGGCGGGTGACGAACACAGTTCAATCATCCCCTCTGAAGTTTGCCTCGGTCTGTAGATGTTGAAAAACTGCAGGATATCCATCTCCTTCTTCAGCACGAGCCTCCAAAGGATGTACGAGGCGAACAAATACCTCCAGGCATTAGGCATGATCTGATTGGGTGCAACCATCAGAAAAAGGACGAAATCCCGAGCGATCTCTGAAAATGGCAACCGTAGTCCAGCAAGAAACATCCTTTCAAACAAGGTGATGTCGCTGCCATCAATAAGCCGGGCTCCAGGTGCTTGATAGAACATCCTCACTGTCGGAGGAATTTCGTAGTTCATACGAAGAACACCCTCATGCTTCGCAAAAAGGGCGGTTTCCACCCTACTCTCTAGGGGAGAGAGATCCACGAAGCCGTCGGACCTTTTTGTCCTAGCCCGAGATGTAGCAGGAACAGTCGAAGCAACCTTCTTAGGAGCCATGGAAAAAAGAAGAAAAGAAGAAACAGAGGATACAAGGAAAGAAAAGAGTTTAAGAAGAAGGCAATAATGGAGGATCGAGAGAGAGAACGAGTAAATGACGAGGAATGAACAGTGAAAGTATTCAAAACTTTAAATACCCCTTCCCCTACGTGTCCAAAATATCAAAAGGCGCCATCATTTCAAGATTTTCGAAGATTGAAAAGGCGCGCGTTCAGTACTCAAGAATTAAATGCGCTACCTCGATAGTACCGTTTCATGATGACAAAGGACGACGGTTCAGAGCTGACGTCGTCATTGGAAAAAGAAGCGGCAAGGTTTAAATGTTTGAACTGTTGAAAAGACGTGCCCTTCACAGTAGCAGGTACAGGTTGGCAGGTTTAAATAATTCTCTTATTTCCATTTATTTCTAAAATTAGAGAATTAGGGGGTAACTGTTAGGCATAAAATTAACCCTAGAGACACGTGGATTCAGAGACATCTCGGAGTTAAGTCTCGGACACTCGTTCCGACCCAGCAAAGAAAAGATCGTCTAGGTATAAAGACATCTCGGTCTTAACATTCCAGGTTACGGTGTGTAAAATATCCCGAGATCTCCTAGTCTAATCGGAGTGAACATATCTCGGATATTTGCATCTCGGAGTAATAACGCCTCGGGGTAATAACGCCTCGGGGTGATATCGGGTCGGTGTGATATCAAGTCGGTGCGACAACGTATCGGAGTAACAACATCTCGGCCTTATACAACCCTGTTATGGTGCGGAGATATCCCAAGATCTCCAAGTCGGAGCGAACATATCTCGGGTATCATCACCTCGGAGGTTGGCTGAAGTGTACCGCAGTCATCTTAGAATGCAATAAGGATAGAATCCCAGAAAATCAGTGATAAAACCACAATTCCATAATTAATGGGATAAGGTAGTTATTGATACGTAATCAAGTTTAAAGAGGTACAAACGCAATCAACTTCGGACTCTACAACCTCATTCGAATTCCCTGAAGATATGGTTAAAGTTCAACCAAGCTAGGACTCAAACTCCTAATCCAACTAGGCGTCAAGAATTCTGGTAAGACCGCAAGTCTGGCCTATAAATAAGACCGTTGCACCAGGTATGAGACTACGAATTCTCTGAACTCTTGAGATTGAGATTGAAATATTCTTCAGAAAATTGATTTGAACTGACTTAGGCATCGGAGTGGGCGTAGTCGGCACCCCCGACGAGTTGTTTGTTCTTTTTGCAGGATTGAAATAGTAGATCAAAACCCAGCAGCGAATCATCAGGCGACACGTCACCATACCGGAAACTGTACCAACAAGATTGAAACGAAAAACACGAGCATAGCGAAAGATCGTTTTTATCATGATCACTTTTTTGAAGATTTGGCAAATATGGTTACGTTCTTATAATGCGGGGAATATATATTTGGTATACCTTTTTTCATAATATATACTTGTAAGAAAAGCGTTATTTTTATTTTTCACCAAAAAAAAAAAAAACCATTAAATTTTGATTAAAAAAAAATCATTATGAAGCAACATCTACCAAAGCATTATTAAGCAATATTATTAAACTACTGATCATTCTAATAAAATAAACAGCTCAGAAAAATTAAAGAAAAGATTAATTTAATAAAACATATATAACCCTAGTTTCATAATTTCCTAACATTAATTAATTAATTTTAAATTATCTTAAACTCAAACAGGAATGAGGTAGATATTAGCAAGTGCCCTCAAATTAAATGGCCTAACGTGAGCTAACCATCCGCCCCACAAGGCCTTTGCGATGAGTTCATAAGCATGCTGTGTTGGATGGAATAAATCCCAGAACAAGAACTCATTAGGGTTTGAACACATCGTATAATTCCCTATCCCACATTGCTTTTCTCCTCCCAGACTCCCGCCTCCACAGCATGCACTTGATACGTCCAAAAAACCTACACAAATTAAGGATTAATCCTAATATTAATATAAATTAATTCCATCAAATCTAGAAGTTAAATATATATATATATATATATATATATATATATATATATATAAACTTTATTTACCGAAGAATCTTGGAAATATTCGGAAATGATGGACAATATCATAAACTGCGGCATATGTTCCAACAGAACCGGGATGGTTAATGTGAATGTGTTTAGCCATTTCTTCCAAGCCATGGTTGTAGCTTCGGACCATTGCATTAATGTTTTCATCACACCTGTCAGTCGGTGAACCCGGCAACATAGCTCTTCCCGGAGCACAACCGACCGGACCCAGAGAAAATAAAACAATCCGACAAGCGCCAAGGCTGTAAATCTTTTCAACAAAATTTGTCACTGAAGAAAGCAGGAGTTTCACGTAGGCTTCTGGATCCATTGGAGGCTTAGTAGGTACAAAGAAGTCGAATATGTCATTAGAACCGGACTCAAACAAGAAGAGAGACTTTTGGATCAAAGTTCTATCAATCTGATTTTGCTCCACCATTGTTACAAATTGTTGCAGCTGTTCTTGGAGTGGGATGACTCCCTGTGCACATGTAAAATATATGATATAGAATGCCTTTTGTTTTGGAGCTAGACCGAAGATTTATTGACCTCCAGTAATATTAGAGGTATACATGCCGGCGGATATTAATCAGTTGTATCGATCATAGTTTATTATTCGTTATCCACAATTCACATATGTCGCATGCCCTTCATATATAAATATATATTTGATTTAATAAATTCACCAAAAAGATGTCGTTTTGGTATTTAATATACCACAATGACGTCGTTTTGGTTTACGTTATGTTTACATTATTTTAAGTTTTTTTGGTTGGTGCATAAAGGTAAAAGTAATATCTATATATATATATATATATACATGAAATTAATATATTTTCAAAATATTAGGACACTTTAAAAAAAAAAAGATTAAAACAGGCCCAAAATACTAAATACCGTCCCAAATTGTTTTCAAAATCGTTTAAAATAGGTCCTGATAGAGACCCGAATGAAGGCCAAAAAGACAATTACATAATATGCAGATAGTGAATAATAATCATAATAACCACTGAGGCATGCAGATATCTAAATATTGTGATATTTACATTTTGTGGATGCGGATCGGATGTTATAAATAGTCGCATGCGCAAGTACAGTAACCCTATCAAATATATGATATAAAATGCAAATTATTTTGCAGAACTACGTACAAATGTTGCAGGAAGATTTACATACTTCAGCCTTATCTGTGCCCGGCAAAACCCCACTGCCACCACTAGCAAAATTGACTCCATTGCTGGGATAATACTTGAGACTTCCATTCACAACGGCGACGTTTAACTCCAGGTATGGTTTCTGGAAACCAATGCCAAGGAACTCGGCTGCATGCGACATTCATACGTACAACTTGTATAAATAAATTAATTAAACCAAAGAAACAAATTAAACTATACAAATTAATAATTAACTAAGAAATGGAGAAAGTACTAAAGGTCGATCTCCTGATCCAGTCCTCACAAATGAAGTCAGGTACTGTTCTTCCATTAGTGAACCTGCCGGTGGGGTGGGGGAAGTAGCTTGATCCATAAGGTGGGAAATCTGCCCGGGCAGTGCAGTTCTTGAGGAAGCGGTTGTTACCGGCATCCAAGATGGAGTCGCCAAAACTGAAGATTGCCGGAGAAGAGGTTGAAGAAACTAGAACGTCTAGTGTAGAAAGGACAAATATTAGGAGTATAACAAAGAATTTCTCCATTTCAAATATATATGAATTAAGTTGATCACTTCGTAGTGATATATATATATACACGTGGATGATAAAAAATAAAAAATAAAAAAATTCCCATATTTGGATATCCACAACAAACCCAGATAGGATTTATGTAGAATTTATAAAAGATAAGGATAAGAAATCAAAGTTTAAAATTTAAATCCAAACAAATTAAACATCTATCAAATCACTACTTCAACAGGATCGATATATATATATATATAGCTCATCTCCAATAATTGAGATATATTATCATTCTAATTTAGAAAATTTAATAAGTTATAGAGCTTTCTAATACAACGAAGCGAAATAATGTTATTTACTAGAATGAGGTGTCATTGGTTCTTTAAGTGAAAGTGGCTTAATAAGAATGCAGAAATGATTAAAACACTCACACTACACAACAATGACACAACATCAAGGCACAATGGAGTGGGGCCCATACATTAATCTCACTCTGAAAATGTTAGATTTACAACACCAATACAACAACTGTACAACAATCCCTCACATGAGGGTGGGTCCCACATACTGGGGCCCACCCTCATGTGAGGGGTTGTTGTACAGTCGTTGTATTGGTGTTGTACAAGAATCAAATCCCATCTCACTCCATTGTACCTTAGTGTTGTGTCATTATTGTGCATTGTGAGTGTAAAGATCACACCCCATAAGAATGACACTCAGAACATCATATCAAGGTATGCAGTTAGGAGTTATTAAATGCTTTCGTCTATCTTTAAAATTGCTAATCGACGAGTGACATCTACATCTAGGCAGTTAGTCATTATGCAGTTTGGAGTAATTAAAGGAGATAATTGCACTGGCCACTAGTCTTTAGGGTTGGACTTAAATTACAAATTACTCCTTGAACCCGTTTTTCGTCTATCAAATTAACAAATTCCATTAGTTTGCCACGTCATTCCTAATAAGAAATTGACACGTGGCAACCCCATGCCTAGGTAGGGCCGTGCGCCACCCCTCGTCGTGGCCGGCCACCCTCGATAGCCACCCCTTTGCTATTTTTTATTTATTTTTAAATAAAATATTTTTTAAGTTTTATTTATTTATATTTTTTTTATTGTAATGGATACGTGTCAATTTTTTATTGGATATGAGTGGCAAACTAACGGAATTTGTTAACTTGGTGGACGGAAAACGGGTTCAGGGAGTGATTCGTAATTGTAGTTTACCACATAGAACCTTCATGAACTTTTTATACTATATGAATTAATTTATAATTTAAGCCAACCTCAAAGACTACTGGTACAATTATTTCTAATTGACGATTAGCGGCTAATAACCGCATACTTGTACGCTCTAGACTCCACATGGATGATGGACCCATCTGCTTCAGACGAGAGACGTCACCGTTTATAATACCGATCTTAACACCGCAATTCCTCAGGCAGAAACAAACGCTGCGTTTCGTACGTAGTCTCTCACACTTCGCTCTGTTCATTCTCGCAACTGTATCTGCTCACTGCGCATTCTCACTGAGATGAGCAACCAGGCAGAAGAAGATACAATGGCCAAAGCCACAATCGCAGCCGAGGACCTTTACCACATTCGGGACGCGTATTTTCCTGCAAACCTAGATGAGAAAATCTCCAAACTGCAAAAAGAGTCCGATCTTGCTCTCAAGCTCCTCGATTCCGTTCCTTCAGGTCATTTCTCTTTAATTTCAAGAACATCCATTTCGATTCTTTGCTCTATGTTTGTGTCACAACAAGTTTCTCGTATTGTGCCCTGCTTGGCTGCCGAGAAAATTGAGGAAGAAGGGAGAAAATGGGATTATAGGATTGTTCTTATCCCGCTTTTTAGCATTGAAAGTTGAAAGAAGGAATGATTTTCACAAACTATAGACGAATAGGTGTACAAAATACTTATGAGGTTGCAAGAATTCTTCTCTTTCAGTTTCCTACATCCATAGAACGGTAGAAGTCCCACGTGTGTCACTCTTGTTTCCTCAAAAAAAAAAAAAAAGTGGCTTTTAAAATCATCATTGGGCTATTAATTGATCGCTATTGAATTTTGATCGAAAGGTATTTTAAAAGCCACCTCATTTTAAGAGTGATACATGTGATAGTTTTAGAATTACTCCTTTATACAAACAAAGCTAGGTTATTTTCACAATTGCATTATAATAAGTTCATAATCGGAATTGGTTAAAAAAAAAAGGGTATAGAGCAGTAGTGAACTTGTGAGAAAGTTTTGTTTGTATTCAGGTCTCGTATGTTCCCATGAATGAGCTACTGACCCACTATTACCAATTTGTGAGAAAGTTTACATGCCTTCTCAAAATAGGGCTCACAAACCTTTAACATGCAAGGCCAGATCACAATCTTATTGATATTTGAGATACAAAAAGACTCTGAATTATGAAACACATTATGTGGTTATGATTGGACTGTACAGTTTTTACATGATTGGACTCTAGGGTTCTTTTACATGATGCTTAATTTATAAATTTTTGATTATTTGAAAATACCTATTGATGAAGGTGTTTAATAATATCTCGATTACTTATAAAAAAGATTGATTGATGGAGGTGTATAATTCTCTTTCTCTGTATATTGATGTTATTAGGACAATGCTTGATACCCATCTTTAGTAGATCAATGAGCTCTGCCTCAAACAGTATTTCCTCCCCCTGTAAGAATGGGATGGAGGGTGAGGTTGTAGGTTCAAAACCTGGTGGGTGTTTGTGTAACTTACTAATGATAAGAACAAAAGATACGTATGGTTTTGTCTCCAATTTATATCATTATCAAGAAATTGATGGAAGCATTTGCTTCAAGACTTATGGTTCCTAATGTAATCTACCATTGTCCAATTTTATATTTGCCCTAGGGCAATCATGTTGATGCTCTGAGGTGTCATTTATTCCCATTTGGTAGAGTGATAGGGAAATTTTGGCAGCTCCCGTTTGAAATTTGTTGGGGAATTTCTCAAGAGACAAAACCATAGGTACAGAGTGTGTCAGTAGTTCTATTAGGATATGGCAATCCAATTTTGTGCATATTTAAGGCAGTTTTTTTTTTTTTTTTTTGCTGTAGTTTGGAAGATTTCTTGATTTGGTTTTGCTGGAGTGGTCTATAGATTTTCGGATGTAGACATAAATGAAACAAATGATTGCATTGAGAATATTAGGTAACCTGAACCCTTGCCATTTATATGTGGAAGTGAAACAAATGATTGCTTTGAGAGCATAAGGTAACTGGAAGTACAGGCATTTGTATGTGGTTAACTTCTTAATGATCATATGCAGTATGTATGTACATGGGATGACACTCTACATTGCTTATGCCAATGATACAGCTGACAATAGATTAGTGCTTAAATGATTGTCAATACCCCTTATTATTTATTATTTGGGGTTTTTTTTCGTTCAGTTGTGTTGAAAAATTATTGTGTCCTCGGGCAGAACAAAGGAAATCACCCATGCAGCGTGCAACATATGAATATCTGAGAGGAAAGATACTAGATGTATTTCCAGACTATAGGAAAGAAGCAGAGGATCATCTCTCAAAAGCTGTAAGTGAGAAGCAACTGTTAGTTTCAATGGTTTAACATATTTTAGTGCCCAGGCTGAGGTTCCCATTTAAAATTTGGCTGTTCCATGCTCCAGGTTAAGTTGAATCCATCTCTTACAGATGCTTGGCTATGTTTAGGCAACTGCATTTGGAAGAAGGGAGATCTATCTTCAGCAAAGAACTGCTTCACTCTTGCATTAAGCAAGGTTATCACTGATATTAAATACTTCTTGTTCTTATCACCAGACCTGCCCTTGTGCTTTCATATCAGTTACTGATAAATGGTTATAAATTGTCTCATGCAGGGTCCTAACAAAAAATTACTTTGTCAGTTGTCCATGCTTGAAAGAAAAATGGCTCAAGGCAAGGCTCTTCTCCCTCTTGGAACTCATTTGTCCTGTAGTCCACTTTTGCTTGATTTTTTTGGTGCTTTTGAAGATAATACGAGAAGCCAGTAAATGTTTATGTGCTTTTGAAGAACTGCTTGAAGTTTCGGGCTTTTGGTGCTTTATGTCAGTCATTTGCATGTAAATTTGGTAGGAATTCTTAGTCCATTTGTCAACAAAGTGGTTTGGGATGATACTTGCATTAACATAAGAAATATTTGCTTAGAAGCTTTATGAAATTTACTTATTTATTTATTTGGGAGGATGGCTATTTTTTATGAACAGAAACTAATATTTCCAAGATTGTCAAAATCAGCTCCTCTACCATCCAAGCTAAGTTGCAAAACCATGATACTTGCATACACATAAGAAATATTTTCTTAGAAACTTTCTGCAATTTACTTAGTGATTTATTGGCGGATGGCTATTTCCAATTAACCGAAAACTAATTTTTCCACAATTTTCAAAATCATCTTCTCTACCATCCAAGTGAAGTTGCAAAGGCACAAGTGAGAAACTATCATTACGAACCACTTTGTTCACAGATGGACTAAGAATTCATGCCAAATTAACATTTAAATGACATAAAGCACCAAAAACCACTTTGTTGAGCAATGTTGTATCACATTATTGTATTCCCCTTTCCTCTGTTCTTTGTCAAGAGAAACCCAAAGTGAATAACATTGGACTTTTCTGTTGTTTTAAAATTTTATCTGGTCTTTTAACCAGTAAGTTGAGCTGTGAGTTCTTTATTCTTATTTGCTTCCTTTTTTTTTTTCTTTTTTTTTTTTTCATTAAAGGCGGCAAAATTGCTTCTCATAAAGTAGTTTAATTTGCCATTCACGCAATCTGCATTTTCTTTGATGCTTGCTATGGTTTTGTTTCCAATTAGAGTACTTTATCGAGAAAGTCTAGAAGACTCTACATGCAAAAGTATGTAGTTCTTCACTTTTGTAGTGATCAGATCTCAAAACTTGTTCTGCTTCATTTTTCAAGTGCTTTACGGAATACCTCGCTACTCCCAACAACATTACTTCCGTGAGTTTGCTAGTGCCATGATTTAGTTTAATCCAATTGCCTGCTATCTTCCTCTTGCAGTGAATACTAATTGATCAATTCCTTTTTTTGATAGGTATAAATTGATCAATTCCTAACAAATAAGATCTGTCAAACTGGTCTGAAAAGAAATATTGATGGAATAAACTGGGTAGAAACTATTTTGCTATGTTTAAGTCAGAAGAGAAGCCTTGTTGAGAGACAAGAGGGCTGTGTCTTCTTTTGCCAGAGAGAAGACATCACTGCAATATTTTATAAGAATACTTCCCTTGAATTTGGAGGGGTAATCTTTTCCTTCATTATCTTGCCAGCAGTAAACATGCTTGCAAGTCTCAATTATTCTCAACTTAATTGAACTATGTGGTGTTTATTTATCCAAAAGAAAGAAAGAAGCACTATGTGGTGTTCAAAATCAAGCACTTTGGGTGTTTGATGGGGGTTTCTTCTGTTTTTTGGGCTCTAGGTGTTATGGGTGCTCCTTGTGGGTTTCGGGTTTTAGGGTTGATCCTTGTGGGTTTGTTTTGGTTTTTTCCTTTTGTGGGCTGGCTTTGGTGATTCCTGTATATACTCCCGGTGTACTTAGGGCGCCTTACGCTTTTTAATAAAATCTTCGTACTTATCAAAAATAAATAAATAAACCTTAAGTTGGAGTTCGATTACATGATATCATTGATGGTGTTAATGTTCTGATCTTAAGTTACTAGTAACATCCATGGTTCCCTCTTCTTGAGCAGCTGAATTGTTCACTAGAGTTGATGTATAAATTCTTTGTGCTTGGCCTCTGATATATAGACATGATTATGGCTGCCAAAATTCCTGTTTTGTAGGAACTGAGAATGAGGCAAAACTTGTCGAGGAAAGCATTCAACATGGCAGGGAAGCTATTACTTTGGATGTCAAGGATGGGAACTCTTGGTGTAAGGATAAAGCTCTTCAAATGTGACATACATGTGACATGTTAAATTACCACTTATCCTTAAAGTTTAAGCCTATAGAAATAGTAAATTTAATCATTTAATTCATACTTTGGGTGTGTTTGGTAAACCCTTTTATAAGAGAAATGGAGAATGAATTGATTGATGTGATATTATGGTGAAAGAAGTTTTGAATTTTTTGTGAGAAAAGTGAAAAAATGAGTTTGACTTTTTTGGAAGAAATGAAGGGAAGGGGAAGGGAAGGGGTTGCCAAACACACTCTTTAACACTCTTCCTCACGTGTGGGCTCAAATTCTCTCTTAACAAGTGAGGTCCAATACGTGGAATATTTAATTGAAAAGGGAGGTAAATTGTAGAGTCAGGATTCGAACTTAAGATCTATGACTCTAATACCATGTTAAATCACCAGTTATCTCAAAAGTTTAAGTTTATAAGAAAAAGTAAATTTAATCATTAAATCAATGACATAAATTTCCTACAACCCACATATAAGATTGACATGGGTCTCTTGGCATGTGAGAAACACATGTTATTTAAATAGCATGTGCTTCTTATATGCTTTTTTAATAGGATTAATTAAAAAACATGTGATTCTCACATGTTTAAAGAACACGTCTTTTTTATATATGGGTAGAAAATTTCCTACAAACCAGTTTGTAGGAAATTTATTTCCTTAAATCAATACTTTAACTAAATATCACAATATACTCTCCAACATATATTGACTTAAAAATATGATTTATAATTCATTCTTGGTAGTCTTTCTTCTGACTTCTTTCAAGCATAGTTGATAACCTGACTGGTTTCTCTTTATGCTGCACATAGATATATATTGATACTCCATGTGCTTCTATAATAAGTATGATGTCTTTTTTACACTTAGGCTGCTGTTTTTACTTCTAGTTTTCTTATTTTCTTGAAAATCTTACTGAATTCTTGTTCATTCCATCTTCTTCAGTCTCTATATCCTCTAATATGATTTCATCTTATTTACAGACAACCTAGGAAATGCGTGTCTTACAAGTTTTTTTGTGACTGGAGCTTGGGATCATAGCAAACTTCTGCAGTCTTTGAAAGCATACCAAAATGCTGTAAGTCTACTGAGTAGGAACAGTTTCTTGGTAATTTCTGGACCATTGATGGTTTTGTAATGCTTATGGGTTGCTAAGCATGTTGAATTTTCTCTCATGCTTTTCTATAAAATAAAAAAAAAATAAAAAAAATTCTCTCATACTCTGTTTATTGAAGGGTTTGTTTGTTTGTTTTTTTTTTTTTTTTCCTTGTGTTGTAAATTTTGCCTGTTCAGTGTGGAAGAAGTTCTAATTCTTGATAATATATCAGGAGAAAGATGAAAGAATGAAGCCCAATCCAGACCTTTATTTTAATTGCGCCACTGTAAGTTGCAGCCCCTCTCTCTCTCTCTCTCTCTCTCTCTCTCTCTCTCTCTCTCTCCCCCCCAAAAAGGAAAAGAAAAGAGAAATAGAAAAGTTATGACCAAATAAATGTTGAACCTCCTTTTTTGATGCATAGACTGTTGGAAGATCACCAGTTCATGATGATCTTGATTCAGTTTGAGAGAAGGGCGTCTCTGAGGATGGGATAAAGAACTAGGATCTCAAGTTTTGTGAGGACAATCTCAGCCTACCTTTTTTTTTTTTTAGAACTCAGAATGGAATACAGGGATTTGATGGTTGTAATTGAGAGATTATTCTGAAGGATGGGTTAATACAGCTTTTTGGGTGGGCAACAGAGTTGTGATAAGAACTATAGAGAAAAGAATAATAGTAATAGTGAGATGCTGCAGGGTAGTTAACAGATTGGAGCACGTTGTTTTAGATGCAGGGTGGATCTCTGATCAAGCTGATGTAGGACAGCAAATTGGAGGTGAAAATTTGATGGAGATCTGTTTCTGATGGAGGATCCTTATAAGCTTCTGTGCTCATCAAGCACCCAAGTGGCTTGCCTTGGTGTGAACTGATTTTGTAATCTAATTGTCCTCTACGCCCCTTTCTCATTCTGCATCAACTAACAGCAACAAAAACATGAAGAATACAAGCATCTTGTTTTTAGCTAGTCACTGATCAATCACTCATTTTCTGTACAACCGTACAAGTATCTGATGGAGTTTCTGTTTTCAGGTAAACAAATATCTAGAGAACTATGAGAGGGCCCTTAGTGGATTTGAATCTGCTGCTTTAAAGGATCCTGGTCTCAATGCCACAGATGAGGTTCAAAAGCTGGTTAACCTTCTTGACAAGTTGGAGAATATGTTGAGGGTAATGCATCTATTTGTAAATGCAGCGATATGGCAAATTAGTATTTATATAAATCCAGTATTTTGGATGGTTTGGGTCATCTGTTCTGTTATTAATTTTTCTTCACTCCCACGGTTTCTAGTGTTTCAGACCATTTGCTTATGAGACTATGGGAATAAATTTAGGATTAGGATCCCCTATAATTTCAAAGAAATTGTAGATTCTAAAATTATGTGAATTCAGACCATTCCTTGCATCGAACAACTTGAAAAATATACATATTAAAAATGTGGCATGTTACTAGGCAGCCAAAAATATTTTTTCTCCCAAAAGGCTTTTTCTTCACTTTTGAAGACACTTATTCTTTAGAAAATTAAAAAACAGCTTTTGGCTCAAAAACTTTTCTGTAACAGAAAGCGCAAGAACATAATGAAAATATACTCAATTCTTATTGGTAACATGTCACATTTTAATAGGTAGTATTTTTTAAGCCGTTCGATGCAAAGAATAGCCTGAATTCACATAATTTTAGAATATACAATTTCAAAGAAATTGTAGGGGATCCTTATCCAGAAATTTAGAAGCACGTGCACATTGTTGTCAGTTTTCTTGCCATAGATTCGTATTTAAAGGAGCGGTCAACTAGTCAGAAGATTCTTAATTCAATACTTTCATTTCTAACAACATATTGTCAGTCTGAAGTCCTTATAAGATCTTTGAAATATCCTTTATAAATATGCAGCTGGTTCTTAACAAGATTTTTCTTTCCAGGGACATGCTAGAGCTAAACGACTAGCATCTTTAGTATCATCGCTGGATGCTGTTAATTGTAATAATCCTGACTCCTCCATGCATATAAGTTTGTGGTTGATTGGATCTGCGTAAGCCTGATTTATTTATTTATTCTGTTACTTTGTCTGCATCTTCTTCGGAAAGTGAATTCCTCATACAAAAGAGCCACTATAGATCTTCTGTCAGAAGGTTTAAACAAAGCAGTGGCAGTAGTTGGAAAAGTGCTATTCTTCATTAAGCATGAGAGTATCGCTCCCCTGTAAGTCTTCTGTTGACGACACTATCTCAATTTGTTTATGTGGATGTCTAAATGTATTTCATGTGAGAGTTTGCTATGCTGTTATAATTTCTTTTGCTTTTCATAAAACTCAAAAAATTTGAATTGTCAAGTGGTTGATAAACACTCCCTCCCTCCCTCCCTCCACTAATTTATTTATTTATTTTTGCAGATACTACCTGGTATGTGATTCAAATCAAATATGCTTCATTCTATCGGTGTATGGTATACACAATGATGCGGTAAGATTACCTGCTTAACTTGAAATTTATATATCTTTTCTACCTTGTTCTCTTTGGGGTTTTGGTTTTCCTTTTTTTTTTTTGGTGGGGGGTGGGGGGGGATGGAAGTTTGAAGCACGCTGGTTTCTGCTGCATGACCATGTGGAAAGCTTCTTTTTATCTTCTACAGATTTATTCTTTTGTCTTTCATTTTGTTTAGTTATTTATTCAACTCTCTGAATTCCTTTCCTGTATTAGAAGAATTTGGTATGGGAAATGACTTGCAGTGATTAATGCCCAGTGAACTTTACTACTAGGACTACCGCTGCTACTAATACTCAAAATAAGAATGATAGTGATAATTATAGAAATTAATAACATTGGGAATATTCATGTACCAACTCAATAGGGTAATTGACTTAGCGGAAGCGATATGAAAACTAAAGAAGTTCGACGACTTCAATTCTAGGAACTTAACAAGCTAACAAATAGCTTAGAAAAGCAAAGGAAACCGAAACTTTCACTATTATTCAAATATTTTTTTCTCAAAACTGTCACTCCATGCCAAATATATAGTTGCTTAATTCACCATTTGATCAACTTTTGTGTTCCATCGCTACTCTGGTGAAATTCGCCTATGTAATAGTTAAGACTAATGTGGAATTTGCCCTCACCATCCCAGGAATGTCTTTTAATTATTGTTATTAACATTTTCTTTTCATATGAGAAACATCAATAAATTGTTCATGGTTTTAAGTCTCTTCTGCTGAAGGAAGATATCTATAATCTTTAAATTCCATGAGTGCAAAAGCTCGTGTCTGTTTATTGGCGCACATGTGTGCTTTTGTGGTTCAACAAATGGTTTTTTGGTTACTTAAACTAATTGACTTCCCATTACTTACTACCAGCAGTATGGTAAATCCTGAGATTTTTGACGGAGGGTCATGGATCAAGAAAGGATAGTTCATAAAAATTTAATTGATTTGTGCTCAATTAAATCATGTCGTCGAAGATTATGTCTTCCCATGGATTAAAGAAGTTGACCAATGTTTTCTGAAAACTGTGCAAGTTTATAACACTTGGAAATGTTTGTCCATTAGGGTTAAGAGTCTTTATTTAGATCCATTAGGGATTGGAAGTCCTTACTTAGGATTAATGTTTTTTTTTTTTTTTTCCCTAATAATTCTAGGATAGAATTTTTAAGTAACCTTCAGGATTAGAATTTGTAGCCTACACAAAGGCATGCAGTGAACCTTATTTCATTATAGAGTTTTAGTTGGTTTTTAATAAAATTTCAGAGAGAGCTCTCTTTGTGTTTTTGCAACTGTTGCTAGTCTTAGGAATCAACAAACATTGATAACCATGGCACTCTAAGAAGAATAAATAGGTTCCGAAAAAACCATGTTTCGATATTCATGCACGAATCAGCAGAGTTAATCAACGTTTTATTTTTTTTTATGCATAATCCTTTAATCCTACGCATCTCCCTGCATCTGTTGGTATCATAGGTATGCTTTCCCTGCATCATAAACCTTGCATATACTTTGCCAACAGATGGTTCCTTCTATTCATTTTCTTAGCTAATATTGTAATTGAACCTTGTCCTCACAGATCAAAGAAGGTGATCAGCTAACTCTATTGGAACCTTGTTATCGTTACATTGATTTTTCTTGGAAGGAAAAGGTAATTTCTTTTGCAATATTTTAGACGTTCTTGCGTTTTGATTAGCAGATATAAAAACTAACTTGCTTCAATTCAACCTGTTTAATGAAATGTTGTATTATCCAACTTTGTAAATAACTACAAAATTTGCTTATTCCTTTTTTATTGATCTACCCAAGTTAAATAATGAAACCACTCTGATTTCTATCTTTCTATTTTTGTTTCCATTTATATTGAAACAGCACTACCAGTTCAAATCAATCCGTGTCGATTTCTTGGAACAAACTCTTGTGAATGGGAAAGCCCCGGCTCCTCGCCACGCAATCCGTACATCAATCTATGCACAACATAAACCATGAACAGTCAAATCAAGTCACTTGTGTACTTTGCCTGGGTTTTGGGTTTTTGTTTGCCCTCGTTGATTTGTGCTGTATCATTTGTAAATAATATAGGGAAAAAGAAGAAAGAGTAAAATCTGAGATACGTTTTTGCCCCCCCCCCCCCCCCCCCCCCCCCCCCCCCCCCCCCATGTCGCATGCGAGAATCGAGTACAGAAAGAAGTACATTATGTTGGAGTTGCACATAGATGCATATTAATTACTTGTATCAGTGTGTGGGCACCCTGGGATGCCACTCTATGATTTTGTATTTGCCAAATATTCATTTCAAAAACCTTTTACGATTTCATAACACTTTGTCATGTAATATTTCAATGTTCTACTCTGCTGATCGACAGGTTATTTTAAGACTTCGTTTGTTTCGACGTAAAATAATTTTTTGTTGAAAATATATTTTCAAAATTTTCAACAAAATCATTTTTTTATACGAACCAAACACTTTATATCCAAACAAACGTAGCCTTAGTTTTTGTTTGGCCATAACAGGATCATCTCGTGTTTACCTCTCATCCCAGCATATCTCATACTCTCTCAAAGCTTAGTTTTTTCGTCTTCTTTTTGTTGTTTCTTTTTTCTTTTGTTTTTTTCCTGAGAAATATGTCTTTGTATTTTGGGCGTCTATCTCATTTACATGTTGGCTGAACTGGCATATTTCATTTATCATTGATGTTTTTCTTTTTCTTTTTAATTAAGGTAAATGGAAGATGCCAACCCACCAAGATGCACACAAAATCAGTGCCAGAATTCAACTAAGCATTCCCCTTTTTTCTTTTTTGGTGTCGCTTCCGTTCGAGCTCACCCAACTTAATTAATTTACCTAAAGAAAAGCCAAAATATCTCTAAGAAAGGTAGCGGCTTGATTTTGGGCAAAAAAAAAAAAAAAAAAAAAAAAAAAGTTAACTGCTCTTTCCTCTCATCCAACGTCGTCTTTGAAAAGAAAGTTTGGGAATAGGGAACGCCAAATCCCATCAATAGTCATTACATTTAAATAAGATGTCTTTTTCAAAAGAAAATAATAATAATAATGACGGACCCAAAAAAAAAAGGTTAAGATGTACCTGCCCGTTTTAAATACATGCCAAATTGCCAATGATTTCGGACCACGGAAAACCAAATCACATCACCAGATCACTACATTTAAATAAGATGACTTGTTGCTGTATTGAGATAAGTGGTTCATGCACCACATAATAAGTTTTCATATTTTTTCTTCTTTAAAGTTGATTTAATTTTTAAAATTATCGTTATATTAAAATTTAATAATCATTTATCAAAAATTTAATGATAATTTTAAAGTCACTATCAGTTTTGGAATGATATAAAGAAAATTTTTAGCATTACTATGTACAAATTGTTTTTTTTTTTTTTTTGTCCTAAACACTTTTTTACTATTTACTATTGAGTTTTTTTTTTTCTTTAAAAAAAATAATAATAAAAATAAAAAATGAGTAAGAATAAATACAAACAAACAAAACAATTACAAATACAGAAAATTACATAAGTCAATATACAAAGTTCAAAAAGAAAAATCAATCTTAATAGTGATCTATATAGCCATAGCTCCAGAGTCTCGAAAGTGTGGAAGACAATCAAAAATGTTGCCAAGGAAGTTGATTGTAACGGCCTATGGTGGATGTTGTGGGTATCAACAAAAGAAACTCATTTTAACTTAGTTCATGTAAGACTAAGAGGTAGTTGTACATTGATGGGGGAGACACCATCTGGGCGATGAAGAAGAAAACTACTAAAATTGGATATTTTTTAGGTCCATATTTAAATAAGAAATTTTTGGTGGACTAAAATTTCTCTACAAAGGAAAGCCAAAGATATTGTGACAGAGGAGAACAATTGCAGAATAACAAAAGGAACATCAGCGCATATAACTCACGTGCGCCATAAAGGCTCATAGGCTAGCTACACAGGCGAGGGAGGGGCCAATGGATGGTTGAACGACTACCGGCGAGGGAGGAGGTGGGTAGTGGAGGTTGGGAGTTTTCTATAGATCTAAATTATAATAATCCAAACAAAAGACTAGAAAAATGAAATGAAAAAAGAAAAAAAGAGAGAAGTAACAAAGAGGAGATGGTAAAGAGGAAAACATGAGTGTTGTGGTGGGGCCTCCTCCTTGACTGAGAACTGAGAAGGCAGGAGGTGGGGGGGTTTGGAGAGAGAGAGCATTTACTATGAGTTAGTTGTTAAATAAGATTTTCTAAAGATGAATAGCAATTGTAAACTCTTAACACTTTTGAGACCGTCACTCTGAACTAATCAAAGCTAGCATAACAAGCAAGTATCTCTTGTTTGAAGATGAGACAGTAGAAGACCAAGTTGACATGATAGATCCTGTTTTTTATGAAGGCGATGACAAGGAAATTATGCACTGAGATGGGAATAAGACTCTTGTTGTCCGAAAAAGCTTACTCACTTCAAAAGATTACTCCAGAGAATATTGGTTGAGAAACAATATTTTTTATACCATCTACACGATTGCGGTGCAGGTTTTCAAGGTTATTATTAGGGATAATTATAAAAAGCCCCACAAACTACCGAAGAGTGCTAAAAAGGCACATTTTGTTGAAATATTCCTATAATACCCTTGTCAAGTGTCATATATTCGATTAAAATTTTTTTAAAAAAAATAATAAATAAAAGCTTAAAAAAAAAAAAAAAAAAAAAAAAAAAAAAAGGAGGGGTTGCTCCATGGTATCTTTTTAAAGCTTTTATTTTTTTTATTAATTTTTTTTTTCAATTGAATATATGACACGTGGCAAGGGTATTTGATGTAGTCTTTTATATACAAAAATATATCAATAATAAAATTATCACTCGCAATAGTACGAATCATTGTAGGATAGGACTATATTGAGGGTGTCAAACCTCAAGGACTGCTTAAATGTTGTTATCAAGCTTTTCGAGATTATAACTTAATTTAAAAAATGTTTGATTTTTGTTTTCTAAAAATAAAGACAGAAATGTAAAGTGAGTAGTGATGAGAGAAAGAATATGGGGTTGATTTCACCACTTACTGCATAACAATGGTCAATCATAAATAAACAAGGGAAATTCATACTATGCATAGGGCTCGTCTCACTCGAGTAGTCAAGAAATTACCTTTAAAGAATAAGTATAATCCATCTTCGGTTGGCACGGACCATCTACCTAAACACTAAGATGCGGAACGACCCGTCTTCCCTAGGTATAGATCAGCTACGTCTTTAATAGGATACATACAATCAATGGAAAAATATAGCTCATCTTCAGTTGGTACGAACTGTCTACCTAAATTACACTAAACTAGGGTGTAGTATAATCCGTCTTCCCTAGGCATAGCCTATCTAACCCTCTTGATCATATATCAATTAAAACCGTTGTTTAACAATCATTTACATAATCATAGAAAATATGAAGGATTGAGTTTAACCAATATAAAATACTTTCTAAGACAAAATAAGAAATTCATAATGATTGAATATAAACATTAAGATCAATTCTCACAGTTATAAAATCATCATGCATATAGAAAATCTCAAACTAAAATATAATTAAAACATTGTTACTTGAAAATGGCTACATCAACACCTATTACGAATTTAGCCGCTCATCGTGGTGTTGGGATGGCTTCCTGCCATGTTCTTTTCCTCTTCAACTTGTCAAGTCTCCAAGAAGAATTTTCTGTCTAAAGCTAAGGACACATTCTCTTGAAACTTAACAGTCTATTTATAGAGAGTAAGAGAGGCCTAGAAGCCCTAGAAATCCTAGAAAAATTGGAACTTAGTCTCTTAGTTCAAGTAAGAAATTGAAAATTTAATCCAAGTAGGAAAATGATTCAAAATTTGTCCAAATTTGCGGTCTTTTATTACGGAACAATTTTGGTATGGTAAATGTCCGAATTAGGAAAAAAGCTATTTCTGATATATTCATGTCATTTTTTATTAGCTTTCCAACGTTACCAATTTTATTTCAATCCGAAACTTGAACAGAAAGTTATGATCAAAACATTGAAATGTGTGCAAAATTCAAATTTGGATCCAATCCGATTTTGACTCTTATTGGAAAAATTCCGATTTAATTTTTTCTTGATTTGATTAAACTTAACCACATCATATAAGTCTTCTATTATGATTGGTTAAGCTTACCTATATTTTCTAGGTCTTCTCAAAGTGTGTTTTAAGCTCAAAATCAATAGAATTATTTGTATATTTATTTAAAACCTGAAAATAATAAAACAACACAAAATCAAACAAATAACAATGTTAAGGAATTAGCATATGCAAATTAAGGGGCTTGAATGTGCAACATTTAACGCGTATTAGTATTATAAGAATATTTCGATAAAATGGGCCTTTTTGGCACTCTTTGGTAGTTGGGGGGTTATATTAGTATATTTAGTAGTTCAAGGAACTACTTTAAAAACGGGGCTTGTAGTTTGGGGGTCTTTTCTTTTCTTTATATATATAGTTTTCCCTTATTGTTAACAATGGCAGTTGTGAGAATGTGGTGTCAGATGATGCAATTAAGAAGGTTCAGCTGAAGATTGATCGCCATCCAAAACCATACAAATTGTCCTTGATGAAAAATTGAAGTAAGGTAAAAGTAGATAAAAAGGTATTTGGTTTCTTTTTCAATTGATATAAAATATTTCAATAATGTATTGTGCGATCTAGTGTCTATAGATGCATGTCATTATTAAGTAGGCCTTGGCAGTATGATTGGAGCGTTGTCCATGATGGACGGTGAAATACTTATACCTTGAGCATCAATGGAAAGAAGGTGGCGTTAGCACCTTGGCTAGAAGGTGTCATCCCTATCCTAGTGACTGAGATGTTGAGGTTTATATTCAAAATTTTAATATACTGTTGACACATAAGTTTGTTATGAATAAATATTGTTATTCATTGATCTATTTTTTTAGCATAAGACATATGATATTTTACTTGCTTAATAATGATTATATATATATATATATATATATATATGAATTATTTATACTTAACCATATCACATATGAATTGTTAAATCATATTATATGATTTACATGATTATATCATACTTAGTCAATAGTCATACAAAATAAATGATGTTGATATCATGATACGAATCATATAATTATTGCATAATTTATATTATATAATGAAGATACATTAATTGTGCCACCCCGCCATCACTATATCAGTACATCACTTAACTTCTACGTGTTTGACCCATTACTCAATCAATTAAAGTAGATTTAGTGGCCTTACTTAAAGAATATTGACTATAATTAAGCCTTTAAATATCTTTATATATGTATAAAAAAAATCCTTATTAAGATTCATTAATTAGGAAACTTAGGCGATCGCCTAATTTTTTCTTAGGTAGAGCCGGCCCCGGTTGGAGTGGGTCGTTACAATTAATCTATGAAGAACACCAAACATAGTGTCAATAACACATAATAAAAACACTAAATTTTACTCATAACCCTAACTAAAAAGATTAGTCCCTCATTATCAAAGTGCTAAACATAAAATGTAATAATATAAAGAAGATACCCGTTTAATAACCTCCCTCCCCTCCCTTATGAGGAGAATTTTTTTGTTAAGTAAAAGTAAAAAGTAATTGATGTGATATAAAGTAAAAATAATTTATATGAAAAAGTAAATTTTTTTATTTAAATATTAATAAAAAATTATTGATGTGATATAAAAAATAAAAAATGTTATGAATACTTTGAAATTGATTTTTTTTTTTTTTTTTTTTTAGAAATGTGAAAAATAAGAAGAGGGGAGAGAGGTTATTAAACTGGCCAAATTTGGCTAAAGAGCCAAAATTCTTGTCCTCTTGTTGGTACTTGGTCCCATGCATGCATGCAGCTTGACAGATAAGGTGGCCAAAATTATCTTTTCACGTTTTCTTTGCTTTGTTGCCCCGTTGCTTAGTAGACACAAATGCTGGAGGTGTTCTGGCGTTATTATACGTAGCATTAATTACGAGTAGCTGGGCTTTGTAGAATCATATTATTGATTTCCATTAAGCAAGTTTTGGCCCCACGTAGTATAGAATCCACCGCCAAGTCATGCTGGTGAAGTAAGCGAAAACGAAGGTACGGAGCACTTCCAATGCTTGCCAAAACCATGACGCGAGAAAGTTGTTGAGAAAAGACTGAAGGACAGGGACTTGAGTGTTTAATTATAGAAAGTTTTATATGGGCTATTAAATTTAAATATTGGATGGGCAGCTAATGGGTTTTTCTAATTCTTTATATTATATAGAAGGTCGTTATATTTACACCCAACTCTTCACGTCCAAATTCCTACGACCTGACGTGGCCTTCCACATCAGGTTGTAAGGATTTGAAGTGTGAGTATAACATTTTCCTATTATATATATTTGATGGTATTGAATGAAAATGATTGTTCGAGACTGTGCATCAAGAGAAAGTAAGAACGAAAATGGTAAAAGAAGTTGTAATGAAATGATGTTAGCTTGCTTTGCCGATTGGGATTGGGATTGGGTTGATTACGATTTCATGTTCTTCAAATACAAAAAGTTCAAAAGTAAATGTAGTTTATTGTTTTAATGTTTTTATTTTCTTTCATACTTCTGTTTATTTTCTCTCTAATAAAATAATTTTTTTTCTTTCAATTTTAGTTAAAGTATAGAAATAGTTACATGTTTAATAATTTTGAAAAGTGGCCAATTAATTTAACTAAAAAATTATTAAAGTTAAAATTTAAAGAATTTTTGCTGCCTTCCTACTCCCGGTCTTTGGCCCTCCTGGCCTCTAGGAGGATTTTGTTCCTCCATGGCTCGTTCCATTGGAGGGTAGTTTTTCTCCCTGCCGTTAGGGCCGGGAGCTTTGTTTCCTCCCGGACTTGTTCCGGTGGAGGTTTTGTCCTCCTAACCCTTTTGGGTTGAGGAGTTTATGTTCTTGTTTTCTTTTTTCTGGCCGAAAAGCCTACATGCAGTGTTGGTTTGGAGGATCGGCCGCTTCTTCTTCGTGTCTCCGGTGGATCTCTTGCCGTGCTCACGGTTTGCTTTCTGTGCTAGATCTGTTATTTTCTACTGGGTTCCTTATGACACGAGCTTCCCATCTGCATTCACTGTCGCCATCTGGTTCGGCCGACTCAAGCTGGTGGTCTTGCCGCTCGTTCTTCCCGGCGCGTGGTCTGCACGTTGAGAATGACTTCTTTCTTTGGTTAGGCGCGTGTGGGTCACGCCATTTATTTCAGGCCCTAGCTGATGGTGGTTGGTCGTTGGCGGTGGTTGTTTGCTGTGTGGGGTGCATCGGGGGACGGCGCGTGTTTCGCACGCGCCATCTCTGTTTAGGCAGTGGTCCTCTTCTTTAACGCTTGCTATGTTGGTTTTTTGGTGTTGTATATTCTCTTGTTGCTTTGTTTTCACAGTTTGTCTATGTAATGCACAAATTTTACTAGTAATTTGTGCATTACATAGACAAACTGCTTTTAAGGAGTGGCATTACATAGACAAACTATGTAATTTGTGCATTACATAGACAAACTGCTTTGTGTAAGGAGAGGCTTTAAGGAGTGTCCTTGTAATTTTTGTGTATTAGTTTAGGCAGCTGCTTAATTAATTTTAAGTCAGACCTGGTTCTGACTTAAGATGTAGAGGTTTCTTTGTACCTCTAGTCTATCTCTGTAATGCTTGATGGCTTTGTTTAGCTTTTAATGTAGCACACGCGGCATGTTAAAAAAAAAAAAAAAAAAAAAAAAAAAAAAAAAGAATTTTTGAAGAGGTAAATGTAAATGCACTTACAGATTGTGCCTATAAATCTGTACGTACCTAGCATCTAGGCTCAAAGACTACATTTATCATTTATGTGTTTCTCTCTTTTCACGATTTATTTGATAGGGATAGAGTCATGGAAGTTCTCCTGGACTCCCACATCCTTCTCCAATCATGCATCTCTCCGCCAGCACTCTCTTCGGTTCTCCTTTCACCCTCCGCCAGATTCTACCGACGCCCGTGCTCCATACATGCCGCTTTGGCGCACGTGCAGCTTTGGAGGGTCGAAGGAGTAATGATGAATCATTTCCAATGCATGGCGGAGATGGAGCTTACAGCTATGCTCAAAATTCCAAATATCAGGTACCATTTTTCTGTTAGGAAAAATAAGATAGTGATACTGAAAAACACAAAAGAGAAATGCTTACGAGATGGTGACACATGTTTTTGAAATTATTAATCACGTGGGATTAATTGTGACCAAATTTTGAAGAAAAAATTTAAAAAGTGTAGCATTTTTTGAAACGAAATGCCATGTGTTATTGCAGATTCTAATGAACTGGTATGCAAAGAACTACAATAAATATTTCTGCTCCAAGATACAGTGAAGCCGAAAAAAACTTACGGTTGTTAAGTTGCGTTTTGCTTGTATGAAACCGAACACCCTAATATTTTTTATTCTGGCAAGAAAGAGATCACTCGAATTTTAAAATTAGATAAAAGTGTTTAGAGAGAGTTAAGAAAGATATCATTTTTCTTTCTCTATTTTTCCTTAACTCACCGTACGTATCTCTCTAAACTGTAAGTTTGAAAATAATGATCGAGTTAGCTGGTTTGTAGAGAGGATCTGTTGAAGCATCCAAAGAAATGATCAAGGAGGCAATTGTCAAGAAATTTGACATCAAGACCCTTTCTGCACCTTTAAACTCAATTTCTGTTGCAGACTTGGGCTGTTCAACAGGACCCAACACCTTTCTTGCAGTGCAAAACATTGTAGACGCCATAGAACTCAAATACCAGCAGTCAGAAAATGAGATCCCAGAATTCCAAGTTTTTTTTAACGACCATGTCTCCAATGACTTCAACACTCTTTTCAAGGCTTTCCCAGCAAAGAGAAAGTATCTAGCGGCTGGGGTGCCCGGCTCTTTCTATGGCCGCCTGTTTCCCAAAGCCAGTATTCACATTTTTCACTCCTCTAGTTCCGTAAACTGGCTCTCC
Source organism: Alnus glutinosa (assembly GCF_958979055.1). Taxonomy (NCBI): domain Eukaryota; kingdom Viridiplantae; phylum Streptophyta; class Magnoliopsida; order Fagales; family Betulaceae; genus Alnus; species Alnus glutinosa. The sequence goes on along the minus strand of NC_084886.1, from coordinate 19,778,106 downwards.
GAGGTGCCCAAAGAGATAACGGACAAAACTTCTCCTGCATGGAATAAAGGAAGGATATCTTACACAAATTCTGGAAAGGAAGTTGCGGAGGCCTATGCAACTCAACATGCCATGGACATGGAGTCCTTCCTGTGTGCAAGAGCAGAAGAGCTTGAAGTTGGAGGGTTGATGGTGCTTCTCATAGCTGCTGTCCCAGACGTCATTCACTCTTCTGACACCACCATTTGTTCACAGATAGACCTTCTGGGATCTTGCCTGATGGACATGCAAAACATGGTAAGAAAAATAACATTACACTAACTTTAAAAAAAAAAAAAAAAATAGTTGATTTTCAGTACTGTCATACCATTCTAGTTGTACGAGAGTTTAGTAAGGTCCGTTTGTGTTTGTAATTTTAAAAAGTTCGATTTTAAAATTATAATTTTATATGTACAATTTGAAAAAATAATTTTTAGAAACGCAATTAATTAAGTGTTGGGCAAAATCGCAGTTTAGCCTTAATAATATGGCAAATTAGCCTTTAAAATTATGTACTTTCAAAAAAGCATCCCATTGAGTGCGATTTGAAAAAAATGTTTTATACGTTTTCAAATCGTAATTTTTTAAAAATGTAATTCTCAAACGATTCATTTTCTGTGATTTGGTTTAAAATTGTATTTTTTATTTACAAAATTGCAATATCAAACGCACTATAAATACCATTACTCAAACTAAAAGACCAGATTATTTATTTTTCATCCTGCATCAGGCCATGTCTTTCCAAAATGTCAAACACCGAAAGCAAAGATTTTGGTTAATTTATGGGAAAAGTACACATAATCCCCTCAAACTACCACCTCATTGTCAATGTACCCCCCAAACTACCAATTGTGTCAATGTCCCCCCCCTAAACTATCAAAAAATGTCAATGTCCCCCTAATGACAAAAATATCCTTTATAAAATTATTAAAATAAAATAAAACTAAAAAAATATAAAATAACAAAAAATTCTTCCAAAAAATAATAAAAAATTTAAAACTGTTTTTTATTTTTTATTTTAAAAAAATAATAATTTTCAGTTTTTTTTTCGTTTTTTTTTTTAAAAAAAAAATTGTTCTTTTTCGTTTTTTTATTTTAATAAAAACTGGTTTTTTTTTTTAATTTGTTTTATTTTTTACAAAAATAAATAAATTTCTGTTATTTTTGTTTTTCGTTTTTTTCTTTTAAAAAAAAATTGTTCTTTTTCGTTTTTTAATTTAATAAAAATTGGTTTTTCTTTTTCTTTTTTTCATTTGTTTTATTTTTTATTTTTTTTAAAATAAATTTCAGTTATTTTTTTGTTTGCTTTTTTAAAAAAAAAAAAATTGTTCCTTTTTCGTTGTTTTTTTTTTTAATTTTAATTTTTAGTTTTTAATTTTTAATTTTTTAATTTTTTAGTTGTAGTTTTAATTTTTTGAATTTATGAGGACATTTTTGTCTTATTAAAAAAAAATTAAGGTCATTTTTGTCTTTTTGTTGTTTTTAGGGGGAACATTGACATTTTTTGGTAGTTTAAGGGGGGACATTGACACAATTGGTAGTTTTGGGGGTACATTGACAATTGAGTGGTAGTTTGAGGGGGTTATGTGTACTTTTCCCTTAATTTATATATAGATGGTGTTTCCATGAGAGCTTAATTAATGGGGGTATATATATATTCTGATTGCAGGGATTGGTTAGCGAAGAAAAACTGGACTCTATTAATGTGCCCCTTTATTTCCCATCTCTTAAGGAGTCAATGGCAATCTTAGAAAGAAATAAGCATTTTAGCATCGAGAGCATCCAAGAGCTAGATATCCCAATAAGCCTCCGATCGCTTGCTTTGACCCTCAGAGCCGCAATCGGAGGAGTAATTGAAAAGCATGTTGGAAATGACATCGTGGATGAGGTCTTTGATCGCTATTCTAAGCTTTTGGGAAATGACATCGTGGATGAGAACAAAATTACATTGGTACTGTCTGTCATTTTGAAATGCAAGCCAAAATGATCGATTATTCTAATAATTAATTGGTGATGCAGGACCGACATTATTAGTCTTGGTTTAATTTATTTATGCATGAGTTTTATTTTTTATTTTTAGTTTTCGTTTCTATAAGTAATAAGGATTGGGTTTTTCCTTTTCCAATTAGGATTTGTTTAGTTTTTCGTTTTCCTTGTCAAAAAATAAGAGCGAGTGTATCTTACACTGGATTGAATAAAACTCGATCTTGCAATTCCAGTAGCACATGCATCTTAGTGAACGTGGGATTGGGATATTAGGTTTTTGGAGTGGCAAATCGTTTTGGTTAACTCTTATAGATTTTTCTTCAGTTAGAAAGGGTGTTTACAATGTTTGTTGCAAGGTAAAACTTTATTTCATTTATTAGTTTAATATCAGGAATGGATATATGTATATATATATATACTCCATTGAGAGTGGTATTACTATATATCATTCTGAAGCAGTTTGTCAGTGGTTGGCTGAAGATAAATTCCCACAATATTGAAACTGCGAATGGGCTTCTATTACACTAATATTATCCTGCATGGGTGTGTAAGTTCTGTCATCTGTTGGTGGCCGGTGTGTGAACTTGGTGTGTTGCTACTTTTATTAAATAAGATTGTTTATTCAGCCAATTATTTTGTGGGCTTCGACTGTAGAATCATATACTTTGATGATTAAAAAAAACTTAAGATCAAGATATAAAACTATTAAAACATGGGGAGATCACAAAAGGCAAAGAACTAGACAACAAAGATGAATTGTCTATATATTCACATGCAATGAAGATTATATATATATATATATCAGTGAGTGTGTAGGATTGATACAATATTTACATATTTTGGATATCAAACAAAGTAGAGAAGAGGAAAGAAGTAAATCAATCATATATACATACACAGGGGACACAAAGTTTACATGATTTGAGGCGACTAGAAGAAACTCCAATTGATAAAATATGAAGTGCAAAGGTGGTAAGAAACACTCGAATCCTAGCCCCAATATATTAGTCTTGTCTTGGATAGTGAGTTAGTAAGAGTAGGGTTGGAATAATAAAGTCATTTGGCAATTATGGGTTTAAGTAAACTAGGGTGTATTTTAATTCTTGTAAACCTTTGCAACCTAATTAAGTTAAGGTTGGATTAGAATATTAGTAGTTGAGTCATATTTATGGTTTGTAATGGTTGCCTATAAAAACCTGTTATTGCTTAATAAAAGCCATTATGAGTTTATTGTCTGTTAAAATATAAATGATTAAATTCATCTCTTTCCAAAAGTTTAAGTTCTTGGGATAAATGATGATTTAACATGATATTAGAGGCAGAAGTCATAAGTTCGAACCCTGATTTCATCATTATATTCACCCAAATTTCAATTAAATATTCTACGTGTTTGGCTTGGCCTCACCCTTATTAAAATGGAATTTGAGCCCACACGTAAAGGGGATTGTTAGAATATAAATGATTAAATTTACTTCTTTTTATATAAGCTTAAGATTATAAATATTAGAACATAAATGATTAAATTCACATATTCTTATATAAGCTTAAGTTTTTGAAAAAAGTGGTAATTTCACATTGCCTAGCTTGCTCATTTGCATGAAATAGGAGGACTGGCCCTATTTTGCTTCTACATTAGAAGTACATTTAGGTTCCAAACAAAGTCATGTTCCGAAATCATATCAAATTGTATCAGAATGCAGTGACGAAGGGTCGGTTTTATCAACTCACACAAGCTACACAATCCATTTTTAATTGACAAATAACAACTTTCTAATCAATTCTCTGAGTTGGCCCCCTTGTGATAGGAAGTTTGTGATTTTTTTATGTTCTTTTTTGTATATATTTATGTCCAAGTTGAAATTTTCTTTTGGATAGAATTTTTTAACTTTATTTTGTGGTAGCATTATTTCATTAGTTAGATCAAATAATGAAATAATACTTCCACAAATACTCTGGGGGACTATAAAATTTAAAATTTAAAATTTGGGGAGTAAAACTATAAAATAAAAAACTTTGGGGGGTAAAATTTTGAAGATCAAAGGATTATAATAGTATTTTGCGGAAAACATGGTAGCTTGGGAGGCCCACCATATAGCTCCACACCCAATTCCTGTTGATTCTGACAACCTTAGGTCGGACATGTAGAATCGTATAATAAACGGCCACGTTTTTTTTTTCTCCAATAGTTTATGTCTTCCTATGCACATTGCTGAGGACTCTACCTTGCTTTGGACAACATATTTTGTTTGTTAATTATATAAACACCTTACAATTTGTAAGTGTCTCTCGTTTCCAGATTTTATTTCTTTGAGCACAACTAGTTTTCTCTCTTTCAAATTGTGAATGAGAGGAGGTGGGCCTTTGGGCCCAAGCCCAGACCAACCGCCCGCCTTAAGCCCCTCTCTTTGCCAAAAGGCTCTTTCCTACCAGGAAGGCTATGTGTGTCCGTAAAGTTGTTCCAAAAGAGCCTCTAACCACCTATTAGACTGGAACCATTGCTATATCTCTACAGAAATAAAGGTCGAGGAGGTGGCCCAAATCATGCCCTACCGATGGAATCCTCAACTAATAACATAAATTTATTAATATTGATAATATTAACTCATTTAGGATAGGAGAGACCGTAATACCTCCTTCTGGGTAAGATATACCACAAGTTAATTCAATTAGTGCCGGAGACAAACCACAAGCAAGCTTTTGCTTAATAATTCTTAAGAAATTGCTAACATAATACCTACAGAAAACACTACTAAACTTAGATTATGAAAGTATCGTATAAAGCAAAAAATACTACAACTAGACTTAGGGTCCGTTTGGGTTTGTGATTTAAAAATTAAAATTTTAAAACGTGTGATTTAAAAAAGTAATTTTTAAAAATACAGTTTGACCTTTAACATCGCAGGTTAGCCTTTAAAATTATGCGTTTTCAAAAAAGCACCACATTGCCTGCGATTTAAAAAAGCAGTTTTTTGAGTTTTCAAATTACAATTTTTTAAAAATGCAATTCTCAAACAGTTCATTTTCTACGATTTAATTTAAAATTACACTTTTTATCTACGGAATTACAATTTCAAACACATCCTTAAACTACTACAAATAAGCTAAAGTCTAAAGAAGATAACTATTGAGATAAATAAGACGTCCACTTCGCTAGAACTTCAACTACACTTGATTTTCACTTGGTCTTGGGTCTTGGACTTCTACTGCATGTTGGAAACTTCCTTTGGACTTGCAGTCTACGTGGAACTCTATCATTCTTCCTCCCTTAAAAAGGACATTGTCCTTAAGGTCTAAGGCGTTTTCTCAAAAAATAAGAAAAGTACTCTTAAAATGCTAAACATATGATACCTTGGATATAAGGATAGAAACTAATTACCTTTCGATGAATCATAATTAAATAAATTTAGATGAACGTTTTCACCAATGTTTTGGTGGTCGAATATGCTTGGCCAATGTTTTGACCACGTCACCCCACCATTTGTAGCTCATGCATCCCCTTTCATTCTCTCCTATGTTTGCCTTTATTCCCACATTATAAAACAAATTCCACTTTGTGTTAGAAGATTAATTACCTTCATATGAAAGAAAATTATAATGAAATAGAAATAAAATATAAAAGCAGAATAAAGAAAATAAACGCAAGAATTTTATGTGGTTCGGTCTATGGCTTACGTGAAAGAAAAGATAATCAAATGAAAATATAAAAGAATAGTGGAATAAAATAAAATAAACACAAGGATTTTATGTAGTTCGGTCAATGACCTATGTCCACAATATAAAGCTCAAAATGCTACATTTTGCATTTATTCTTTAATATTTTTACAGTACATAAAACTCATATTTATAGGAGAGTTGATGTAGATAAATATGGTAATAGCATTAATTGATTGCCATAAAATCTGATTACAATAAAATCAATCAGATTTAATTACCATTAAATCTGATTATAGGAGATTACTATCAATTACAATAAACTCTAAAATCAAATCTTCTAATATATTCTAACATCCACCGTCAAACTCGAGGTGTGAGATTCTGAAACCTTGAGTTTGATTTTTTTTTTTTTTCCTTTTTTTTTGAAATGTCAATGTCAAGTGGCGGCAAAGACCGAAAACTTGCTGGAGTTGATGGCGGGCGGTGACTGGACGCGGTTGGCGACAGTGATCAAAGATTGGCCTTTAATAACAATAGGCAAAAAAAAAAAAAAAAAGGGCCGACTATTGGCCAAAATGATAGCCAACAAAGAGTTGAAATGAGACCAACTATCGGCCTTAAATGGGTCTAGGCTTAAACAATACTGCAAAGGCCAAAGAAATTAGGCCAACAAATGGCCAAAATGAGAGCCTATAAAGGGCTGAATTGAGGCCAACTATGAGTCTGAAATTTTAAACAATACCCCAAAGGCCAAAAATCATTGGGCCAACAAAGGGTCAAATATGGGCAACTTAGCCTCTTTTTGATTTTTTTTTTTTTCTTGGCTTTTTTTTTTTTTTTTTTTTTTCGTTTTTTTCGTTTTTTCTTTCTTTCTTTAAATCTTTTCATCTTCCTGAGAGTATACACCTTACTACCCATTCACCACACAAACCAAACTTTAATTTATTTATTTATTTTTGGGTTAAATACAAAAAAACCCCACAAACTACCACCCGTTCTCTAGATGGCTCTCCGAACTACCAGTGCTTGCAGTCCGGCCCCTCGAACTACCAATTGCTTGGTTTTTAGCCCCATCTGTCACTTTGTGCCGTCTAAGTGGATGGAAACCAAGTCACATGCCATGCACGTGACTCTTTTAGCCAAAAAGTCTAAAAATACCCTACTTCCTAATGTTGAAACTCCCACCCGCTTATTTGAGTTAAAACTTGATTCCCTTTTATTATTATTATTATTATTATTATTTTCATTCTTCACAACTCGACTCTGTCGCTGGTCACACGCCCGGAGCTCCATACAACCTGACAATTCCATCCACTGAACCAACGCAGCAGTTCGGCACTCCACCCAGTGCGACCTCGTCTTCCAGTAGCCCACCGGCGACAAATCCCGAGTGTGAGTGTGAAGTTCTCCGTCGACCAAGCCCGAGCACTTCGATTGAAATCCCACCACTGGAAAACCGAAATAAAGGTACTAAATCTCCCATATGTTTAGTTTTTAGGGTATATTTCTTTCCTATTGATGCTAATTCGTAGCAATTTACTCTTGAAGAGGTTTTAGGGTTTCGGGTTGGTTGATTGGGTCAATAGACATAATTCTCAAAATTGGGCTATTCGATTAGAGGTCATATATGATTAAAACAAATGGAATGTTGATGGAAGAACAAATTTAAGAAAAAAGTATAAGGGAAGTATAAAGTAAGGGACTAGGTTGGTTGTTGCTAGTTGGGTTGTAGCTGTAGAAATGCTGGTGGTTTACCAGTTATGGTTTTTGTATGTTTTGTTTCTCAAGAGTTTTTGTTCCGTTTGGTTGTGTTTTGTTGGCAACTGATTTGTAGTTGCTAGGTTGACGTAGTGGAAGACTAAGGTAACTAATCAAAGAAACTGTTTTTGATTCTGCATTGAGAAGCGTCTTCTACCCCAAAAAGATAAAATAAACCCGCAAGTTAAAAGAAAGATAAAACTCCGCAAAGTAGTTGAGAGAGAATTCTATGATTTTATAACAATTCTATTGAATGAGTTTTACATAGCAAGGAATCCTATTTATAGAAGAGAAATACTTGTAGAGAAAGTAATCATAATCCTAATAGTAATCGTAAACCTATTTCTAAAAAGGAAAATATTACAAAATAAATAAAAGTAAACTTATTCCTAATAACAATAATAAATCCAATCCTAGTAAGGAAAGAAATAAGTAATGCAAATCTAGTCCTAGTAAGTAAAAGAAATAAAATCATAATTCTAAATAAGGAAATAAAATAAAATAAAATCATGACTTGACAATCAAGTCTTTCCTTTTGTATTTCCATTGTCTGCGAACAGGTAAACTTCTAATCAAACAGTTCTACTTCAGTATTATTTTTAACATTTTTTATATTTTTGTTTTCACCGAAAATATTAGTAAATTACGTCCTACATCAGACACCCCCACTTGAAAAAAATTCGTCCTCAAGTTTTCTTTGCGATATGTCACGCGGGGCTCTTCCGGAGAAAGATACTTGGAGAAATCTACATAGATAGCACTAAGACACGACTTTTCCTTTTCGTCTCCTCCCATAAAAATTTCTCCAAATTTTTTTTTCTTGATGTTACCTTCAACTTTATTGTCTTCTTCAATGGAATCACCATTGTTATTTATTTTTGTGGTAATCATGATGAGCTGTGCTTGTGGTGGATATTCTTCCACTGGTATAGTAGCTGGAACCAATGGTTGTGGTTGCATATATTGTTTCTTTGACGGCAACTCCACTTTGTCACCGTAACTAACATTCTCTTCATGTGTGGGTTTCCTATTCGAAGATTCATAAATATGGTTAGAAACAGGTTGAACGCAACTTACATTATCGTCACCAAGATCTTCATAGACCGGTGGTCGGTTTATGGTTGCAAGTCGTTGGTGACGAGTAGGCCTCACTCGGATCCCATAGTCAACATGCGCATCATTGTACCTGTGATTACAATTAGGACTTATGTGCATGCGCTTTATCATCTCTCGCATCTGGCGCATCTCTTATCACATCGTTTGCCGGAACTCTTGGAAATCGGCTCTCCAAAGAGCCTCCCTGTCACAAACAATGTCGTTATAAGAGTTGTTACTGTAGTATAAGTTGGCCATCGAATCCAGATAACGCCGGCTCGGATACCCCATGGATTCGGCTCTCAAAAGAGCCCCTCCCCTACATGCAGCGTTGTTGGAGAAGTTTGTCACCATTGCACTGATTGGTCATGATCAAGATAAAGCCTGCTCTGATACCATCTGACGTAGTAGAAGACTAAGGTAACTAATCAAAAAGCAGTGTCTTTGATTCTACAAGGAGAAGGGTCTTCGTCTTCTACCCCAAAGAGATAAAACAAACCCCCAAGCTAAAAGAAAGATAAAACTCCGCAGAGTAGTTGAAAGAGAATTCTCTGATTTTATAACAATTCCATTGAGTGAGTTTTACATAATAAGGAAACCTATTTATAGAAGAGACATACTTGTAGAGAAAGTAATCCTAATCCTAATCCTAATGGTAATAGTACACCTATTCCTAAAAAGGAAAATATTACAAAATAAATAAAAGTAAACCTATTCCTAGTAACAATAATAAATCCAATCCTAGTAAGGAAAAAAAAAATAACACAAATCTAGTCCTAATAAGTAAAGGAAATAAAATCTTAATTCTAAATAAGGAAATAAAAAAAATAAAATCATGGCTTGACAATCAAGTCTTTCCTTTTGTACTTCCATTGTCTGCGAACAGGTAAATTTCTAATCAAACGGTTCTGCTTCAGTATTATTTTTGAAATTTTTTCTATTTTTCGTTTTCACCGAAAATATTAATAAATTACGTCCTACATCATGGGTTGTGTTTTGTTGTTTTGAGTGTGTTTTGAGGAATAGTTGTATGGTTTGATTTTGGTTTTAATATAGTTTAAATTATTCATAAAAAAAAAAAAAAAAGGGGCTATGTACAGATTTTAGAGAACCAATCATGCCAGAAGGTAATGTAAGGGAAGGGACTATGTATACTTCAAATGGTTACCTAGTTATCAATGTGTAATACATAATTTGGTGATAATTCAATTCTTTTAGAAAAGTTTATTGCTACAGCTGTTAGTGTTGACTCTGTATTTGGTAATAATCCAATTCTAAGACTGACGCTGAGACTTTTAAAATGATGTATAATGGTTAACTCATGGGATTTTCTAATCTTATTAATAAGTGCTGGATTTATTTGAATATAGAGTATGCTCTAGGGTAAATGCTGGATTATTGGCTTGGTTAAATGCACTTAGACCAACAACACCAAAAAAATGTACATATTTCTATTATTTTTTTGATAGGTAATCCATTACTACTAATCAGATTATACAAGCCATTTGTTGGTATGGTATAGAATTCAATTATAAATGTTATAAGATTCTCATGTCATGTGCTTTCCAATGTAGGCACGAGTAAATGTCTACAACTAGTGACTTGTCAAGTGGTCCCCTATTATGTCGATGTGAAATTCTGCACGTATAAGGAACTCTTGGACCGAGATCAATCTCAGTAGAAAGTGGTATGGATGTATTAACTACAAGGTAATTTTTGAACTTAGCTTTGTTTTATATTTTGTCGTTAGTAATTTATGACACTTTTTCCTATTTTTTATCATGTAGAAACCCGGTGATTGTGATTTTTTTGAGTGGGCTGATAAGGAAATGAACGCTTACGAGAAGAGATTAATGGAATATTTGCAACAAATGGAGTTGAGAATGCATGCTGCTAATGTCAGAGTTGAGGAATCGATTGAACGAAAATGCAAGGAACATTGTGATAAACTACGGCGGGAGTTAGGGTTGGGTCAAAATAATGGGAAGTTGTTTCGAGCTATGACATTAGTAATCGTGTTGTTGTTGGTCTATTATTTTAGTGGTTGTAGTGGTGGATCTAGAGGTACTAAGTTGATGTTAGAATGAAATTGTGGAATCAGTTTAGTTGTACTACTTTTTGTGATTTCGAACTTGTCTGTTTTGAATGTTATGAATGTATATTTACTAAATGGAGCATCTCATTGAGGACTTGGTCAATACTGTTGGTATCTCTATATTTGATCTTTTTTACGGCAACCCACGCATCATTTTGAAAATTTCCTACATAAACTGTACCAAAAGCCCCAGTTCCCAGCATTTTACAACTCAAAAAGCTTTGGTAAATAGACTGCACAACCCCAAAATGTATAAATCCTACCAAGTATTATTCACATTGCATAAATACTTATGTAAGTTACTACCAAAATGTATAAATACTACCAAAATGTAAGTCAAGGTGATTTGGTATGAACCACATTGCAGTTCCAATACAATCAAGCTATTGATTTGAGCCTCCTTAGATTTACATATTTCACATTAGATATCCAATATCAAATCCATCACTTAGCATCAAATAACATGTCCATCACTTAAGTCATCAAATAACATGTTCATCACTTAAGTATCAAATAATATACCATATCCATCACTTAAGTATCAAATAAAATAACACATCATATCCATCACTTAAGCATTGTCCAACACTTTGATTATCCTCAAATTACATAGCAACGACATATAACAATCCAACAAAATAGTAATAACACAGCAATACATCAAGTAGCCTAATATTTTTGCCATTCTAGCTTCTTCCTCTTTCTTTGATTAGCCTCAAGTACTTCTATTGCCTCCTCCACTGTTGGAACAATATTCCAAGCTCTAGTTACAGGCCTTGATGAAGATCCTCCTGTCTGTGAAGGCTGAAAAGGCCCTACTTCTTGAGAAGGCCCTGTTGGCTAAGAAGACCCTGTCGGTTGAGTGTACCCTGATGGTTGAGGAGGTCCATACAATCTCACTATATTGACAGTCCCTTGAAATTGTAAATTGAAATTAAAGCAATGTTGTGAGTCAAAAATTTAAATAAAATTCTACACATAAATGAATGTTTTGATTGCTCACAATAGCATTAGTATGTGGGTAAGGCTATGATTGACTTATTGTACGAGTAGGTCCATACAGTCTAACTGTGTTGACATTATCCTAAGTCTGTAAAATATTATTAATTAGGGCACACCAAAATTTACATAAACCAACAGATATAAAAGAATGGTGGATTGAGTGCTTACGAAAGCATTTGTCTGAGTCTGAGGCTGTGACTGACCTACTGTCGAGGGTCTATACAATCTCACAGTGTTGACGGTACCTTGAGACTGTAAAGACACACTAATTAGTATAGAACATAATGAAATATGAAATATAATAGAGGAAATATAAATGAGTGCTCACAATAACATTGGTCTGGGTCCGAGGTTATGACTTCGAAGGACCTACTGCTTGCGGTCCATACCACCTTACTATGTTGGCAGTACCTCGAGACTGTCAAGACACATTAATTGGTTTACACCAGAATTTACATAAACCAGCTGAGCCAACAAAATAAATAAACAACACATAAAATATGGGTTTTTTGAGTACTCACCCAAGCATTGGTCCGAGGCTGAGGTTGACCTCTACCTGCAGCCGAGTCCCTTGAAGCTGTAAGCCCTTGTGGGGTTGGTTGACCCCTACCCCTACACCTGCCAATACCCCTACTCCTACCCCTACCCTTACCCCTACCCCTAACGGTACCTCTAAACAATACAACATTGGTTTGTGGGGTATGTTGGGGAATTGAAAAAATCTTGTTGAGAGTTAGAGAGTTAATGTCAAATTCAATGTAAATGATGGAAAAATTATAAGAGTTTTGAAAATTACCGATGCAAAATCAACTGTAGATTGGGGATTCGGTTCAGTATCAACTGTGGATTGTACCTAGCACATTGAAAAAAACATTTGCCAAATATAAAATTAAGCATCATACTGAATACAAAAAAAAAAAAAAAAAAAAAAAAAAAAAAAAAAAAAAAGAGAGAGAAGAAGAAGAAGAAGAAGAAATAAATGTCCAAGGAATTTACATCACTCCTGCTCTATCTTCTGTAATTCACTGCCTCTATTCTTGCGCGGGGACATGTTCTTGCATTGTGTTCAATCTTTTTGCATCTGGAACATCTCATAGTTACCCCACCCTTCCTCATCATGTTTTGATTCCTGGGCTCATATAGTCTTTTGGTCCTATTAATCTCGGCCTCCCAGGTTGTATTCTAACCACTGGTGGGTCTACATGCTTGCAGTTTGTCTTTGTCCATTGTTCTTCTCCAGGCATGGGATACACGACCGATTCATATGCCTTTTTAAGCATATCCATAGTATACCAATCAAAACCATAATCCACAGGTTCAGCACCATCAACCCATATTGCACATATTGCATGTGCACATGGGATACATGTCACGTCCCATTGTCTACACCCGCAGGTTCTTATCACTAAGTTCACCACATATTGTTTCTGCTTGTCTATGATTTCAAAGAACCCATCCCCAGCATACACGCCGTAGCAATGACTAGCATCATGTGCGAGTTCATCTAACCGCGCCAGAATTTTGGGACAAATCCTACCATCCATGTTCATGATTCCTTCCCGCTTCTTTTGGTATTTCTTCAATAATTTTTTCCTCAACATTTATGTTAGTTTTTGATTGGTTACATTCTGTTGACAAAAGCACTATGTTTGTAAGGTTGCATTATTTCACAAGGATGTCGTTTTATTTCAGAGTCTTCAGGTGTTATGGGCAGTGCCTTATATTATGACAAGTGACAGTTCACATGCTTCTAGAAGATGTCCATGAAGATTCTACACAAGATTCCACTCAGACAAGTCGGATCCCATGCAACCGCCCAGACGGGCCTTTGAAGGCGTCTGGACTCTCCCAAGTGTCGATAAGCTTATTGGTAATTGCTTAAAAGTGCATATTTTTTCTATTAAAATAAGCATTGTCATACTATGTTTTATTCTAATTCTTACATTTTATATTTAATTGTGAAATATTGTTTAATTATTAAAGTTGAGCTTAAATTGGTATTAATGCAATGAATTGTTATTTTGTAGAAGACCAAAATAAAAGACGATAAATAAAAGAAGGAAAAGAAGAAAGGAAGTCAAAGAAATAAAAGATGGAAAGAAAGAAGGCGTAGACCTGGCAGCACCCATTCCTTCCATAACAAGAGAGACATGCATATTTTTATTTTTTTTTAAGTGGCGTGCATCTCCTTCCATACCTGAAGAACCGAATAGAAGATGGATTTCTTTCCAAAAGAGAATGCAGTACCAAAGATATTATTTCCTTTCCACACTTGGGTTGTGGTGCAATTAACGCAAGAAATTCAAATTCTTTCCAGATTAGAAGCACCGAAAAGACCTAGCAAGCTCTATAAATACCATGTTTTGCTCTTGCTAAAGGGAGGAGGAAGAGAAGAGCAAAGGAGCATAGAAGAGCATAGAGGCGCAGAATTTGAATTTTTATTTTCTTTGTTTTTAATTTATGTTTAGTACTTTGATTATGGAATTTATTTTCATAAACATGAGTGGCTAATCCTCTAGCTAGGGCTAGAGGTAAAGCCTAATATTTTTATTATGTGTTATTGAGACTATATTATTTGTTTTTCATAGATGAATGATTAAATTTTTGGGATGATTTTTATTGGAGAGTAATTTAATAGGACAATTTTATTTTGATTCCTTATGATTTTTGTCTATATCAAATGCTTACTTTGTTTGATTTGATATGATTCGAAAATATATGGAATGCTTAATTTATTGTTTCATGTTTTTGAAGTCAAATTCTCAATCAACCCATGTTTGATCTATTTTATATTTTTTTTATGTCTCATGAATACATAATAAAATACTAGGTGGATCCTTGAAACCCTAGTCTTTTTCAATATTATCTTCCAAATCAAATTTATTTATTTTAGTTTCATAGTTTACTTTTTAATTTAAATTATATTTCTCTGCTCCACTTTCGAGTGGAAACCAAAAGCAAAATTCCTATTTTTTTATTTATTTTTCTTTTCTACATAATAATAAAAATTATTCTCTCATGTCTAATCATTCCTTGTGGATCGACCTCGGACTTATCGTGATTTATTACTTGTGAAAACCTACACTTGAATTTGCACCCTTTATGGTCCAACAAGTTTTTAGCGCCGTTGCCGGGGAATGCATTTAAGACACTGAGTTTAATTATTATTATTTTTAATTTTATTTTGTTTTCTCTTTTTTTTAAAAAAAAAAAAATAATAATAATTGTGTTTTATTTTATTTTTTTTAACAGGTACCAACTTTCTAATCATTACAACTGAGAAACTCAAAGGAGATTTATTTCTGGAAAAGTGCGAAGGCATCATAAAGTCTCCAGGTGATATTGTTCTACTTTGTAGCGTATTGAGTTAATTTTTGTGTATGAGCGTTTGGCAACGCGATTACACAAAAAGGCTTAGTAAGGTAGAATTTGATATTTTCCCTATAGAGTTGCATAATCCTGAGTTAGAGTTTTTTAACGACTCTATAGATATGGCTGATGATGAAGGAAGTAACCATGAGGATGAATTTGAAAACCAAGCTGACCAACCTGTCAAAAGCCTTAGAAACTATTTGCAACCCACTAGGTCAAGTACCCCTTCTTGCGTGGCGGTCTCCGCCAATACAGGAAATTTTGACATTAAACCTAGGGTAGTCCAATTGTTACCTAAGTTTCGTGGGCTTGATTATGAAAATCCTTACATGCATCTCAAGGAATTTGATATGGTTTGTGCTATGCATCTTAGTAATCTTGATGATGTTGTTAAGTTGACATTATTCCCATTTTCTTTGACTGAGCCAGATATGGCTACACACCCTAAGGCCTAGAAAAATAGGGACATGGCAAGAGATGACCAGAGAATTTTTGAAAAAGTTTTTCCCAACTCATAAGACCAATACCTTGAGAAGGAGCATCATGAATTTTGCCATGAAAGAAAATGAAACATTTTTTCAATGCTGGGAACGGTTTAAAGAACTTTTACTCTCATGCCCACATCATGGGTATGAAACATGGCGGGTGATAAGTTTTTTTTTATGATGGTTTGACTTCCAACATGAGGCAATTTGTGGAGATGGTGTGTAATAGGGAGTTTATGAACAAAGCGCCCGATGAAGCTTGGGATTATTTTGATCTCTTGGCCGAAAATGCTCAAGTCTGGGACACCACAGAGAGGACTGATAAGGCAAAACTTGAACCTAGTTCTAGGGGAGGTTTATATCACATTAAAGCAGATGAGGATATAAGTGATCGTATTGCTACATTGACAAGGAAGGTGGAGGCATTAGAGTTGAGCAAAGTGGGTGTGACTAAGAATCCCAAACCAATTGAGATTAGCTGTGAGATTTGTGAAGCTAATGTGCATTTGACCAAGGATTGTCCCACAATCCTTGCTTTCAAAGAGGTGTTGCATGAACAGGCCAATGCAGCCAATGCATATCAAAGACCATTCAGTTCACCCTATTCTGAGACGTATAATCCTAACTTGCGGAATCACCCGAATTTTAGTTGGAGAAATGGTCAATCTGCAAATGAACCTCAAGGATCTTCTTCTCATGCGCCTTATGTGCCACCACATAAGCAAACCTTGGAGGAAACATTGCAAGCTTTCATACAAAGCCAAAATCAGATCAACCAAGAAGTAAAAAACTCAATTGGTAGAATTGAGTCTCAGTTGAATGTGAGAGAGAAAGGAAAGTTTCCAGCCCAACCTGAACCTAACCCAAGGACTCGAGCTGGGGTAAATGAAGTCAGCAATACTCAAGTGGAACATGCCAAGTCTATCACTATCCTTAGGAGTGGAAAGATGGTTAATAAAGAGGTCCCAACAAAAGTTTCACCATCTAAGGGAGATTTCGAAACCAAGGAAGATGGCAAGCCTAGTGAGGGTGGAGATGTTGTGGAGAAAGTGTATGAACCTGTTGCCCCATTTCCCCAAAGGTTGCTTGCACCTAAAAAGGGAACAGAAAATCAAGATATTTTGGAAGTGTTCAAGCAAGTGAAGATAAACATTCCTTTGTTAGATGCCATCAAACAAATTCCTTCATATGCCATAAAAACTTATGCCAGTGCATCCGTCCAGACGACATGGCAACACTGTTCGAACGCTAGGTCAAGCTTTTCAAGTCCTTCAAGTATTCAGATTTCTGAGAAGACACTGATTGGGAAAGTATTCTGCAACCGTCCGGGCGTATGGGCAACACCGTCCGAATGCTCTTTAGTGTTCCAGAAGATTCCAGTTTTCCTTTACTGATATGGAAAGGAATCACAGCTGTGACCGTTCGGACGAGGTCATGATATGGGAAGCTTTCAGCGCTTTTTCGGAAAGGCAGTTGCAGTTGACCGTCCAGACGCTCAGTCAAACCGTCCGGACGCCTCTTAGTGTCTAGAGGCTTCTGAACACATCTCAGTATTTTTATTATAACTTTTGCTTAAGTATCGAATTGAGACGAAATTGGTGTCGCTTGAAGCTTAGGAGTTTATTTATAGTGAGCACTCAAGTCCTAGAAGCCTTTGAAATTCTAGAAAAATCGTCTCTTGAGTCTTCTTGTCCAAGTATAAGATTGAAACTTCAATCTAAGTAGGAAAAGGATTTCAAATTCGTCAAGAATTACGGTCTTTTATTGTGGAGCAATTTTGGCATAGTAAACGTCCGAATTAGGAAAAAGTTATTTCTTACATATTTGTTGAATTTTTTTTATTAGCTTTCCAACGCCATCAATTTCATTACAATCTAATATCTCATCCAAAAGTTATGATCAAAACACTGAGACAGGTGCAAAATCCAAATTTGAACCCAATCCGATTTTGACTCTTAGTGGAGAAATTCCGATTTAATCTTTCACTTGATTTGATTAAACTTAACCACATCATATAGATCTTCTATTATGATTGGTTAAGCTTAAACATATCTTCTAAGTCTTATCAAAATGTGCTTTAAACCCAAAATCATTGAAATTAATTACATCTTTATTTAAAACCTTAAAACCTTAAAACAACACAAAATCAAACAAATAACAATGCTAAGGAATTAACATATATAAGTTAAGGGGCTTGAATGTACAACATTCGATGCTTATCACATACATTTAACTATAACACGAAGCCCATCGTAAACGCTTCCCAACTAAGTCTCCTACTTGAAGGGGTCTTTGATTGATTCCTTTACCTTAGGGTTGACCCTTAAGATAGATTTCACACGAACTGTTGAGCAGACACCGACAACGGCTAGAGAGCTAGCAGATCTTTAATTCTCCCTAAACACCCTCTCTAAGTACTATGAAATTCTATACTAAATTCTTACAAATAACAAGTCTAGAGCCATCTATTTATAGACTTACATAAAACTAAATTCTGCTCAAAATCAGACTCTGGCGAGTTGGCGTCCGAACCGAAGTTAGCATCGTTCGGACGGTCTTATGCAACCGCCTTTCCAGAATAGTGCAATTCTTTCCATAACAGGTATACGTCTAGACGGCTTGGCCGAGCGTTCGGACTGTTTTCACTGTCACTCCTTTTCGCATCCGTAAAGGAAACCTGAAATATTTTGGAATGCTGGGTAGTGTCCGTACTTGTTGCAGAAAACTTCCTAAACAGTGTCGACTGAAATCCAACTCCGTGTAGAACTTGGAGCAACTTGACCTTGCGTTTGGACGGTGTTGCTCTGACATCCGGACGTCGTCAACGCTGAAGCTTCTATACACTGTGGGGCGTCCGGAGGCCTTCAAAGGCCCGTCCGGACAGTTGCACAGGAACCAGTTGATCTGACTTTAAAATTGCATGGAATTTTCATGGACATCTTCTAGAAACTTGTGACCTGTCACATGGTATGAAACGAACACTGTCCATATAACTTGAAGACTCTTTAAAAAACTGATAAACCTGTTTAAAATGCAACCATTACATAAAGTGTTTTTGTCAACCAGAATGTTGCCAACATAAAATACTAACACAAGTGTTTTGAATTAGTTTTCAATTAAGATCTAAAAATAAGACAAAACGCAAAACTACAACAAAATATTATATTTACAACACAAACTGGGTATAACACATGTGAATTAAAGGGTCTTTAATAGAATATTTCAAGATTTATCAGTTGTACAAGCGGTTATGGTTATCGGTTATTGGCTAAAACCGCTAACTGCAACCGCCTAAGGTGGTTATTAAATTTTAACAACCGCAACCGCCTAGGCAGTTAGCTGTTATTATGTTTATAACCGGCAGTTTGAAAACCACTTTTTAATTTAAGTTTTGGGCCGGTTTTGAACTTGATTTAATTTTTTCAAAATAATAATAATAATAATAATAATAATAATAATAATAATAATTTTTTTTTTGATAGCTAAGAGATCAATTTTATAAAAAAAGTGTAAAACGCCCCTCAGTACACTGGAAGTATACAGGGAAAACACTTATCTAGAAATAGAAAAGCAAGTGAGAAAGTCAGAAAAAGAAATATACAAAGGATGGACATAAGTCGAAGTCTAACAATGCAAAGAGTGATAGAGCAAAGAAAGGATCTCTTCCAATGATCTTTCCAAGTCTTTAAAACTCCTATTATTTCTTTCCTACCATAAGCACCAAAAGATACAAATAGGCGCCATTTTCCAAACAACAGCACTCATTGATCTACCAGATGACCACCAACATGCAAGCAAGTCAATAACCCGTCTAGGCATAACCCAAAACATCCCGAAACAGCTAAAGAGGGAATTCCACAAAATAGAAGCCAAGTCGGAGTGGAGAAGTAGATGATCCACAATTTCCTCAGTCTTATTACACATGCAGCATCCGTTGATCACGATAACATGCCATTTCCTAAGGTTGTCCTGGGTGAGTATCTTACCGAGCGCCTCAGTCCACACAAAGAAAGTAGCCCTAGGAGGAGCTTAAGTACGCTAAACACTTTTTCAGGGAAAGCGACTGCTACCAGTACTAGTTAAGGAGTAAAAGAATGACTTGACTTTGAAAACTCCTTTTTTGGAGGGGACCCACCACAAACTGTCTTCATTGTCTCGGTTCACTTTGATTGAGTGAAGCAATTGAAAGAAATAAGCAAAGACATCCACCTCCCAATCATGAGCCTCCCTAATGAAGCTCACATTCCACTAGAATGAGTTACCCAACAACTCTAGATTATCTGCAACAATCGCGTCCTTAAGACAAGCAATGCCAAATAAAGCTGGAAAGGCTACTTTGAGGGTTGTGTCTCCACACCACAAATCATGCCAAAAACTGATCTTGGAGCCATCCCCCACGACAAATCTAGTGAAATGAGAGAATGAAATCTAGCCTTTCCTGATGGTTTTCCATACCCCCACCCCAAAGGCACCTGTCGGCTTGAGAGAGCACCAACCGCCCTAAGGCTGCCATATTTAGAGTTCACCACGACTCTCCACCAAGCATCTCGCTCAAACCCATAACGCCATAGCCATTTGCCTAGAAGGGCTCAATTGAAAGTCCTTAAGTTTCTGATACCCAATCCTCCCTCAAAGATCAGAGAGCAAACCTTGTCCCATCTAACCAAGTGATATTTGAATTCTTCGCCTATCCTTCCCCAAAGAAAGTCTCTTTGGAGCTTCTCAAACGGTTGGCCACACAAATAGGAATGAAGAAGAGAGACAAGAAATACGTAGGGAGGTTGGAGAGTGTAATCTTGATGAAGGTAACCCTAGCACCCTTGGACAAATACAACCTTTGCCAACTGGCCAAACAACGCTCTATATTAACCACAATATCATCCCAGGTAGATGTAGCCTTGTGGCGCGCCCTAAGCGGCATGCCAAGATACTTCAAGGGTAAAAAGGAAGTCCCACAACCTAAGATAGAAGCCAACTCGACAACATTGTCCACATTGCCATTAGGGACCAAGGGAGATTTAGCCAAATTGACCTTTAAACCAGAGACAGCTTCAAAACAAACTAGGAGTACACGCAGGTATTAAAGATGGTCAGGATTAGCCTCACTGAAGACCAAGATGTCATCTGTAAACAACAAGTGAGAAACGTTGATCACGGTAGTCTTAGAACCCACCGAAAAGCCTGAGAGGCGACCACAATCAATAGCACCAGAGAGCATTTTGTTGCCTCCATGACAACTATAAACAGGAGGGGAGAAACAGGATCACCCTGTCTCAGCCCTCTAGAGCTATTGAAGAAGCCAGCCGGTGAACCATTGTCCAAAACAGAGTGATGCGCCGAAGAGATGCAATGAGAAATCCAAGAGACTCATTTATACCTAAAGCCGCATCTTTTCAACATGTACAATAAGAACTTCCAGTTGACGTGGTCGAAAGCCTCGTAATATCCAATTTGCAAAGAACCCCTGGGATACCAGACTTGATACAGCTATCCAAGCATTCACTGGCTATAAGAACCAAGTCCAAAATATGTCTACCTTTACAAAAGCATTATGAGGCTCTAAAATAATCTTATCCAAAATATTGCTCATTCTATTAGCGAGAACTTTAGCAATGATCTTGTAAATACCACTCACTAGGCTAATGGGCTGAAAGTTCACGAGATCGATTGCCTCAGGGGATTTGGGGATTAAAGCAATGAAAGAGGCGTTGAGGCTTTTCACAAATTTGCTATGAGCATGAAAATCTGTGAAGACCCTCGTGATATCAAATTTGATCACATCCCAACAGTCTTGGAAAAAAGCCAAGGGGAAGCCATCAGGACCAGGAGCCTTGTCTCGGTTCATAGATTTCACCACCTCTAGGACCTCCCTTTCCTCAAAAGGAAGCTTCAACTGAGCGACCTCCTCCAAGGATAAAGAGTTGAAAGTAATGACGTTCAACTTGGGCCTCTAGTTGTATTGCTTAGAAAAAAGAGACTCATAGAATTGAACAACGTGGTCTCTGATGGCCGGATGATCAGAAGTGATTGAGCGATTAACATACAAAGATTCTATGGAGTTGGATCTTCTGTTCGAGTTAGTGATCTAATGAAAGAATTTAGTACATTTGTCGCCCGCTTTAAGCCAAAGGAGCTTGGATTTTTGTCTCCAGCTGATTTCTTCTTGGAGAATAATTCTTTCTAGATCACTAGCAATCGAGTTTCTCTTTAAAAGATCTTCGGAGTCTAAGCCTCTCTCTTCCTCAAGTTTGTCAAGCGCGTGCAATTCTTCAAGACCAACCAATTTAAGGGATTCCACATTTCCAAACACCTGTTCGTTCCAAGATTTGAGATCAACCTTTAAAGCCTTCAATTTTTAAGCAAGGACAAAGCTAGGGGAGCCTTGAAAGGAGTAAGACTCCCACCAAAGCCTCACCCTCTCCACGAAGCCGTCTTCTTGAAGCTACATATTCTCAAACTTAAAAGGTCTTTTCCCCCTAAGAATTCCACCGCAAACAAGGAGGATGGGGAAGTGATCAAAGCACAAGCTAGGAACCCTCTTCTGGATGAGACCAGGATATTTAGCTTCCCAATCCGGAGAGACTAAAAATTGTCAAGCCTAGACCGAGAGGAGAGATTGGATCAAGTGAACAACCCTCCTACAAGGGGAAGATCCATGAGACTATTCTCTAAGATAAAGTCCGAGAATTCCGTCTTCGCAGAAGAAATACGAGTGGCTCTTGAATGCTCACAAGGAAAGTGGATGACATTGAAGTCGCCACCAGTGCACCAAGGGAGATCCCACAAACTGAGCAAACTAGCCAATTCATCCCATAAACTCCTCCGAAGAGGATCAATGTTAGGGCCATAAACCCTAGCAAAAGCCCAAGTGAAGTTATCTGTACAATTTCTAAAGCTACAAGCCACGACGTATTCGATCCCCCACATGCGCCTCAAATTTTTCCACAACCCTTCTATCCCACATCAATAAGATACCACCGAAAGCCTCGCTAGAAGGAAGATAGCACCAATCCACAAATTGACAACCCCACAAGCTTTTCATAATACGGTTAGAGATAAGTTTTAATTTGGTTTCTTGCAAACAAATGATGTCAGCCTTCCACTCTCTGAGGAGGTTCCTGATTTTCAACCGCTTGCTTCTTTGATTCAGCCCTTTAACATTCCAAGAGATCAACCTGGGATTCATGAGGAACCACTAAGGGCCCTCCTCTTGTTCCTACCACGAGAGACACTGTTGCTGTGAGTATCATAGTTGATAGAGCAAAAGAGGCCATTAATTTATCTAACACCTTTTTTACCCACCTTCAAACTGGAGCACTTCCCTTGATCTTCATGCTTAGACAGCAAATCTAAAAACAGGGGCATGATATTATGATCAGAACCATTGCAAGAGAGGCCCACAGAGTACCAGGAATCCTTTAACATTGGCAAAAACCAGTCCGAAGAGCTCCTTCCAGTCTTTCGCTTGGGCTTGGATGGAGGGCAGCAAGCCAGAAGGGTGGGATAGACCTCAGTGGGGAAAAAAAAAATAAAAAAATTGGACCTTTTGTATCAAGAAAAGGGTTATTAAATGTTAGATAGGTCTTAGACTCTCAAATGGCCTTAAATTAATTGTAGCCTAGATTATATAATTATTGTTTATGTGGTTTTTCCTTTGTTATCTATTTATTTATTTTTCTTCTGGCGTGAAAAAAGGGCTGGCCGGGAGAGAGTATTCCAATCTAGTTCATTTTGTTGTGCTCAGCTCTGGTGTACATTTTCATCTATACTCATCATAACCATAACACTTCAAATAGCTTTGTTACCAAAGGGAATATTAGGTTCAACTTCCAAATAAAAAATATTGTTTCAAAGAGGAAGAAAAAGATGGCAGAGGAGTACCGATGAATAATAAAATCAGGATCTTGTTGTATCTACACAATATTATTCACACAATGTACATAATATATCTATATATATATTAAGGGTAGGCGGTTAGCGGTTACTAACCGCCTCGGCCTATCCTTAAAACCGCTAACTGCCTTCGCCTATGCGGTTAGCGATTATTTATAACCGCTTTTAAAATCATAAATCGTGTCCATTAGAGAGAGAGAGCTTTTCTTGGTCATTTCATTAAAATATGAACATCTTTTATGAGTTCAATATGTTAAGGCACGTCCATGCTCCACCAAAAGTTGGGAAGTTTTAGTGATTACTTTCATCCATTCACAAAATATACATGACTTTAGAATGGAAACCGCTTTTGCCCCTTTATAATAAGTAAATTGGCTAATTTATTACCTACATTATGTCACGCCCCCGTTTTGGGATATAAGGGAAACGCAAACTTGAGTGCTAAAAACATTTAAATTGAAGCGTACATTTAAAACATATAGATTTTAACTTTCTATTTTATTATTTGTGCCTATAATCACTCTTTACATTGTCATGAACTCCGAAAAGAAACATACTATGCAAAGTAAAGATTTTGTTAGTCCACAAAGATCTATTGCTCTTAGCGAGATCTACGTCAATACCAAGAATGACATAGTCTTACTGGGTCATCTGAAAAGATTTGGGGGAAAAATGGGTGAGTTCGACAACTCAGTAAGGAAATTACAACACCAGGGAAATAAAACATGCTATAAAACATGCTATAAAACCTTCATGCCATAATCTTTAATCATGCATAATGACAGTTTATACAAAATATCAAAATGAACAATTCAACATAATTTATGAGCAAGTGAATGAGGAATATGAATAATGGCATAAGAAATTTATAATGATCCAGTAAATTCTTTTCATTTCTTTTCTTATAAAATTGTCACTGTGGTTTAACCCCTTATAGACTCTACTCCGCTATTACTCGTGAGCGGAGCACGTTGGCTTTTGTCTCAAGGACCTGTGGACTCAGCCTGTCGTCACAGAGAAGAGTCACCGGGTTGAGGATCTTCCCTAGGTGAAGGCCAACCCCGGCCGATAGCACACACCGTCTTTCGGTATGCTTGCCATGCTACCGATTATAACTGTAATAGTGCCTCAGGGTTAAACAATTACTGCATATGAACATTTTTTGTAATTCTGTAGGCTCTGCTATAACTGTGCACTTTTCTTTAAAACTGTATGAGCCATTTTCATAACTATAGTCATGTGTATACTTTAGATCATCTTTTCATTCAAAACTGTATTCATGTGTAAATCATAAACTTTGGAATGCTCTATAATCACA
This sequence comes from Alnus glutinosa, assembly GCF_958979055.1. Taxonomy (NCBI): domain Eukaryota; kingdom Viridiplantae; phylum Streptophyta; class Magnoliopsida; order Fagales; family Betulaceae; genus Alnus; species Alnus glutinosa. Next base: position 19,753,430 of record NC_084886.1, on the reverse strand, counting down.
GCTTTGAAATGCTTTTATTCATAACTGTAAGTATGCATAATCCATAACTTTGAAGTGCTATTGATCATAATTGTAATTATGCATAAATCATAACTTTAAAATTCTCTTAATCATAACTATAAATTTATGCACAAAATTGCATGAATAATAACATTTGAGTAATAAAAGCTTGACATTGATATAATTAAAATCACATGAGCAAATACTTTGTAAAATTCCCCAAAACTTTTTCAAAAGATTTGTAATAAAATCTTGTTGGGGTTTTTTCGGTGTTGTATCCCCTTACCTGAACTTGCCATAAGCGTCAGAGTCGAGCTTTTACCTAAATAAAACACAAGGATAAACTTAGCGGAGCGTTCTGAAATTTTAGTTCTAAGACGTAAACTAAATTATCCTATATATATATATATTCTATATACAAAAATATCTATCCAAACTTAACACATATAAGATTCAATTTTGAATACAAAGTCTACCAATTCAACTAGATCCCAAACCCAAAGCAAATCATCCCAAAAATCACTCACAAACAGAACAATAACTATAACTCAATAATCCTAGCCAAGCAGAATCACGCCCACACAACCATACACCAACAATAATTAACTTCCACATTCTTCCCATTTGGTCAAGGCGGAATACTCAATCCAAATACCTAGAATTGGATAATACTCAAAATCAGTACACATTAAACTATCAACACCACAACCCAAAACATTACACACGGCTACTGCCCACACAATCGGTTAAATAGAAATTAAAGGCTCCTAAAATTGATCCGTCTGTGAATCATTATCCCCAAAATACAGCTCAAACACACGCAATCTGTTAACAACCAAAACCTCCAATTAATAATTTATCATCTAGATCCACACCCTATTTAGACAACACACAGGGAACGCAATTAATAGGAATCCAACTCAAAATCATCCATATCATAAAACACTTAATCATTCTACAATAATTCTAGCTTCCAAAATCATCACAAACCAACTAATCAAAACACTGTTAACAGAGAACAATTAACCGGCTAGCAAGACCCAAAAATAGTAGCCTCTCAGCCATCTTACAATTCAGTCCACAAAACCACCAAATCAGAATACTCATCATCAAATCTCCACAACCCAACCGATCCCAAAACTCATATACACCTATCCACCATCACACACATATGCCAAAAATACACCCACTGCCGACACCAACAACAGAGACACACACCCACAAACACTCAATCAGCCCACCAACAATACCCAACATCAATAAATTCAATTCCCAAAACATCACAATCTATTTAAACACAATCGGTTGAAAAGCTCCAAAATTATCAAACTCTAATTTCATAATAAGCAAATTAATCCCCATAATAAATCATCATATATTATAAGAAATTACCCTAATGATTTTCATAGTAAATTCACTGAAATTTGCCACTGATTCCCGGAAAAGTCGCCAGAAATAGCTTTGAAGACCCGGGTCTGGCGGGTCGATCGGGTTTCACACAAATGGGTCACGGGTTCTCAGGTTTTTTGGGCTACGGATCTTGCAGGGTTTGGCCGAAAAATCCACTGGAACCGCCGGATTCCGATTATGACCGCCGATCCTGGAGGATCGGACCTCCCTGGGCTCACGGGTTCACAGGATCCTTTCCGGGTTGATGGGTTTTAGCCCATGGATTCGTCGGTTGCAGGGCTCACCGGCAACGACCCATCGGAAATCGAGTCATGGCTTCACCGAAAATCGGCCTCCGTTTCTCACTCTCGATCTCTCTGTCTCTCTCGGCATCTCTCTCTCAGCACCTCTCTATTTCTCTCCTTTGTGTCCCTCGAGTCTCTCTCTCATTCGAACTATCTCTCTCTCGATTTCACTCTCTCTTCTTTCAAGTCTCACTCTCTCTCGCTCGGTGGGTCTGCTCGGCGAGAAGTAGAAGAACAGAAGAAGAAAGAAGAAACGAAGAACAGAAGAAGAAGGAAAAATGAAAGAAGAAAGAAGAAGGATAATAATAATAAAAGAAGAAGAAAACAACTTGCTATGCAAGTTATAAGTTTTTTTATTTTATTTTATTATTATTATTATTATTATTATTATTTTATATATATATATATATATATATATATATATATATATATATATATATATATATATATATATATATATATATATATATATATATATATAATAAAATATTGTGTCTAATAAAATCTGGGGCATTACACATTAGGTGGCAATTGATGTGACTCATATTTCACCAAAATTCATATAATACGACGCTAAGAAGTGAAACAGTTTTGCCGGGAAATAGCTCATTAGATCAGTTAGGTTTTGAGCGGAGTGGCCTCGCATTTCGCCTCTCTCTCTCTCTCTCTCTCTCTCTCTCACAGCAAGAACATATAGCGAAATCCAATGGCGGTGAGACTAGTTCAAGATCATATTCTCACGTGTTTGTACCTCATTGTATCTCTGCCATTTTCTAACAGACGCTCATATTCCTCAAAATTACACGCTTTTTTATACTCTACTTTCTCTGCCTCCCCCCAAAACCTCCCTCAAGGGTTTCGATTTTTAGGGAACAATTACAACTTTATAATTTATTATATTCTTTTTCTTGTTGTTGTTGAAGAATTGGAGATAGATATTGTGAGAGAGAATCTATACAAATGGAGCGGTTATAATCGCTCCGCAACCGCTTTTGAAAGTGGTTATAAATAAGCACTAACCGCCTAGGCGAAGACAGTTCGAGGTTTTATGGGTAGGTAGAGGCAGTTAGTAACTGCTAATCTCCTACCCTTATATATATATATATTACGTGATTAATATTGTGTAGATACAACAAGTTCCTGATTTTATAATTCATCGGTACTCCTCTGCCATCTTTTTCTTCCTCTTTGAAAGAATATTTTTGATTTGGAAGCTGAACCCAATATTCCCTTTGGTAACAAAGCTATTTGAAGTGTTACGGTTATGATAAGTATAGATGAAAATGGACACTAGAGTTGAGCCCAACAAAATGAACTAGATTGGAATGCTCTCTCCCGGCCTGCCCTTTTTCCACTTTAGAAAGAAAAATAAATAAATAGATAACAAAGGAAAAACCTCGTAAACAGTAATTTTTGGGCTACAATTAATTAAAGGTAATTTGAGAGTCTTGAGACATATCTAACATTTAATAATAACCCTTTTCTTGATACAAAAGATCTAAAAATTATTATTCTTATTTTTTTTTGAAAAAATTAAAGCCGACCTGAAACCCAGATTAAAAAGCGGTTTTCAAACTGCCGGTTATAAATATAATAGCCGCTAATTGGCGATTATAAAAATAACCTCTAACCGCCTAGGTGGTTGCGGTGTTAAAATTCAAAAACTACCTTAGGCGGTTGCGGTTAGCAGTTTTAGTCAATAACTACTAAACGTAACCCCTTGTATAGCCTTAGGTTTAGCCGTTTAGGGAAGGGATATAGAGCGGACTTTGTTTGAACATCACTTTTAGAAGTTAGGTACTAGTGAAACTTATTCATGAAGTGAAGTGAAAGGTCTTCAGTTTCTTCTACATTCATTGAGGAACCTTGAGGCAATACACTACGATGTTCAACTTGAGATGAACTCTCTCCGACGTTAAAGGGATCATATAATTTCTAAAAGTGGTGCCTCAATTTTTTCATCATATTAGTATATGGCTCAACACTAAGAACATCTTTGAACCAAAATTCTAATGACCTCAATTTGGTTCGTGGATCAAGTATAACATCAATAAGTTAACCCTATCAAGATCTTCCCAATATTTATTGTATTTCGTCATCATTTTCTCCGTCATGGCACTCAATACATAATCACCACTCTCACTGTACACTTGTAAATGCATTTGAATGCATCAATTTTTTTAAAAATACATATTAAATGTCACATACAAAGACTTTGAAAGTCGTATTCTGGTGTCATAAATTTTTTTTGAAAAACTTAGAAAAATTCTAATACCTTACCTATCAGCAAAATAGGAAGTCCCAAACCTTTTCTATAGTTCTTTTTCGTCAAAGAACGAGGGAACAAAAGTGTCCATAATACTCTAACAGTGTCCGCAACACTCCCACACCCTCTCAAAAAAAAAAAAAAAAAAAATTTACACGACCCCTAGCAGGCCTCTCCAGCAGCAGCAGCAGCAGCGCCGCCCACTGCCCACCCAGGTGCGCCTTCCTCCTTGCTTATTGATTTTGTTATTTTGATTTTATTCCTCTTCCTTGTCTCTTTTGACCAGATAAAAGATCCCCTTCCCTTTAAATCACTATCCATCTTGATTTTCCTCTCGATTTCCAAAACCTGCTGCTATTTTGGTTCAGAAACAAGGGGTTTTTTAACGCCTTTTCCTTCCAATTTATTAGCCGAAGAATTCCCTTGGGAATTAGGCGAGGATTTCGTGAATTAGGTCTGGATGTGTTTCTCTTTTTCTTTTTTTCTTTCGTTTGAAACCGTGGAAAAGTTAAATTAACTTTGTCCGCGTACCTATGTTGTTAAGAAAAAACGGTCTTCTTAATTAGTCCCAGTGATTTCCCTTCCTTTCACATTGAAATTTCCGAATTTTAGGTTTCTGCCTAGAAATGGGTAACGTCATGAGTTTTCTAGGGTTTTCAAAAGTTTCTTTTTCTTTTTTCTTTTTTAATGTTTTGCGTATGTGTATTTGGTGAGTTTTGATTTTTTTGAAGTTGTTTCAATTTAAGATTCTTTTAAGCTTTACGCGTAGTTGAGTAATTGCAATTATTCTTTTTTTCGGGGATATAGTTTGGGGAACAAGTTGGGGAATAGTTATTTTTGATACAAATTGCTGTAAAGGCCACACTGCTGCCTGCTGGTGTAACTGTAAACCAGCACCATCCACAGGGTCCTTTTGTTGTGAATTCTGTGTTCATTCGTGTTCTCTACTGGAAGCTTTATGTTTTAGCAGTCTTATATCATTGTGTTATACTATACGCCCATTGCCCTTTCTGGAGACGAAACTGAACCTAAATATGCATTCCAATTGTTTGTCTAGTTTAGACTAACATGGCCGGACTTTTATCTGGGGAATCATCACATCATGTAACATCTGATGGTGGGTCTTCAAGAAATTCCCAAGACAGGCAAGAGGAAGTGGGTCGCTGGTATTTGTCGAGAAAGGAAATTGAAGAAAATTCTCCATCAAGAGGAGATGCGATTGACCTGAAGAAAGAAACATATTTACGCAAGTCGTACTGCACATTCTTGCAGGATTTGGGCATGAGGCTAAAAGTGTAAGTCCACAATTTTCCATTTATTTTAATTCTTGCAAAATATCTCACTAACTTATTATATGCAACACTTCTGATTATTATTCTTATATCATTTTGTTTTATCAAATAAATCTTTGCAAGTTTAATTTCTGCACAGGATAAAATCTGTTGTTGATTCGAGTTTCTGGTTAAATAGTGAGAAAGAAAAAGGGTTCTTTACTTGATGGCTTTGTTACATTAAATTTGTGGATGACAGAAACTGCCTACTCAATACATGAAGCTTCTTTATGGTGGAAGATTATTGCATCTATATCTATGTTGTTAATTTTTATGATGTTATATGGCAGACCGATATTAGATCTTTGAGCCTGTAGAACTGAAGGTGCATGGTTAAAATTGATATTTAGATTATTTGTATTAACTTCTCACATTACCGATGAAATAAAGTTTTTAAAATCATTCGAAGCTTTCTTGGTGAAAATTATTATTATTATATTTTTTTATGATGGTGGGGTTTTTTGTTTTTTCTTTGAAATCAAGGCATTGTGAACATTATGTGAGGCCAATGGATTGGAGAAACTTGTGAAGAAAAATTGCTGGTGGCAATGTGAATAGTGTAGATATACGTAGCTCTAGCAAACCAAGCAACAAAAAGGATATTCTTGTGATGGACAATCATTTTTTTTTTTTTTTTTTTTTTTTTTTTTTTTTTTTTTATGATGAGAAACTCCTCCAAGGCAAGGCTACTTCGTGTACCCACCTCTGGCAAGTAAACCTCAAACCCGTGTAAACCCCTCCTCCACACGGATTGGGTCATACTTCAACTTCGCTGGTAGGCTGGTCCCAAGGAATTGTTTGCATTGAGGGAGATTCGAACCTTAAACCTCATGGGACTAGACCAAGACCCTTACCACTTGAGCCAACCCCTTGGGGTTAAATGGACTATCATATATGATATAGGTCCTTTTGAATGTTGTCCAAATTCTTGGATGTTAACAATATAGGAGTGGCATCTCTACAGATAAAATAGTTATAATTCATCTAAAAAATGTAGTCTTATTTGAGATATTGATATTTGAAAAAGCTTTGAGCCTGTTTGGTTGCTGTTTTGGAAACAGGTTTTCTGTTTCCAAAACATCAAAACACGTTTCACGACTGTAACAAGGTGTTTGGCAATCGGTTTTAAAAACAGAAATGTAAGAAAACAAAAAAGAAGTAAAACACGAAATATGGAAGTTGTTTCCGAAAACAAATTTCTGTTTTCAACCCAAAACTTGCGTGAATCTATTTCCAACTTAAGTACACAGTAGCACGCACAGTACTCTTGATCCATAGTTCTAATCTTCACAACTCTGTTCTTACAAAAATGCTTCGTTGGAGCTTTCCCTTCCCATTTTCTTTCTACAAGTCGCACCAAACCAGAGTGAACAAGAGAGAGAACGAGCAGATCAGCAATAGAGAGAGAGAGATGGTTTGAGAAAGGAATCGGTGAGGATGGTGGGTGAAAGGGTTGAAGCTGTGGACTATGGGTGGTGGTGGCGGCATGCCCTTGCTGTGTCTTTCTATGATTAGTGGCTATGTTTCCATTGGGGATTGTTGGAGCTCATAGATGTGTTTATGGGAACTGTAGTGGGGCAGGGGATATTTTATTGTGCCATCTGTGTATTGTTTCGGCACTGAAATGTGATTCTTGGTACGAGTTGTCTTGGGATGAGTGGAGGTAGAGATGGGTGGGTTGAGTGTTGTAGGTGCAAGAGGTGGTTGGCTTAATGTAATTGGTGATTGGGAGGAGAAGGATGAGGTTGTAATGGGATTAGGAGAGGTAGAGACATGTGGTATATGTGCTGGTGATGTAGGAGGTGGTTGGGATATAGGAATTGATGATTGTGAGGATAATGGTGCTGGGCGGTGGACACGTGATGTGTTGTGGCTTTGTGTTGGGGAAGGAGTGGATTGTTGTGAAGAGGTTACATGTGGAGGGGTGATTGGCAACGTGGAAGCTGTTGTATGAGGTCCATCTGTAATCATAGATTGATGTGGAATTAAAGTCTGTCGTAATTCAGAATTATCTGAAGTAAGCTGTTGCCATGTTCTTTGTTCTTTTTAAGCTGTACGAGGCCTATTTTAAGTATGCTGCTGCCATGTTCTTTGTTTTGAAAATGTAAGATAAAGAAATGCTCAGCTGAAGTAAGGCCTTTAGGTCTAACAAGAGATCCATGCATGTATTAGAATAGATATATATGACAACATTAGTCAAAACTCTGTAGTTGTATTAGAATAGAGGATTCCTTGTAGCTTGTAGTAAAATGGATGCAGTCTATTGTATATATACCTCGTGCTTTAACCATTCACAAAAATCTTTTGGATCTACAAAAATTTCAAGGATTCTGCAAATTTTGTTCCAGGACTCAAAAACTCAATATGGTAGTAGTTATAGCTTCATTATTAACCGAAAGCATCTTGATTCATTGTCATATTGTTTCATCTTATTCCCTTTATCATTCTATATATTCTCTCTACCACCTGGCAGCCTGTTAAATAATTTAATCAATACAAAGATCTGTCTCCATTTGTTTTCTTTGTGTGTGTGTCATTTTCTTTCCCTTTTCTTTTTTTCTTTTTCCTTAGGTGGGGGTGGGGGTGGGGGAGGGATGAGGGGTTTTTCTTCTTTGATCATTATGTAGATCATCCTAATAGTTTTCGCTTTTGTATACTCTAATGCTGAATTTAGATTATCTCTTTTGGTAAAAGATAGATGCATCAGTTTATAGATGCTTGCAGATGAAGCACCTTAGTTAAAAGAAAGAGGGATATTAACAATCTCCACTCAGATGTAGAACACTCAAATAGTTTTTGTTTTTGTTTTTTTTTTTTAAGTGAAAACTGTTTTGAAAACAATTGTTCAAATGCCTTAGATACTGTTTTCGAAAACAGTTTGCCAAACACTTTTTAACGAAAAACAATAGAAAACTGTTTTTTGTTTTTGTTTTCGAAAACAATTTTCAAAAACAAAAACAGAAATTGATTTGCTAAATGAGCTCTTTATATTCTTGTTTCACTCACCTGAACTTGTCCTTACCTGAGTTGGAATTCGTTCAACACATTTTTTTTTTTAATATGTAATCGAATTTATTTAAAACGCAGAAGAGTGTAACCTAAGTACACAAGAAGTATACAAGGGAGACACCTAGCAAGCAAAAGATAAAAGATCAAGAAATTCATGAAAACTATAAATAGGAAAACAATTATAGTTAGTCGTCCAGTGGTAAAGGGTTTTGAAGAAAAAAGATCTTTAATTTCATCACCATCCTCTCACAAACTTCAAAACTTCGCTCATTTCGTTCTCTCCAAATACACAACATGAAGCAAGGCATAATCATCTTCCACGTTGTTGCTTCCCTCTCCAACAAGCAAAAATATCTACCACTTGTTGAGGCATGACCCACTCTATCTCAAAAAGACCGAAAATAGAGTTCCATAAGGCACTAGCTATCTCGCAATGGAGCAAAGGATGATCAATGATTTCCCCACTCTTATACATTTAACACCAATCTACCACTATGATATTCTGCTTCCTTAATGATCAACGGAACTCATCAAACATAGACACCTACATAACTCTTCTTTCAATAAAAACTGTTAAACCAATTTCCATTGTTATAGAGGTCCAATTATTTTGACAAGGTTATGGAACTGCTAGGAAGAAAGTAAGTATAAGGTAATTCGGTCTACCAAATGAACACTACAATACAATAAAAGCATCAAATAAATAATAAAACTTTGCTGATAAGTATAACCATCCAAATAATAGGCGACAAAAAGGGTAAAAACAATTAGTTAGCGATATGGTTTGTGCTTTATATTTCATGGTTGTCTAGGTGTGCATGCATGTTAACATGAGAAATCTGACTGCAAAAGGGAGTCTTCAATCAAAAGGAAATTGATTTTTGTTAAATACATTTTTCCCATATTCTTTATATAATAATTTCCTTCCTTCTCTCGGGATTTTTGTTGGAAGGAGATTGGGGGATTTTTTGTGGAGTGAAAGGGGATGAATTAAGTATGAAATCTTGGAGATCGTAGAAAGTTGCAAAGGATGTGATATTCTTGTTATTAACCTTGTTGGTCATAATTTAACAAAATCTGCACATGTGAGAGTACAATGATATCTTAATTAATCAAATTATGCTATGTTGTCACTAGTTTTAAATTGTCTTTTTCTTTCTTTTTTTTTTCTTTTTTTTTTTTTAATAATAATTAAAAAAACTATTGGCAGCTGAATGCTGATAGGTTGCCGTTTATATCATCAAACAGAATCTTCTTTGACCTCTATTTGCCAAATAGGAGAAATCAAAACTTCCACACAACAAATAAACAAAGCAATGCGGTTTTAGATTGTGGTGGGGGAGGGAATGATTTAACTGTTCTCTCTATATGATTAATAGTTTTCCCTTTTTCTTTTGGCATATAAAGGTGAAGATGTTTAAAATTATTATGCTATATAACCGATAGCAATATGGCAATAATTTCTTTAATTGGTTTCGATGTTGTGTAACTCAAATATCCAATTTCTGTTAACAGTCTATCTACACCCATTTTCTTAATCCCAAAGGGTGTAAGTGTCATGAAAAGAAATAATACTTCAAAAGTTATCCCTACTTTACTAATGTGGAGCATTTGGAGAGAAAGAAATCAGCGTCTTTTTGAGGACTGCGAGTCTAATGTGCTGTATCAAAATCCTCCTTGGGTTCTCTTTTAGATTGGGCTGTAACTTTTGTTCCTAATTTTTCTTCCTCTAATCTTGTGGATCTTGTTAACTTTTTAGATTTTCATCCCCATAGGGTGGTTGTTTCTCTTGTATACTTTTTGTGTACAAGAGCTTTGCTTCTTCTTCTAATGAATTATTATTCAGAAAAAAAAGAAGAGAAATAATACGTCCTCCGTCCTAAATTGATTGTCTTGGATTGAAATGCCACCGAGGCCAATTACCATTTGAGCCAACCCCTTGGGATGAACATGGTGTATGTTTGTGAAGCACATTAGGAGTGGCTGGTAAAATGTATCATATATAATTTTGGGGTGGGAGTAGAATCCCCTTTTTGGCAAGATTTATGGTGTGGAGTGGTGCCATTAGGACTCCTTTTCTATGAATTGTTTGTAATTGCAGTGGATAGAGATGCAACTATAGTAAAGTATATGCATAGAGTTAATAATGAATTTCATAGGTGTCCAAGATTCTTACAAGGTATTGCAGGATTAAGAGCTTGACTCTGTTGGTAATTTTTTACTTTATCTTGTGCATATCAATGGGAGGGGAATGGATAGGGTTGATGGATGGTGTCTAAAAATTAGAATTTCGATGTGAGATCTTATTATCGGGTTTTGGGAAGAGATTCATTGGTGGATTTTTCATGGCATTCCATCTAGAAAGCGAAGATTCTGGCAAAGTTTCTTTTTCCCCCTCGCTTGGACAGCAGCATGAGGTAAAATCTTAACAGTGGATAACTAAAGAAAACACAAGAAAATCGTTACTTGGTGTTGTATGTGCAAAGCAAGTGGGGGAGATATCACCTCCTACATTATGATATTGCTAGGGAGCTCTGATTGCTTGTTTTATCTTTATGTGGGATTTCTTAGGTTATGCATAATTCAGTAAGGGAGCTTTTGGTGTGATGGAGGGATGGCTGTTATTAGTCATCAAAGTAGTGATCTGTGGAGTGTTGCATCTGTATGCTTGATGTGGAGTATTTTGAGGGAAAGAACTGTTAGAACTTTTTATGGAGCTAAAGGGTTGGATGAGAGTGATAAAGGGTATTGCTTTTTCCTCCTTTTTTGATTTTTAGATCTTTGTAATTTTAGACATTGGTTTTTTCTTCTTTTTGTATATGTCTTGTATACTTTCCATGTACTAGAGCTACGCCCTTTTATTTTTCAATGGAATTTATTAGTAATAAAAAAATACAGGTGAGACAATCGATTAGCTCTTGCTACATTATAGAGTTCAAGGGATCTATGGTCACTCATGCTATCAATTTTTGGAGAAGATTTTGTGATGCGTAGGACAGTTGTGGACATACTATCTTGTTTGAAAGGAAGGTTTGATCATATCGTTGATTCCAGGACTTGGTATGCAGTGCCACTTTGTATTATGGGGCATTGTGAAGAGTGTAATTACCGAACTCCTATTGGTTCATTTTCTAGGCTGTGTTCATTGTAGCCCTTTTTCAGATTTTTTTTTTCTTGTTTAAAATACAGGTTGTTTTAGGAGAGTTTTTTTTTTTTTTTTTTTTTTTTTTTTTTTTTTTTAATTAATACGAAAAAAGACCTCCTAAAATGGAACATGTATGTATGTCTGTTAATTTTCAAAAACATATTCTGTGGATTGAAACTCCCAACTATTTAATTTGTCTAGGAATGTCTTTTTCTTGTAAACAAAGTGAATTGCGTATGCTGTTGTCCTACTTTGACAATGGTGATACACCAGAAAAAATCTGATGAGGGTAACGGAAGTGAACCCTTCTGTTGATTTATTCTCTACTACTATTGGAAGCCTCGTGCTCACAAAATTAATATGCCTTTATTATCCAGCATTTTGTGTGTTTGAGAATACAAAATAAATGTTGAATGTGGGTGGAGAAATATGCCATAATGCAAGCCTCTAACATGCCAAGTATTATAGAAATCATAGTCCTATGTGCTCCCGAGGGCATCTGATGCATAGAGCTTACCATTATAGATAATCTTGTTTTTAATTGGTAACTTTCGTGTATACCTTGAAGGGGTTCCTCGTAATAAAAAATAAAATAAAAAATATCCTCTGGCCCCCTTGTGATAGGAAGTTTGTGATTTTTTATGTTATTTTTCATATATATTTATGTCCAAGTTGAAATTTTCTTTTGCATGGAATTTTTTAATTTTATTTTGTGGTAGCATTATTTCATTAGTTAGATCAAATAATGAAATAATACTTACACAAATACTCTGTATCTTTGGGCAGCTCTTTTTTTTTTTTTTTTTCTTTTTTCTCCTGTTGTGATTAGTTATCATGATTTTCTTGCTCTTTTTGTTCCTACTAGTTAGGTGTTTTCTCTTGTATACTTTTTGTGTACTTGGGGCATTTTACGCTTTTAATAATATTTTGATTACTTATTAAAAAAAAATATTTTTCATTAGTTGGGTCCTCCAAGAAAATCTTGGCTCTGCCATTATTTGTAACATGGATGAGTAGACATACATGCACTGACGCCCAAAATCATAAGTTTGTGATTTTTTAGTATATGTACGTGTGTATATATAGTAGATCTGCTGGTATATAGTAAGCTTCATTAATTATGGTGATGCGAGCACGTCCTCTCGGCAAAGGAAACGCAAGGCTCACGTGTTGTAGAAGGGTATGCTTCTTAAGGGTTCGAGTTTGAGGGCTTTTGGTTTTTGAGGGTTTGTTGGGTTTCTTTCTTTTTGTGGGTTGCATCGGCTGCTCCTGTGTATACTTTTTGTGTACTTAGGGACGCCTTACGCTTTTTCTATAAATTTTTATTACTTATAAAAAAAAAATAGTAGATATGCTGGTATATTCTTCAACTATTAAAAAAATTGATGATACTTTGTTCCCTAGATCATGGCCAGAATTACATGTTCACTGGACTTGTTCTCAATGCAGGCCCCAGGTAACCATAGCCACTGCAATAATATTTTGTCATCGGTTTTTCCTTCGTCAATCACATGCAAAGAATGACAGAAGGGTAGGTTGTTTTACTCTCTGGAATGTATATTTCCTTTGGAATTTAATCCATCTGAACTTCTAATTTGTAGTGCATTAGTATCTGTTTAACTTGGTTCTTGCATGAGTGATGGATCAGATGAGTTTAAATGGCCTGTAGTGTTATCTGGTGGTGTAGTAGATTAAATTGGAAAGCCATTTAGAGAGAAGATGTTGCTTTTGAGAATTTCAATGTTTTCTAGACCAAGTGGAATTGATGCTCTTAAGAAGGTCTTACGTATATTTTGGATATCAAAGCTTCTCCAGCATTTCTTTTGACACATGCTCACACATTCCAGATGTTTCCAACGTTTAAACTATTTTCTTTTTCCTTTTTTTGCATGGGGGCCGGGGACACTCAGGTAAAAACTTGACAAATGCACATTGGGTTTTGTGACAGCTTTTCATCCAATAATGAGTTAGTGTGGTGTAAATGCTACTTATTCAACAAAATAGGCTTATTTTGCATAGTGGAAAAGTTTGATCAAGCAATGGTTGAATGGGTTCTTAGAGTTTGCATATTGTGTGAAGTCACTCTTGTCAGTTTGTCTTTCATTTTATCTCAGTAGTACTTGGCCTTCTAAATTAGAAGTTTTATTTTTTCATTTTTATTTTTTGCTTCATTTTCTACTGTTAAAGACTGTTATTTGAATATTTTTTTTTGGGTGACGTCCCCAAGGGGTGTGTTACAAAGATTAAAGGGAGTGAACATTTTAAAGTTCAAAGAAACAAAATTCTCTTTAATAAGATTTACTACGATTAATTTATTTTATTTTATTTTTTATTTTATATAAGTATTAAATTATGTTTCATAATTGTATGATTTGTAATGTTTTTCATGTAAAACCAATGTTAATCAGTTGTGGTAAGTTGTGTACATAAGTTTTGAATTTTTATGGTTTGACTCTGATGACCCTTAATTGATCCTTTCTTGAATCTTGATTCTTAGGGGCAGAACTAGCATTTGAAATTTTGGGGGTAAAACTAAAAAATAAAAAACTTTGGGGGTAAAATTTTAAAGATCAGTGGATTATAAAAATATTTTGGGGAAAACATGGTGTCTTGAAAGTAAAAGTACGCTTACAGGGCATTGAAAATGGTTGTCTTGATTAGATTATGACCATGTAGGTTTATCTCCTGCTTCTTCAAACATGGAGCACCAATGTTGCTGTGCCATTCTGGTGGATCCTTGTTTTTTATTTTACCAGTTATTCTTGTATTTCCTAAGTATTACTTTCTGATATAAAATAATTGTTATGCTTTTTCTCTTTTTTATTTCCCCTCATTTTCTGCTATTAAAGAATGACATTGTTGGTGAACTTCCAAAAGGGGTGGGTTACAAAGATTAATGGCGGCAGACACTTTTTTTAGAGTTCAAAGAACTGATTTTTTTTTCTTTGTTTATTTAAAATGTACAATTATTAAGTTATGTTATTTGCAATGCTTCACATCTAAACTAATTAATACCAATAAGATGTTGAAAGTTTTTTTTTTTTTAATAAATATGAATAACTTAATTATGGAAATGATTTTCTTTCTTGATACCCCCTGTTGTACTTGCTCAGTCTATATGATAGTAATGATGTACCGGTAAACGTTTTCTTACTTGGCTCTTTGTGTTTTTATGGATTTTCTGATAGAGTAAATTTTAAAGTGGGGTAGCTGAATTAAGAAAATTGTCCAATTTTTTTTTTTTTGCCTAACTTCATTAATATGCTTTGCAGACTATTGCAACTGTGTGTATGTTCTTGGCCGGGAAGGTTGAAGAAACTCCTCGTCCATTGAAGGATGTTATTCTGGTTTCTTACGAGATAATCCACAAAAAAGATCCTGCTGCAGCCCAGAGGATTAAACAGAAGGTGTCCACTTACTGATGGTCCTTACCCAGTTTTTTTGTATGGTTCCTCAGGTTGATGTTTCCCTAGTTGAGTTGTACTGCCAGTACTTCTCATGTTCCTGCTACTCCCCCTCTCTTTGACGGAAATAGAATTTCTGTCCCCAATATTCGTGTTCTCATGATGACAGAAACATCCATCCTTCTAATCCGGTTTTGAATTGCTTTTTCACTGAAGAGTCAATATAGGTAGCCATGTAGAGCATGAGTCTGTACTTTTTGGCTGTCCACTTGTAAAGAGATTGTTTGTTTAGTAATTATGGTACCCAGCAGATGATATTGCTAAAGTGCCAGAATATACTTATTTATGGGAACTTCTTACCCTCCCCTTCCTTTAATATTAAAATTCTTGCTCCTCACTTTTCTCACCAACAGCTGTACCATTGGTAAACTATCTCCTTGCTTTAAGTTCCTCCTCCCCTTCCCCCATCCCTTTACCTGTTTTATGGTATTGTAGGTGTTGGTGTTGTAGTTGTCTCATTGATCCTCATCTATCATTCAGGAAGTATATGAGCAACAAAAGGAGCTAATTTTACTCGGGGAGAGGGTTGTACTTGCCACTTTGGGTTTCGACCTCAATGTTCACCACCCATATAAGCCCCTTGTTGAAGCGATAAAGAAATTCAAGGTTGCTCAGAATGCCCTTGCTCAAGTTGCATGGAATTTTGTAAATGACGGGTATGACCCAATGTTGTTTATTCTTCTAAGTTTTAATAATTCCAGTTCAATGTTTTCTCTTCCTACTCTTGCTTTTGTTCACACACTGGAAAATGGCTTGCAGGCTGAGAACATCGCTCTGCCTGCAATTTAAGCCTCATCATATTGCGGCAGGTGCCATTTTCCTTGCTGCCAAGTTCCTCAAAGTGAAGCTTCCATCGGATGGTGAGAAGGTCTGGTGGCAAGAATTTGATGTCACCCCACGTCAATTGGAGGGTTGGTCTCCTTCCTTCCCTTCATCTAGTAGTTGAAATTCTTTGGACCCAATGGGATAGCCTTTAACTGCCTTGTGGCTCAAATGCTTCCGGTTGTTTACCGGCAGCATTTTTCCCTTTCGGAATAGTCAAAATTGAACAAAACCAGATGATTCTAGCTGTCTTTTATGTATCATTCCTTCTGATGACGCCTAACAAATGAAAATGGTGGGAAGCCTTGAAAGAATGATAATGGATGGCTTCTATCACCTGATGAAGGTCAGAAGTTGGCTCAGCCACAAGCTGGCCATACACCAAATGATGTGGCATTGTTATTGCTGTTCAAATGGCGGGCTGTCCTTTTGTGTCGTTATTTGGTGGACATATATAAATATTTTCTTAAATCATTATTGTTATTTTTGTCTTGCAGAAGTTAGCAATCAAATGCTGGAACTCTATGAGCAAAACAGAGTGCCCCCATCCCAGGGCAGTGAGGTGGAAGGAAGTGTTGGCAGTGGGCCTGGGCCAAGTCATCGGGCCCTGTCAAAACCTGCATCTGTGACTGAGGAACAGGCTTCAAAGCAGATATCATCTCGTCTCGTGCCTGATTCATCTGCTGACAATCATAGCATGCCACAAAGAAGCATGCAAAATCAAAGTAATGAAAATGGGAGTACAGAGATGGGTAGTGTTATTACTGATCACGAGGTGGATGTTGAAATTAAAGATGGTCAGCATCCTGAGCATTTACTCCAAAAGGAGGTCATGAGAGAAGTTCCAAATCGATTCAAGTCTGGAACAGAGCGAGTTGGCGGTGAAGACCAAGAAAGGAATGCTGAGAGAAATGAGAGTGCAGAAGCAGGAGAGTGGAGGGATGATGGTCCCTCACGCAAGTCCAGCAGTATGGTTGGTCGAAATTTGGAGCTTCGGGATGGCCCTGTTGGCCAGTCACCCAAAGAAGCGATAAAGATGATTGACAAGGACAAGGTTAAGGCAGCACTTGAGAAAAGAAGGAAGTCTCGTGGGGAAATCACACGCAAGAAAGATGTGATGGATGAGGATGATCTGATTGAGAGGGAACTAGAAGATGGTGTTGAATTGGCAGTAGAGGATGAGAAAAACAAGCGTGATAGAAGGCAAAGCTGGTCGAAATACGAGAACTTAGATCAGGAGGAAATTGGAGAAGGAAACCATTTGGGGATAAAGGGGCAATCGTCAAGGGGATTGGAAGTGGTGGAGAATGCAGAAGAGGGAGAGATGTTGGATGAGGCTTCGCCTATTTTGAACAGCCGGAAGAGAAAAGGCGGAAGTCCAGTGGAGCGGCAGTTAGAGGGGAAGAAGAGGCATGATTACATTTCGTCTTCTTGGAAAATTTAGTTGGTTTTGTTCTATTAAATGTATTGATGGGAGAACGTGACCAAATTCAAACGGACTAGGGAAAAATTTATGTTTATCGGTATGTACTTTGGTGTTCAGTTTGAGGAATTGAATTGGGTTTGTAAGTTCATGTTGTGGTAAAAAATGGTGTACTCTATTTTTGTCCTAAATGCTTTGACAGGGTAGATGAGCTGTGCGATACTTATCTAAAACAATCCCCAGTGGGATCTGTACATTGGCACAAGTCCAGATAACTAATCTAATATTTGAAGTATAAGTAAGAGACTAGACATGAGGAACTTACTCACAATGGGTTAAGCTTATTGAAAAATAAAGTAATCAGGATATTATTTCTGATAAAAGTAATGGTTCCTGATCGTAACTATACTTCCCACATGGCCGTTCGTGCCCTCTTGTTCCACACAACCTCAATTTGGGGGATGTGTTTTATATATATATAGCTACCAGGGAGTGATAAGAACTCATCCAATCACGTACATGAATTGCTTCTGAGATCAGTCAAGTAACAACCATCAACAGAAGAGTGAAAAACTTGTTTTCAAGTCATTACTTTTCACCTTGTTTGTTTTTTTCTTTTTTGTGCTAGGAAAATTGAAAACATTTTTTTTTTTTTTTTGGCGTTTAAATATTTCCTAAGAATATTACCATTTATTGGCATATATAATAAAATTCCTGCGGTTTAGGCATATGCCAGAGTTTTTGTTTTGGGAAAATAAAAAAATCCCCCGCTAAATACTCTTATACTTTCGTGCTTCATCTAGCTAGTCTTCTCTCACTCTTCGACACACACGTACGCGTATAGTCCGGCCAGGGGAAGCTCTCTGTTTAATTTCTAGCTATTCAATCTCTGGATCTCCTCCCTCGAACCCATCGGTATGTTATCCCTCTCTCTCTCTCTCTCTCTCTCTCTCTCTCTCTCTCTCTCATCCTCCAATCCACCATATATACATGTTATCTTTCAGAGAATGGGGTACTACTGAGGATTTTGATTTAGGGTTTTCTTCTTCTGTGAGGTAAAACCCATGATTATGCTGTAAATTAAGATTTTGTTGCATGTTCTACGTAATTTTTGGATTCCTCTAGTATCCAGATATGGAGTATGTTCCCCTAGATTTTTGGATTTCTCAAAATTTTTTGGAGTAGAATAGCAAAGGGGCCTTCGGTTGAGGGGAGGGAATTAGGAGAGGGAAGAGGGGCCTTCGGTTCTTTAGATCTAAAGAACCGGCCGGAGGCCCCTTTTCCCTCTAGAGGAGTTCATTATTTGGCAGACAAAATGGTGCAGTTAATTTGTTGTATGGAAGGGAGGGAGATGCTCTGATGCTGTGTGCTATATATATATATAGAAATAAATCGAAGACAAGTGCGACGGTGGCAATAAATAATATTATAGAGCAACGTGAAGGGTTGGGCTTGTTTTGTAACAAACAGAGGGCCCTGCTATTGACTTGTATGAATTCCTCCAGTATCCAGCTCTCTTGTTGCCACTTGTTAGACTATCAAGCACATCGAACTAGCTTGGTGTTATAATTATAAGCATCAAACTTAGGATTCCTTGGTATCACACTTCTGAGAAGGGTTGCATCACACAATTCTTGTTGCTGGAAATTTCATAGCCGACTTTTTTCATTCAACCTTCATTGAGAAAAAACCATTACATCCATATTTATAGGCATGTAATGCCTAACCCTAATTGACAATTTATCGCTTGCTGCATCTTTCTCTCCTGGTTGGAGAAAACTTTCCTTGAGTTTTGAAATGTTGAAGTACAATGATCCTTGGTTTCTTTAAGTGCATCGTTGACTTTTGGTTTATTTTCTTTGTTTGATACAACAATGATGATAGTGATACATCCATCATTTTAGTTGGACCATTAAAAATTTGATCTGTGTGGAGGGGATGCTTTAAAAGGGTCCGGGGTTTACTTAACAGGAGTGGGTACACAAAGTGGCCCTGCCTTGTAGGAGTTTCTCGTCATAAAAAAAAAAAGATTGGAACATTAAAAATTTCTGGTATGACAAAAAGAAATATTTTGAAAATTCAGTGTAGACGATATGGCCTTGTCTTGATATGCAGCATAAACCAAGGAATGAAACTCCTTGTCCCTTATATTCATTGCTTCTATCCTGCATTCTTTCCACTCAATTCGTTCAATTTCAGTTTCATCCATAGCTCCTATCTCTTTAAGGTTTCTTTCATTACGAGGTCTTTTATTTTTTTATTTTTTTATTTTTTTATTTTTTTCACTTTAACTTTGTTGGAAATGGTGGCCAAGGCTAGTTTCTCCCACTTCTAATTCGTGGCCTGATGATACTTTATCAGCACACTTGTCAGTTATCATATCTTTCTTTGATTCTGACTTCAAGCTTTCCTTGAATTCTTTTAATAAGATCTCATCTTCTTTTATCTCCAACTTGGCATGATTTTTGTTGCTCAGTAGACAGCATTTATCTTTGACTAAATCAGTTGAGTACTCATGCATAGGTGGCAGGAACTTTTGCAAATCTTTCAAAGAAACATTTTCTGACAGCTTAACTAGTACTCTAGGCACTTTTGTAGGTTGATTAGTGGCTGGTTTGGTGGTGTTTACTACAATAGGATTTTTAAGCTCCTTTTACTTTGCCTTTGTTTTGAAATTTCTCTTTGTCAAGCAATTCGAGAACCTTCTTAACAAAGAAGATTCTGCCTCTAACTTTTCAACTTCTTCTTTCGGCTTACAAATTTAGGCTTCCTTCACTTCTTTGTCTGGTCTCAAAACCTTTATTATTGTCTCCCACACGATAGCCATATCAATTGGCCCTAATGATGACAGGGATAGGAGGGATTTATGGATTGAGTTAGCTGGATTGATGAATTGTTGGGAGGTGCCGTGGTGTATTGGGGGAGATTTTAATGTTGTTCGTTTTCCGAGTGAGAGGTCGGGCATGGCCAGTTTCTCAGCTGCTATGGAAGAATTTTCAGACTTCATCTTCATGCAGAACTTGGTGGATCTACCTCTTCAAGATGGCCAATTTACATGGTCGAATAACCACACATGGTCTAGAATTGATAGATTCCTAATTTCTGTGGAGTGGGAGGAACACTACCCCGAAGTAGTCCAAAGGAGGCTTCCAAGACTTCTGTCCGATCACTTCCCTTTGTTTTTGGATTGTGGGGCACCAAGAGGAGGAAAAAGGTCTTTTAAATTTGAGAACATGTGGCTGAATTATGAGGGCTTTGTTGAGCAAATCAATAAGTGGTGGTTGTCTTATGAGTGTTCGGGTTCTCCAAGTCACATTTTGGCGTTTAAACTGAAGGCATTGAAGACGGACTTGAAGAAATGGAATGCTGAAGTGTTTGGTGATATAGGGAAGAAGAAGAAGGAATTATTGGAGGGCATTTGTGAGCTGGATGCAGTTGATGAAGACCGAGGCCTAGAGGAGGAAGAGAAGGTTCGCAAGATAGATATGTCTAGAGAGCTGGAGAAAACTCTTCTGTGTGAGGAAATAATTTGGAGACAGAAATCCAGAGCTTTGTGGTTGAAGGAGGGGGACAAGAACACAAAATTTTTTCACAGGATGGCCAACTCGCGTCGCAAATTTAATCAAGTGGATTCTATAAGTATAGATGGTGAAATCTCCAAAGACCCAAAGGAAATTCAGGAGCATATAGTTCAATTTTTCAAAAACTTGTATGTTGAGAATTCTTCTTGGCGGCCAAGGGTAGAGGGCCTTTCTTTTCTTTCAATTGATGAAGATGAGAGTAGCTGGATAGAGAGAGGGTTTGAGGAGAAGGAGGTGTGGGAGGTCATCAGAGATTTCAATGGAGATAAGGCTTCGGGCCCCGACGGTTTCACTATGGCTTTTTTTCAGAAGTGTTGGGATATCTTAAAGCATGACATTATGGCTGTTTTTGCAGATTTTCACTCTCGAGGCAAGTTTGAAAAGAGTTTTAATGCTACTTTTGTCTCTCTGATTCCAAAGAAGAATGATGCTGTGGATGTGAGTGATTTTCGGCCTATCAGTCTTATTGGGGGAATTTATAAGATTATTTCCAAAGTCCTTGCGAACAGGTTTAAATCAGTGTTGGGTAAGATTATCTCAAACACCCAAAATGCGTTCATTGGTGGTCGACAAATTTTGGATTCAGTGCTTATTGCTAATGAATGTGTGGATAGTCAAATCCGTTCAGGGGAGTCTGGGTTGCTGTGTAAGCTGGATCTGGAAAAGGCCTATGATCATGTGAATTGGGACTTCTTACTCTACTTATTACAACGTTGTGGCTTTGGGGAGAAATGGAGAGCTTGGATTCGTTTTTGTATCTCTACGGTGAGATTCTCCATCCTTGTCAATGGAACTCCGACGGGTTTCTTTACTAGCTCTCGCGGGTTGCGACAAGGTGATCCTCTGTCGCCTTTATTATTTGTGGTGGTTATGGAGGCTTTGAGTCGGATGTTGGCTGCTGCGATGGAGCAGGGTTCGATGACAGGCTTTACTGTGGGACATAGTGAGTCAGAGGCAATAGTAGTGAATCATTTATTGTTTGCTGATGATACGTTGATTTTTTGTGGAGCGGAAGAAGAACAGATTCGACATCTGAGGTGCATTTTCCTTTGTTTTGAGGCAGTTTCGGGATTAAGGATTAATTTAGGAAAGTCAGAAATTGTTCCTATTGGTGAGGTGGAGGATGTTGAAGGGTTGGCCCATCTTATGGGTTGTAGGGTTGGATCGCTTCCTATGACATATTTGGGTATGCCTTTGGGTGCCTCTTACAAGTCCGTTCGTACTTGGAAAGGGGTGATTGAGAAAATGGAAAGGAAGCTGGCTGGTTGGAAGCGTATGTATTTGTCAAAGGGCGGTCGGTTGACTCTTATTAAGAGCACGCTGTCCAATATCCCCACGTATCTCTTGTCGTTGTTCCCTATTCCTTTGAGGGTGGCTAATCGTCTTGAAAAAATCCAGAGGGATTTCCTATGGGGTGGCATAGGGGATGAGGCCAAATTTCATTTAGTGAAATGGAACAGGATTTGTACTCCGTTGCATTCAGGTGGATTGGGAGTTCACAATCTTTCCCTGTTTAACCAAGCTCTTTTAGGTAAATGGTTGTGGAGATATGGTAGGGAGAGAGAGGCTCTATGGCGTTTGGTGATTGACGCCAAATTTGGGAGCCTAAAGGGTGGGTGGTGCTCTATTGAGGTGTCGGGTTCCTATGGAGTAGGGGTTTGGAAATATATTAGGAAAGGGTGGGAGAAGTTTTGTAATTATGTTCGGTGTGTGGTAGGGGATGGCTCATATATCAGTTTCTGGCATGATCGGTGGTGTGGGGAGATTTCTTTGAAGCTTTGTTTTCCAGTTCTGTATAGTCTTGTGAGGAACAAAGCGGCTATGGTGGTAGATAATATGGCTGTTCATAATGGCAATATTCATTGGAATGTTCTCTTTACGCGGCAATTACAGGACTGGGAGTTGGAGATGGTGCTCTCTTTCTTCGAGCGGTTGTACTCCACTCCGATTCGACAAGGAGAGGGTGACAAGTTAGTTTGGAACCTCTCTTCAAGGAGCTATTTTGAAGTAAGGTCATATTATGAAGCACTTAGTCGGAAAGAAGGTCCATCATTCCCGTGGAAGAAGATATGGTGTGCTAAGGCTCCGACAAGGGTGGCGTTCTTTGTATGGACTGCAGCTTTAGGAAAAATTTTGACTCATGACAATCTACGAAAGAGGAATATTGTGGTTATTGAGTGGTGTTGTATGTGTAAAAAGAAGGGGGAGTCTATTGATCATCTGTTACTTCATTGTGACACCGCCCGTGAGCTTTGGAGTTTTGTGTTTTCTTTGTTTGGAGTTGAATGGGTCATGCCACAATCGGTGATGGGTTTGTTGACTACTTGGGGTGCTTTTCGAGGGCATGGCCTAGCAAAAAATGTTTGGCGTTTAGTTCCTCACTGTGTTTTGTGGAGCATTTGGAGGGAGCGGAATGCGAGGCTTTTTGAAGATGTCGAGACGGTAATGGTGGTTTTAAGGAAGCGTCTTCTTAACACGTTATATCTATGGATAGCTCCCCATCTTTGCCACCTAGGTGTTTCTACTTTTGTAGACTTTCTTAATTTATTAGTTGTTCCTCCTGTTTAGGGGCTCTCTTGTATACTTCCCGTGTATTAGGGTTGCGCCCCTCTGCGCTTTTTTATTGAATTTTAAATTACTTATCAAAAAAAAGATCTTCAAAATACACATGAGACATCTTTTCTTTAATTTCAGATCTCAGCCCACTTTTAAATCAAGCAGTAGTCATACACTCACTTTCAACTATTCCAAACTTCAGAGAGAATTCTTTATGTTTTCTTGTATACTCAATCCTCCACAAATTACCTTGTTGAAGTGAATAGAACTGATCAAGAAGATCATCTTCAAGATCTTGTAGAAGAATCTCTCCTTTAAGAAGCGATTTACCCTCTTGCCAAATCAATCCACTCTTGTTGGATCTTCTACGATGTGAAAGCATCATGCGGCTCCTCGTTTTGATACCAAACTGATGAAGGACAGAAGCTTGATTCCAAAATTGATGTAGAATAAATGATTTGATGCCAAAGTTGATATAGGAGAATCTAGGCGGCGACTTGTTTTAGGGTTTAGGACAAGTAACTGTTTGGATTTTGGTGGGAAATTAGGGTTTTATAGGGTTGTTTGGTTAGGGTTTTGTAGTGAAAAGGGCTGGAAATGTTAGAGATTGAGGGTTTCAATTATGGTAAGAAATGGGATATAGTTTGATGGCAAATCAAGGAGGAAAACCCCAAGTTTTAGGTTGCTGTTCCTGGGAAATGAACAGTAATTTGAGAAGGTTATTTTGATATTTTGAAGCTATTTAATGGATAGGTGATTTGGGGTTCTTTGGGATTGGACTCTAGGGAAATAACCTATGGAAAATTAAATCTGATATTGGTTGGGATTTGAAACAAAATTGTTAAAAACTGAAATGAAAAAAGAAAGAAAAAGAAAAGAGACAAACCTAGGCCTCACACCTAGTTTTCCTAAGCATCACACATAGGTTTCCTCGGCATCACATTTCGAAGAAGGGTTGCATCACACATTCCTCGTTGCTGTATATTTCATAGCCATCTTTTTTCATTCAACCATCATTGAAAAGAAATCATTACATCCGTATTCTAGACATGTAGCATAATCCTAATAGATTTAGACTCTTTTTGATTTATTTACTAAATGCCCAAAACGAAATAACTAGTGAAACTCAGAATGAAACCTAAAATAAAATTTAATATTCTCAGCCTATACTTAGAAATCTGAAAATGATAAAAATATCCAAACTCCTAGAATTGAGTAAAACTAGAATCAAACAAAACCAGCTTATTGCTCCCTGCATCACCACCTGCCAATAGGTAACCCCATAGATGACTTAACTATTGCTTATTCTTTCCTTCTTTTCTTTTTTTTGCTCAGGGGGTCGGGTACAAACTAATGAGCGACCATGGTTCTTATTATAATATTTTAATATACAATGTCACTATAACTTAATAGCACATGAAAGCTACACTTTGCTGATGGTTCTATACATTTCCATTATATTGGAAGACTTAAATAGGAGAAAACTAGTGGGTTGACAACTAAAAAACTTCAAGGCTCTGAGGATAAAACCATTATGGATGTGGGATTTGTGGAGTTAGGTACTATTATAGTCTCTGCCTCCCTCCCTTCCCCCACAGAAAAGAAGAACAAGAAGAAAGAATACAGCTTTTAATTTTGCGGTTATGCAACAAATTTTAGATTAATTGATTAATGGAATTAAATGAAATATCATTAATCGGTTGTGTAGGCAGGGACAAAGTTAAAGATGTTTATCTAGGGGGTCCAGGTATAATTCTAAAATAAAATATATTTTCTAACAATTGATTGTATGATTAAATCTTCAAGCACTTACAAAAACATATTTTATATAGATTATAAAATGTATTCAACACATGAGATAATTAGAGTGATAGATTATAAAAAAAATTATTAATTTTGGTCCACTTTCTTTTCTACATAGGGTAGCGCCTCTTGGCTCCCCTACCCTGGTGGTTCCATATCTGTGTAGGTGCTATGCTGGAATATAAAGGTATGGTGGGTTTACTAGTGGAATGTAAAACTCAAAAAGTAATTTGAGTATTATTTTTTTTTTAAAAAAAAAAAAAAAAATTATGGAATACTATTTGGGTTTTGAATTCCATGTGAAGTCTAACTCAATCCCAAACAGCAATCTATAATTCTGTGAAGTTCTAAATTCGTGAATTCCAATTTAATAGTATTAGAATGCCAAATCAATACCAATTCAATGTAGCCAACACATACTTTGAAAATTTCGTGGCCGAAGTACCTCAAGTAGAGGGAAAACTAGGGTTTTGATTAGCCTTTCCATGTCTTTTAACTAGAAATTAAATTTAGACTGCTAACAATAGCAATTAAGTATTTATTTTATTTTTTATTTTTTTTTCATTTTTGACAATTGTGTAACAGCATTTGTCCGGTTTTGTTAGGGTATGCATTTCATTTATCTATCTTATGATTTTATTTTATAATTATTTTTGCCTTTTGTTTTTATTATTTTTTTTGCTTTTTGTTTTTATTATTTCATTATTTTATGGTCTTTGCTCTGTTTGGAATTTATACAAAGACATTCTTTTCCTTTAATTCTGTTAGTTGAATTTGGAGCCTAAGGATGGCCTTTTTGAAATTTCTTACGTACAAGATACTTGGGGAGGTTATTAGTGGAGCTTTATGTTGTTTATTTTCATGCAGTGACTTATCTTTAATTGCAATGGAAAGGAGATGCAGTGTAAGGTTGTTGTCATAGGGCTTTAGAGGGTTTATCATTTTCTTTTGGCTTTCATGCATTTTTTTTGTTACTTATTACGAGAAAGTGATTTTTTAAGTCTATTATACGAACAAAAGTTGAAGCTTTTGAACCTGGTTGTTTGGAGTGTAAGTGAGTGGCAAAGGAGGAAAGTTCTAAATTTGATCCTCCTCCACTTTCCTTGCTATATGGAATGTTTTGCATAGAAATCGTCTTCTTCGAGAAGAAAAGATAGGTCATAGAAAATGTTTGTGCTACTTAATTGGTGGTAACCTGGTAGAGTTGCTTGCAATTTTATGAACAGTTTATGAGTCGTATACACCATATCTAGTTTTCATATGATACCTTAGCTTGTTAATGTTGTGTGATACACTTGCACTGTATCAATGGCCACTTAGTAGAAAATCTGTATGACGTGGAATACTTTTTTGGTTATTGTTCTGTATGAGTATGTGAATCATGATGGGAAAGTTATTCTTGGGTTGGAAACATATGCCCTATTCTTCTAGCGTAATGTTGCTACATGGATTCCAAATGTTGATTCCACATTTATCTAGGGTTGAGTGTCAATGATTGCAGGCTGTTCCCCTTGGTTGCTGAATGGGCTTGGGCTATTCCAATTCTGGATACCTGACTTTGATTGATTAGGATTGTCTTGAGTTAAACCACTGGCTTGGGTTGAACCTTTTGATCAAGCCATAAAGAGTAAAGAGCGAAAATTTATTTCAGGAGGAGAGGACAGTGGTGACTACAAGAGGGCAAAATGTCTAAGTCTTGCAAAGGCCTAGCAATGGAACTGGTGAAGTGCCTCAGTGAATCTGATTGTGTTAAGGTCCGTAATCTCTTACTACATCTATCATGCTTGAGATCTTCCAATGATGATATGAGCTAGTAGTTATGAAATGCATAGAAATACTTGTATAAATTGTTTGACATGATCTATTGGTTGCCATATGCATTGACTAAAGGTTGAGAAGCGATCATATAGGGAATGTGCCGGAAAGAAGAGCCCATCAATATCAAGTGAGTGTGTGGGACTTAGGGAAACATATTTCAATTGCAAGAGAGGCCAGGCATGTTTTCTTCTCTTCATTCTTCATACTTTGTTTTCTTTTTCTTGTATCTCTTTTCACATGCCTACTTCTTCTTCCCTTGTCTTTTGATTACTAAATGAAAAGCCAACTGCCAATGAAGTGGCTGCTAATACGGAAAAATGTAATGAAACTGCAGGATATAATCCTAGTTTAAAGGGACCTGACTTGGTTTGACATAATTTGTACAGCATCAGTGTCTTTGTTTTCTTGAGTGGAAACACAGTTCATATCTAAGTCACAATTTATTTTGGAGGGTTGCCGTTCTGCCTCTCGGACTGTGGATGCAGTGTCATTTCGCAAACTTGAATTTCCAAATATTGCAGATTGCAGATCCCCAAGTCATGAATTATTTGTAGTTTGCTCTTGTCAATCTTAAATCTTGGATAGATAGAAAATGTTACCTTCTTGATAGTTAACTATGATCGTGATGCTCAGGTTTAGTTACGGTTTTCTCAGAAATTAGTTGTAGGTAACTCTCAAGATTTAGTTTCAATTCTCTAAACAGGTGTGTGCAAAGAGAAGCAGCACAGTGGCAGCGAATTTGATGTAGACTCCATAAAACGTAGTCACAACTAGAGCCTCATCAAAAGCCTCTTCTTCTCTCATGCATATATCTAACGGGATGTGCTTTGAAATTTCTAGTAGGGAGCTACCCATTTTTTTCTTTATTGAACCCTTTTCTAGTACTCTTTCTAAATTTTCATATTTGTCCTTGCATTTATAAGTATATCTATTCACATATTAAGGAAAATAACAGAACAATAATTTTATTTTATTATTATTATTTTTTTGATAAGTAAGAAACCAATCAAAATAACAGAACAATACTTATATGTACCCACGCCCAAACAGACATACACAGACTTTGGTGACACCTTTGGTCATTTAATTTTGAAACCCCATTGCTCCTGCTTTGTGTAACTTATATATGGATGGGCATTGGGTTCTCGGGAAAATCAAGTGATGTCAACACGGTGGTAAAAGATGGCAAGTTGTATGGGATGAGATTCGCCATGTGGAGAAGGTTGAAAAAAATATTATACGTGTAGTTGAAAATGACCTCATGATAATAAGACTTTAGATGGTACGTACTCAAAACTAGATTCTTTATAATGAGGTCTAAATCAGATGGCACCTTCTTCCCCTTAAGAGAGGTGGAGAGTGTCGTTGGTGGTTGAAGACCCCAGGCAAGTGTGTAACTTACTAACTACGAAAAATAAAGAAAAATGTTTTTACATTTGCATAAAATCTTAGTTAAAGTACCTTGGTCTTCCGTTGGGGGCTCCTTTTAAGAATAAGTCTAGCTGGGATGAGGTAGTTGGCAAGATTGAGAGGCGGTTGGCTAGCTGGAAGCGGTTGTATTTGTCGAAGGGTGGAAGAGTAACCCTTATTAAAAGCACTCTCTCTAATCTTCCTACTTATTTTCTATCCCTTTTCCCTATTCCTTCAAGTGTTGCTAATCGTATTGAGAAGTTGCAACGGGATTTCTTGTGGGGTGGCATAGGCGAAGAATTTAAGTTTCACTTGGTTAATTGGGCCAAGGTTTGCTCTCCTATTTCTAGTGGTGCCCTGGGCATCAGAAACTTGAGGATTTTCAATATGGCTCTGTTAGGGAAGTGGCTATGGCGCTATGCCTTTGAGAGAGAGGCTTGGTGGAAATCTGTTGTGGATGCAAAGTTTGGATCTACTCGGGATGGTTGGTGTTCTTTAGACCCCCCTGGGTCTCATGGAGTGGGGTTATGGAAGAATATTAGGAAGGGGTGGAGGTTGTTTTGTAGCTATACTAGACTTATTCTGGGAAATGGATCTAGGGTCCGTTTTTGGGATGATGTATGGTGTGGTGAGGTGCCTCTCAAAGAAGCTTTCCCAGTTTTGTACGACATTGCGTGTGACAAGGACGCACATGTTGCAGACCATTTGGTTGTGGTAAGCGGGTCCTATCAGTGGGATATTAGCTTCTTCCGAGCGGCCCACGATTGGGAGGTGGATGTTTTGGCTTCTTTTTTCTCTTTGCTGTATTCAACTAGAGTGAATTGTGATGGGGAAGATCAGCTCCGGTGGTATCCTTCTCACAAAGGGAAATTTGATGTTAGATCTTTCTACAAGGCTCTTGTTTGCAAAGAGGCTATCCAGTTTCCTTGGAAAAGTATTTGGCGGACCAAGGTTCCCTTGAAAGTGGCTTTCTTTGCTTGGACGGCAGCGCAAGGGAAGATCCTCACCTTGGACAAAAGCGTGTCATAGTGATTGATAGATGTTGCATGTGCAAAACGAATGGGGAATCGGTGGATCACCTTCTTCTCCATTGCGAGGTTGCACGCGCTCTATGGAATGCCTTTTTTAGTCGCTTCAGTTTGTCTTGGGTTATGCCTCTGCGAGTGGTAGATTTATTCGCTTGTTGGTGGACGGGTGGACGTTCTCAGAGTGCAGCTGCGTGGAAGATGGTCCCTTGTTGCATTCTGTGGTGCTTGTGGAGGGAACGCAATGACAGGCAGTTTGAGGACAAAGAAAGATCCATTGAGGAACTCATTTCCTTTTTCTTTCATTCCTTGTATTCTTGGGTGGCGGCGTTCCTCGCACCTTTACCTCTTAGTTTTAATGATTTCCTTGTTCTGTTTTCTTTTTCTTCCTAGCTGCTTTTCTTGTATACTTCCTGTGTACTTGATTGCGCTTTGCGCTTTTTAATGATATCTCTCTTACTTATCAAAAAAAAATAAAATCTTAGTTTCCATCTTAAGTATGAAGGTTTCCTAGAGTATTAAAGGTTAAGAATCAGTTAATGATTTATTAAAAACTGTCCCATGCAATTGAGAAAATTATCTTTTCAAAAACTTGTCAATTTGATTTTCAGTAGAACACTTCGGAAAATGATAAATTTTCTCCATTTTTTTGCTGAATCTTTTTACTAATTGATATTGCGGTTGATTTGTTATATAAGGATTTTGAACTGTTTATGTGGTATGTCATGTGAACTTACACCAGTTTAGAAAGGAGTTAATTGCTATCTTAAACCATTGGGGAAGACGTGGATGTCTTTGTTTCGTTTTTCAATTTATTGTACTCCTTAGATTGAGACGAGGAGGTGAAGACAAGCTTCGTTGTGCCCCTTGCAAGAGAGGGAAGGTTGTTCAATGTTAGATTGTTTCACAATGTCCTTTTTCCCCAAGATAATACTCCTTTCCTTTAGAAGAGTATTTGGCGGAATAAGGTCCTCTTGAGAGTGACGTTTTTCGCTTGGTCGTCCGTTTTAGGAAAGATTGTCATTATGGATAACCTAAAAAAGCTGCATGTCTTAGTGGTTGATTGGTGTTGCATGTGTAAGAGGAGTGTGGAGTTCGTAGATCATCTTCTACTCCATTATGAGATTGTTATGGCCTCATGGAATGCTTTCTTTAGCTGCATTGGGTTAGCATGGTTTAAGCCAAGATGAGTGGTAGACCTCTTCGCTTGTTGGAGAGGGATGTGTGATAGTCTTCAAAGTGCAGCAGTGTGGAAGATTGTTCTGTCTTTGCCTAATGTGGTGTCTTTAGAAGAGAAGAAATGATATAAGTTTTGAAGACTGCAAGAGGACGATTGTGGAACTGAAGTCTTCTTCTTCAATACTCTTTACCACTAGACAGCTGGTATAAACTTTGTCTAATTTTCTTGACTCTTTTTTTTTTTTTTTCCTATCTTGTTCTGGCTAGGTGTACCACTTGTATTCTTCATGTGTACCTGGGTTGCGCTTTTGACACTTTTTTAATAATATTACAATTACTTAAAAAAAAAAAAACTTGATTCATCGATAAGACAACCACGAGACGGGATATCCTAAAAAAGGAAAGAAAGACCAACAAAATAGGAAGGAGGGAGTACAGGTGTTTTGAGGATGATGCTAACCATGTAGCATACATATTTGTTCTTGTTGGAGTATGTTCAAGTGGTGGAGAGAGAGATTTTGGAGCTCAAAGTACTTGGATATTATATTGGGAATTTGGGATTAGTCAAGGAGCCCCAAGTACTTAAAGGTTTCAACTAAGTTCAAGCCCAAAATCCTCTAATTTAAGGATTTAGCTACTTTTATAAAAGTGCATTAGCACCTATTGTATTGAGTCATTAAAACTGGGGAAATTTTTGTTTGTGAGCGAAGTTTCACTGAACAGCCCCAAATGGCATTTTATTTTTCCTGTTATATCCTTAAAAGGAGTTGACAGTTTTGCTCTTCATATCAGAAAGTGTCATCTTAGTTCATAGTATCAAGTAGGTCTTTTGGATCTCTCTCATTCATTCTGAGTTTGTGCACACTGTATAATTACCACTCGTCATTCTAATGAGATGGGAAAAAAGATCTTTGTGAGCATTATCATTATTATGATATGTATGGGGCTGGTGTCAAGTGGAGAGAATAAAATCAGTATAAATTATATTATGGTTGTGGAAAAGATCTGCAAGTATATTGTTCATTTCATTAGATGATAACCCTTTTTATTCTGATTGTGAAATCAATCATGGTACGTTCATTAATGTGCTATATCTTTTTTTTTTTTGTTTTTCCCAGGTTGACATGAGAGCTAGGATTCGTGGAAACAAGGGATACTAAGTGGTGGGCATGTTGTTTTCCAAATTGCGAAATCAATTTGTAGGGTTTGAACAAAAAGCCTCCTGCACTTGGGCATGCAATGTCAGCAACTATTGGAACCGTTGTAATATGGATGTGGAAAGGGTATCAGATTCAACGATATTTCACTATCTAATAAAAATACATCAGGAGTGCCCGCTGGTTTTGCTCTATAAACTTTCTTGTCCCTTTGAGCAGCTATCCTAAATTGTGGGAATATTCTATGGTTTTTTTCTTTTAGTATAACGTATAATGACTCCTTTTCTTTATGTGTCTCTTAATTGCTACTCATGTTTGCTGGATGCCTAGAAATGTTTGTGTGCTTTGAATGAGTTAGGAAAAGCATTTGGCAAATTGATCCAGTGAGAAAGGCAGATTAGAGTTTTATAACTTTTCACTGCTAGATGTATGAAGCAGATCTAACTAGCATCAATTTAAAGTAAAAACCAGCACACCACGAAGCCAAATCAGCACCCCTACAAGTGCAAATCAATTTAAAGAAAAAATAATGACAATTATATTGTAAGAAAAATAGCAAAAATAAAATAAAATGAAGAAATAATATCTAACCTTCATTACATACAAACTTTTAGCCAAAAGATGATTCACTTCTTGAACTTGAAGGTTGAGGCTCATCTACAATAAAAGAAACTTGACTTAAATGAAAAAATAAGTAATAAAAAAAATCTTGAATTAAATGAATAAATAAGTAATAAAAACTAAGTTTCAACTAATTTATTTTAACATATACCTTAATCATCATAACTTCCTGCAAATTCCTCCAACTCTCGAATATCAATTAGCTTGTTCTTGATTTAATTTTGTGTGCAAATCAAGGCCTCAATGGTAAGTGGAGACAATAAACTTCTAAATATAAATCTCCCGGTGCTAAAGGCAAACTTAAAGGCGACTGTGAAATTGGGGATGTCCAACACATCACGTGCTATATTTGTAGGGATAAGATATTTTACCAAATTCATCTTCTACCAAGCTAATGTTAGAGTTTATGCCCTAAAGTCTAATTAATTTGTATGATGTTTTAGTTTTATTAAATCAAGATGGTTATTTACTTATTTATTTCAAGAACATTTGGCATATTATTGTTTACATGTATAAATTTAGTGATTATTATTTATCATACGCGTATAAAGTCTATAAGTTGCATTGAATACGGTTTAAGTTGTGTTAATGAGATTGTCACACGGAAGATTTTAAACCATAAAACTTGTAATTTATAAATTATTGTTCGTAGTCAGTAATGAAATTTGGCATTCCATTTGATAAGATAATAACAAATTAATCATTATAATCTATCTTGATCATGTGAAGTTGAAACTTCTGATTGAAGTGTTGGTGCAAATATAATGCACTGAACGAACTACATAAGTTATTATTCTTTTTATAACATTGTCAAAAGAATAACTTGAACTCATGACTACTTATAATATTGACTCTCAATCTTGACATGAATATGAACTTAAATGTGAAGTAAAGGCCACTTTGATACATTTAGGAGTGAGCCCTTTTGTAGTCAAAATATCGGTGTGTTAGGTGATTACATATAAGCATTGTGGGAACACTACTCCTCAAGATGAAATCCATAATCCTTTGATTTAATCAAAGCGATATGAAATATCCTCTTAAGATAGATTTAATGAAATTGATTATTTTTAATCTCGGGTCTCGGTGTTTTAGTAAGAGTTACTAAACATTTATGTACAAAGTTAAATGAGATTTCAAAAGTACGATAATAATCAATGGATTAAATTGAGTACTCAATGATAAGAGATAGTGAATTAAAGTAACAGTTATTTTATAACTTTAATTCAATTACAGATTATTTCATTGAGGGATCAATTGCAAAATATAAAGTCATTGGGATTATTTGAATGATAAAAAATAAATTACTGGAGTGCAATTACAATTGCTTAGTGGAATTAATTGTAATTAATAGAAACCTAGAATAAGTCAAGAGATGACAAGTATCTTAGGCATATCGGAGCTAGTTTTTATTTTTCCTCTAAATCTCTCTCCAAGTTGATTAATGATTATTACCCATAATGTGTTTGACTTGATTTACACAAGCACTCTAACCCTACTTGGTCATGTATTTGGAGTGAGGTTAGGGTTTTTCCTAACAACTTTCAATAAGTTGCATGAGCCTATATAAATGAGCTTGTGTAGGCATAAGAGACATATAACTTGAGAGCTCACGCTCTTGGTCACTAATAGGATATTGGAGAGAAGGTTAAGAGATCTCCAACCCTAACTCTAGCTGTGGATAGTGATAATGAGAGAAAAATCAAATCAGCCTTCGTCCCCAAAGGGGTAGCCGAATTGCATTGTAAGTATGGCTCTTGCATATTTTTTTGTTCTCCATACATCCACGCCACGTTCTCTTGAAGCTAATTCCCGATATTCTCCCGCCATGTTTTATATATACACAGAATCCAAACAACTAAATATCAAACTTGGGTGTTGATGTTTTACACCCATACAAAAAATACCTATCTACCTCTGATGTACACCCCAAATCATTCTCCTCCTCAACGTATTGGTGAGTCATGAATTAAATTTAATCAGTGCCTAGAACCGGGTCATCATCAATAATATTAAAGGGAGTACGATTTAAATTTTCTTGAGCCATGTCAAAAAGTCCACTAGTACCAAAACTAAAGATTCAAAAGGTGTCCCATATTTGCTTTCTATGTCATTTGCCCACTCCTTCCCATTGCAACTTTTAAACTAAAACACCAAAGCTTTCATCTTGTAGTGTGGGTCAAGAACAAAAAAGAAAGCGGAAACCTTACTTAATCCTTCTTAACTTTTATCACTTTTGCAATCACCTTCTAAAGTTCAAAACCTCTTAGTAGTGTATCAAACTTTAAAAAGTTTGCAATGTCACCCTTCTCAT
Organism: Alnus glutinosa; assembly: GCF_958979055.1. Lineage (NCBI taxonomy): Eukaryota > Viridiplantae > Streptophyta > Magnoliopsida > Fagales > Betulaceae > Alnus > Alnus glutinosa. The sequence goes on along the minus strand of NC_084886.1, from coordinate 19,718,812 downwards.
CAGGGTTTGAGTTTAAATTAGATGACAAAGGGGTGGAACAACATTTATACCACTATAAAATTTATAAAATTACAAAATTATTTTAATTAAGTGTTTTTTCTTTTTAAAAAAAACAAGGGTATTTTTGTAATTTTCAAGGCCTCCGTTAGGGGATGATTGTAAAAGCAATGAAAATTCAAGAGGGTTAAGTGAAGTTTCCTAAAAAAGAAACATATAACATTAAGTTGATTATATCTATATTTCTCCAATACTTCTCATACTTACTTCTCATTGTAATAGCCATGATACTCACGATAGAATCATCACTAACACTAGAGGTGTACAAGCGGGGCGGTTATTAATCACTAACCACTTATAACCGCCTAGGCCGGTTGTAGTTACCGGTTATAGGGATTCAAAAATCTGGTTGATAACTGGGTAACCGGTTATATATATATATATATATATATATATTAAAAAGAAGTTAAAAATATAAATAATTAAAACCTAATTCTAATATAATTCTTTTCTTCTTTTCTTTTTCACACGTGCTCCCTACCTTTGCCTCCCCACTTTCTCTTCGATCTTTTCTTCATGATCTATTGACTTTTGACCTAAAAAAAAAAAAAAAAAAAAAAACAGCATTTTCAATTCCTAGAATACCATACATATATACTAGTCACGCGTGATGAGATTATCCGGCATTCTCAATTCCTCAAGCAAGGCACCTCCATGGACATATATCTGGCGAAATGACACCAGAAACCCTGTTGGAGCTGAAATCAACAATTCGTAAGCTTTTGCAAGATGATACAAATACATGAAATGATCCAGAGATGAGATTAATTATTACTCAAAAACAATTGGCCCAATGAACCAAGGTTCCCAAACAAGGAATCCGGTAAGGGAGCAGATAGAATTGGTAGATTGTTATTAGACATATCAAGAAGCTGCAACCAAGAGCAAGAAGATAAGGAGGCTAGGGAATTGAGCCTGAAATGTTATTATTAGAAAGTTGAAGTTCTAAGAGTGACCCATACCAGAAGTAAAGCCAGAAATAATATTTTGTCCTAAACTAGAAATAATATTTTGAATGAAATTATGCATGTCCATTAGTATTTAGCATTGAATATTTTCCTGGTTGGATTTTTCAAAAGAAAAAAAAAATGAACAATTTATGGAAACTAGTTATCGGTTAATAACTGGATAACCGCCGGTTGCTAATAACCACAATCGATGGTTGCGGTTATTTAAAATTGAATAATTAACTGAATACCCCAGTTGCGGTTATAAGGAAATAACCACAATTGGTTGTACACTCCTAACTGACACACCTATCATTTAATGAGTTTTGAATGATACACAGTTGTCAAAAATATAAATTGGAGGTAACATACATTAAACAAGAAAGGCTCAATGTGGCATCATAAAAAAATTTCATGAACTTTACAAATATCTAAGCATTTTCACAATCAACATATCTAGGAACAACTAACTATTTATCCTCTTCTCCCATTAGTTCAAAGGCTCTTTGGTACTTTCCAATGATGTTGAAATTTTTAGTATGTCGAGTTTCATGTAGTGGGAACATTTAGACATGTCATCTTCTTACACTAAATATTTTTTGCCCTACATACTCCTTAAACTTGGCCATCCTCTTCGACGAAAATGGCATGTGAAGAAGCTCACCCCCCAAATTAGTAGAATTCTTATAATTTATCATCATTTTCATATAACAATAACAACATCATTCGAGGAGACATTACTCGTTGTAATTGTGAAAATTCTATCAACTCACCACTCTAGTAATGAAGACTCCAACACTATTCCAATGGCCTCACTCCTCTAGTAGGAACTTGGCAAAATTTGAGGATTTTCTTGTAGCGCATCGATTCTCGAGCGGAACTAGCACCCAAGCCTCATGAACATGAGGAGCTCCCTCAACATGAGCCATTTCCGCTCGAAGCTCAGGGTAAGCGTTGTCCCGAGAAGAACTTTCGGACCAAGTTTGTGAGGAAGACATTTTTGAAAGAAGTGGGTTCAAAAGCTTGAGAAGTAAGAGAACGAATATAGTGAGAGCGACAACAGAAGTGTGAGAGCAAGAGGGTCGTAAAAGTGAAAATGAGAAAGTGAAAAGGAATATTTATAGAAGGAAACAAATGCGCCAGCTATTGACGCGTGCCCCGGAGTCTAATCGACATAATTAAGGCGCCGGTTGTCAGCATGCGCCCGAGAATCAAGGCATCACCAATCAAGTCAGCCGCCAACGTACACCCGAGAAACGAGGCATAACAATCAGTGAGACACCTCGATCGAGCAGTGTATACCTGAGACACAAGGAAAAATCATCATTACTCTTGAAAGGAGCGGCTGCGTTAGACACATAACTCGAGGAAGAGATTTGAAATGATTAATTCTCTTAAACGAGGTATTTCAAATAAGAAAATTATGGGGTAACTGTTGGGAAAATTATAAATCCCAAAGCCCATGAATGGCTCTTTGGGCTCGGTCGGCCGATTAAGCCTTATACCAAGGAGTCACATTTCGTCAAGGGCCCATGAAGATCTGGGCAGTCATAAATGCCTCGGATAGTGAATACCTCGGATACTCCTTAGAGAATCTTATGAATATCCCTCGATTGGCTGAATCGGGGATAAACACAATCGGTGAATCTCGGGACATTGCTATCCCGAGAATATGAGAAGAATACACACGGAATGCCCATGTCCAGATGGTCCCGAGAACGGATTTCTCGAGACTACCACGAGGTGATATGGATGGAATATGTTGGAACCTTATCCCGGAATTATCGCAGAGAATTATGGAAATATCTGATCCATGATCCCTAGAAAGACGTAGAAGGTCTCTATCCCAGATTTTTCAGGATGATCTCTTATCCCACACGATATGGGATAAGATCCCGGAAATACCAGGATAACCTTTTATCCCACACGATATAGGATAAGAGACCTGTTTGAATTCACTTGAAGATTAGTCCCAAGGGATAAGATCTAATCCCACACAATCTGGGATTAGAATCCTAATTGAACTCTAATAAGAGCATACGTAGTGTACCAGAACTACATGCCTAGCTACAAATAGACAACTGCTACAGGTATCAAAAGCTAGCTCTGATCTCTCTGAATTCGTGTGCTCTCATATTCCTTGAAATTTGTCTACAAGAATCTAACTTAGACATCAGAGTGAGACCCCGTCGACACATCCGACAAGCTCATGCGTTTAATCTTTTGTCTTGTAGGTGGCGGAGAGAGTGCATTCTGAGACGACACGTCATCATACCGAAAACTGTACCAACATATCATAATAAAATAAATTTAGTACATCATGTACCGAAATTGGATATTAATTGGTTGTTCAATATGCATGCTTTGTCTCTTGAATCTCCAGAATTTCTTCTCCAGTGGTGGAGTACGCTACAGGAGCCATACCCACAATACTCAGAGTAATTGCCTCGCTACATTCTAGAAAACTAGAAAGAGTCAGATAGAGATGACTCATTTGATGTGATTTTCTCAGATGGGCCTACAATATCAAAACACTGCCTTCTTTTTATTTCCGTTCCACCATCTAGTGCTATTTAGTGCATAGTAACGCACTTTCAAGTCAGAAGGCTACTGCACAAGATATATACTTGGCTAGTTGGCTAGGCTGGCTGCCCACTGACGGGCGCCGCCTGGCACTAACTTCTGCATAGCCCATGGATCGTAACAGGTACTTGAGTGTCTAATGAAGTTGACGAAGTGAGATTCTTTGAAGCTGTCATACTAGCTAGTGGTGAACTTTCAGTGCTTGCCAAAACCATCACGCAAGAAACTTGCTGAGAAATGATTGAATGACAGCAGGTACCTTCATCTTAATTGCATGCTGCCTATAAATAAGTATGTGCCATCCTGGCTCAAGAGTACTGTAAGAGACATCGATCACATAGGCCTAGTGGGAGAGTATAAAATACACACGTTCAGTGACTGCAGATGGAGGATAAAATGAATATTGAATTTCCTGAATCATATCCAATGGCTGGAGGAGATGGAGCTCACAGCTATGCTCAAAATTCCAAATACCAGGTACTATTTTTCAGTTTTTTATTTACATGGTTTTTTTTTTTTTTTTTTTAATATTTGCACCATTGTTTTTCCAATACTGTCGGTACGTCTGCCACTTGCATGTAAAAAGCACATGGTTGATAACCGGATAGAAATCTTTAATAATCTGTCGGTACGTCTGCCACTAGATTAAAATCTTCTGAATTTCCTAAGATGGTTCTATGGTATTAATCATAAAATGTGTCACCTCCATCACAGGTTCGGCTTTCTTGTCCCTCGTACGTGTATAGCTTTTCCTTTGAATTATTGCTTCTCCCCCGTGCATGATTATTGATCTTGCAAAAATGGCTTAAAGAAAAGTAGTACTTGGAGAAAATGAACGGTTTTTGCTTTAGAAAACACGATTGATAGGAAGATTTGAGCAACAAAGAATCTAGGACAAGCAAGGAACTTGTTTCGATCATGGTAAGAAAAAAAAAAGTATTAGAAAGAAAAAGAAGAAGAAAAAATATTTTGAATTACTTACATAATTAGGAGTAGGGCAACTCCTTTTCTTTTCTTTTGTTTTTTTTTTTCCGAGAAATTCTACACGTACTCCCGATTAAGTGAATGTACGTTATATGCACTTTCATTTGTTATTTCATTCAATAATAATTTTGTTGCTACGTCGACAAGGAGTGAACACTTGAGAGTATGTGTAGCACTCTTCTATTTATAAATTTTGAGTGTTGCTAGGAATACCATAGCTTTTATTACAAATAATTAAATTTGTCAGTCAATTTCTTTTTCTTTTTCTTTTTTTCACCGTAAAATTAGTCATTGAACTCACAATGTCTATTTTACTATTGTAGCATAAGTGAATAATTGGTAGATTTGAATCTCAACACAGCCAACCACGCGCGCGTCTTCCATTATTATCATCATGCATAATATTAATGGTTATAAATGAAGTCATTCAAACTGAAAACAATGACTAATTTGCTGGTTAAATTTGTAGAGAGGATATGTTGAAGCAGCCAAAGAAATGATCATGGAGGCAATTGTCAAGAAATTTGACATCAAGACCCTTTCTACACCTTTAAATTCAATTTTTGTGGCAGACTTGGGCTGTTCTACAGGACCCAACACCTTTCTTGCAGTGCAAAACATTGTAGACGCCATAGAACTCAAATACCAGTCAGAAGATTACTGTACTAGGGAGATCCCAGAATTCCAAGTTTTCTTTAACGACCATGCCTCCAATGACTTCAACACTCTCTTCAAGTCCTTCCCACCAAAGAGAAACTACTTAGCCGCTGGGGTGCCAGGCTCTTTCTACGGCCGCCTATTTCCCAAAGCCACTATTCACATTTTTCACTCCTCTAATTCGCTTAACTGGCTCTCCAAGGTGCCCAATGAGATTACGAACAAAACTTCTCCTGCATGGAATAAAGGCAGGATACATTACACAAATGCTAAAAAGGAAGTTGTGGAGGCCTATGCAACTCAATATGCCATGGGCATGGAGTCCTTCCTGTCTGCTAGAGGAGAAGAGCTTGTGGTTGGAGGGATGATGGTGCTTCTCATAGCTGCTGTCCCAGACGTCATTCTCTCTTCTGACTTCACCATTTGTACACATCTAGAACTTCTGGAATCTTGTCTGACGGACATGGAAAAAATGGTAAGAAAGCTTACATTACATTAAGTAGATAGGGACTAAAGTACGCGAACGCTTTTCCATTTAAGAAAAAAAAAAAAAACATAAAACACTATCCAATATTGTTGAGTCTTAGAATTGAGGTATCTTCCAAATGACCAACACTGACAGTAAAAGATTTTGGTTAATTTATAGATCGATGGTGTTTCCATGAGAGCCTAATGGTTATATATCCTGATTGCAGGGACTAGTTTCTGAAGCAAAACTGGACTCTATCAATCTGCCCCTTTATTTCCCATCTCTTAAAGAGTTAATGGCAGTCTTTGAAAGAAATAGGCGTTTCAGCATCGAGAGCATCCAAGAGTTAAGTCTCCAAGACAAGCAAGTAAGCCCCCAAACGCTTACTTTGACACTCAGAGCCGGACTCGAAGGAGTATTTGAAAAGCATTTTGGAAATGACATCATGGATGAGGTCTTCGATCGCTATTCTAAGAAAGTTGCAAGCACTCCCATTTACTTAAACCTTGGTCATGAGAACCAAAAAACATTGTTACTGTCTGTCCTTTTGAAATGCAAGCCAAATGATTAATTAGACTTGTATTTTCTGTTGGCCAGAAATGTCGAACAAACTTATGGACTTATATCACGGTATACGATGCAATTTAATTCATAGCCTTTTTACATGCATATATTTACAAATTCATTATTTTTATTATCTTGTTATTCATAATTTATTTTCACAAAATATAATTCACATTAATTCAAAATATATTTCTTTTTTGACATGATTCAAAATATATTTCATGTGAGTAGTAAACATGCAGGTTTGATATATAAAATAATCATGCATGTTACGCATACAAATAATAACAAGTATTCGTGTGAGTTTCACTCACTTGAGTCGTAGGATTTCACCAGTTAGTCTTCCGTACAAGTTCATAGGGTATAAGGGCATTGTGATAATTAAGTTAATAGAGTTTTTGTTGTTAGTGTACGATATATATCCAATGTTGCACTTCCGAGTTGGATTGATGATCAACTATCTTTTCGCTATGTTAAGTTATCTTCCGATGTTTTAGTTATTGATTTGGATACTATTATTGTGATGTACGTGGTATAAAGATGACTATCTTAGCTATTATATATACAAGTAACCCTTAGATCCTTGGGGCTTATTTACTTAGTATATAGGTTCGAGGAGGCACATCGAATTAATCACTAGTTAATTAATTTTGGAGACGTTATAAATGTACAGCACGTAGTTTGTGCGGACTGAAGGTGTGCTGATCACGGACCACCGTAAGAATAATAGTTTTTTAATAAATGCGATGGTCATTGGTCAAATTCCAATAGCAGCTCACAAACTCAAGAACCAATGTATTTCAAAAATAGAAACACATAGGAACAACTTACTATGGCTCGATCTGATACGTACCAAATGTTAGAAATATACACATGCAGCAACATAAAATAAATTTAGTACCTCATGTACCGAAAATTGGATCTTAATTAATTGGTTGTTTAACGAGCTTTGTGATCTCTTGGATCGATCTCTAGAATTTTCCTAAAGCCATGTCCACAATACTCACCGTCCAAGTACCTCAGTCCACTCCAGAAAACTAGTGATGTCATTTTCGCAAACGGGCCTCCAATATGAAAACAGTACTGCCTAATTAATTTTAATTATTTCCGTTCACCATTTAGTGTTATTTAGTGCATAATAATGGACTTTCAAGTCTTGTGGAGAAGGTTACTCCACAAGATACTTGGCTTGGTTTGGCTGGCTGCCTACTGACGAAGGGCGCCGCCTGCCACTAACTTCTGCATAGTCCATATATAGATCACTACAACAGGTATATACGTGATCAGTGTCTATTGAACCAATATCAATGCTTGCCAAGACCATCACGCAAGAAAGTAGTTGAGAAAAGATTGACCGCGTACGAGTACCTTCGATCATCTTGCACGTCACTGCCTATAGATCGATCCGTATCTCCCATCTTGTCTTGGCTCAAAACTGTCTTCACACTCTTAAGTAGTTCCAGTACCTCTGGGCTCTGGCCACCCCGACCCCATAGTTACCGGAGATAGTAGAGTCACCTTTTTTTGGTCAAATGCCAATGGTCATGAGGTGGTTCGATCGTATTTTTTGAACATATCTGATTGTGTCCGAATCATCTACATGGTTATTGGAAGTGGTTTGGCCACCCTTTTAACTATATAGACAAAACTAAAAATTTAATATTAGAGAGTTGGACCGTACGTTATATCAATTATTTTTGTAAGGATTAAAATAAGAGAAAAAAACATATAAATTCATTTTTTAACAAAATTAAAAATTTAAAAACCTTTTTTAACAAATTTTTTTAGGAGTGGGGAGCCCGCCCGCCTTAGATCCGTCTCAGCCCTCAAATTTTATCTTTTGCCGGAAGAAATTTACTAACATGCATATATGCAAAAGATGAAATACAAAATAATGATAAAGAAAAAATCACTCACACCCAAAATTCAATACACACGTCTCTATCCCTAACACACAAAAGAGAGCATGAGAAAAAAAGAAAGAATGAGAAAAAGAAAAAGAAAAAAAAATAAAAAGAACATTTCAATCAACCACCCACGTCAACAAATTCTTACATGGGCAAAAGCTAAAAATCTATCTTTTCCTTTTTTTTATTCCACTGGTGTCACTTCTCTTCGAGCTCATCCAATACAAGAAAAGCCAAAATATCTTCAAGGAAAGTGGCGGCAAATTTTTTTTTATGCATTTGATAGGATCGAAACTCATAGTTAAATTGAAAATGTTTTTAGTTGACTATGAAAGCTTTTTTTATTTTTCAGTAAAATGGTGTATTTTTTTTTTAAAAAAAAAATTATAAATTATTTTTTAAGTTTGGGTTTTTCCTCCTTATACGTACTGATCCCTCGTAATTCATTATTTGTTGTTACTACTAGAATTCAATGCGGGTCTTCAGAGTTCGCCGGAGCTCTCTGACGGCTGCCGCTGGAGTTCATCGAAATCCATTGTTGGCCACCAATTGCTGTCGAAAGCCATTAGTCTTTTTTTGCAGTTACAAGTTATTAGCACGAGTCAACCCAAAAAAACATATTGTCAAAATACTTTACGTCACCCAGGAAACCAAGACACCAAGTCACATCAATGCATTTAAATAAGATGATTTTTTTTTTTTTTTTGAACAATTAAATAAGATGACTTTTGTATTGAAATTAGTCGTCAGCGGACCCAAAAAGCAAGGTTAATGTACATATATGCCAACCAATTCAAACATGTAACAGTGAACTTGTTTGACAAAAGTATGCGCGGAACAAAAACAGAATAGCGAGTTGTTAGTTTTAAAATTAGTAAAAAATATGATGTGATATAAAATAAAAAAAATTTGTATTAAAAAGTAAAAAAAATTTGTATTGTAGTGAATTTTTTTATTTGAATAGTAATAAAAAATTATTAATGTGATATAAAAAGTGAAAAAAAGTTAGAATGTTTTGATGTTGATCAGTGGTAAAAAATATATAAAAAAAAAAAAAAAAAATTACATAAACAGTAACAACATTATGATGATATGTTCTATAACTTATCAAACAAGCCCAGTTTCTTTTTGTACTAAACACTTTTTACTATTTAATTACCATGAGTCGGTGGAGCTTTGCTAAAGATAAATAGTACTGAAAGCTCTGTTTGGATGGGAAACCAAAAAAAATATCTATTCGGAATTCTTTTTAAAATTTGTGTATTTGAATAACAACCCGCATTCAACTCAAAAAATAATTAATCCATTTCTCCTCTGACTTCAAAAACAAACTGAACTCCAAGGGCCCCACCCATGTACGTCTGACGCATGGAAAAAATGGGTTGCTTTTGTTATCAATGATATTACAGAAATTAATAATTAAATAATAATTATTTAAATTAAATAATATTTTTTTCATATTTATTTATATTAAATTATTATTATTTCAATCATTATTCCACACTAATTTTCATAACACCAATTATTATACACAACTTTTTATATCTTTAATCATTTCCTACCATGGTTATCCGTGAAAAAACAATTTCATATAACTCTCACACAAATACAATTTCAAATAGAATTTCAATTCTACTCATCATCCAAATACCTTATTTGCCTCGAAATTCATGAACCAAATAAGAATTCAATTCAGATTTCAAAAATCGAACACCCAAACGAATTAATTACTCACTCTGTGTTAAAGTATTAATCCTTAAATTTACCTCATTTTACTAGCTTAAGTTTTTTAGATAAGTGATAATTTAATATGGTATCAAAGCAAATGTCCTAAGTCTGATCCCTGACTTCGTAATTTACTTCCCATTTCAATTAAATATTTCACGTGTTGAGCATCATGCCTATTAAAAGGTAGTATAAGCCACACGTTTTGGAAGTGTTAAAATATTAATTAAGTGATTAAATTTATTTTTTCTTATAATTAGCTCATAGGTTGGAAAATGAGGGTGTCTTGCATGGCATTAATCGAGCTTGATTTAATGTTATCTTTGATTTTATTTTTTTTGTACTAAATTCATAGCAATAATCTTTGGTTATTTAGGGCTTTCTGGGCTTTAGTTTGTATGTTTGTTTATGCAATAAAATATGTTACGTACCTAGGGTATATAACACGGGCATTATTAGAATTATATTTATACCTTCTTTAATAAAATAATTAGGTTAGGTTTTTAAATAAGGTAAGAGTCGTGTTGTCTTTCGGAAAGAATAATAGATTATTATTTTTAGGAAAATAAGGAGTCTTGCTCATAAAGCAATATCTCCAATATGAAAGAAATAAAGGACTTAATTATTGTCTCTTGGAAAGAATAATAAGGAGTCTTGATCATAAAGCTATATCTCCAATAGGAAGGAAATAAGAGAATTAATGACCCCATTAGGTTTAGTAATATTTATGTAATATTTACTTATTTATCATTTCCGTATTTTCAGATTTGTAACCCTATAAATAGGGTATTGAAGAATGAAATATATCAAGAAGAAAATTATTATAATTTAGCTTTTGTAGTTGATTATGAGTTTTTTAGGGTTTCTCGAATAATCTTAACTTTAGGAGGCCCAGGGTACCTCGAATACCCTATTATCCCACGCACTTTCCCATCCAAATCACCATCGTCCATCCCTTGTTACGGAGGTCCGTAACAACTAGTGTTACGTACCTAGGGTATATAACACGGGCATTATTAGAATTATATTTATACCTTCTTTAATAGAATAATTAGGTTAGGTTTTTAAATAAGGTAAGAGTCGTATTGTCTTCCGGAAAGAATAATAGATTATTATTATTAGGAAAATAAAAAGTCTTGCTCATAAAGCAATATCTCAAATAGGAAAGAAATAAATGACTTAATTATTGTCTCTCGGAAAGAATAATAAAGAGTTTTGCTCATAAAGCTATATCTCCAATAGGAAGGAAATAAGAGAATTAATGACCCCATTAGGTTTAGTAATATTTACTTATTTATCATTTCCGTATTTTCATATTTGTAACCCTATAAATAGGGTATTGAAGAATGAAATATATCTAAAAGAAAATTATTATAATTCAACTCTTGTGGTTATTTAGGAGTTTATAAGGTTTCTCGAATAACCCTAACCTTAGGAGGCCTAGGGTACCTCGAATACCTTATTATCATACGCACTAACTAACCTAATTATCCACCGTCCATCCCTGTTACAGAGGTCCATAACAAAATATCAGTGATATTTTCGTAAAAAAAAAAAACAAAAAAAGCAGCTAAATCTTTTGGTACAAGTTTTTAGGCGACAATTAACATATTAATAAAGCGTTTATATATATATATATAAAAGAAAATGATCAAAACACTCACAATGCACAACAATGGCATAATACCAAGGCACAATGAGGTGGGGTCCACACATTGGGTGGGACCCAATGTACCTTTGTGTTGTGTCATTGTTGTACACAAAGAGTACAAGAATCACTCCTCGTATATATATATAGGGGTTTGATTCCTACACTTCACCGGTACAACAATTGCACAACACCCCCTCACATGGGGTGGGCTCCACACACTGGGCTCCACCCCCATGTAAAGGGGTGTTGTGTAATTGTTGTAGTGGTGTTGTAAATCCATCATTTTTCATATATATATATATATATATATATATATTATCTTCCAGGAAAGAAGTAATCAAAGTCAAGGGTTTGAATAAGTCAACGAAGTCAATTCGTGTGCTGCTGGAATTAATATAAGCGAAAACAAAAGGTACTGAACTTTCAACGCTTCAACGCCTGCGTAAACCAGTTGTTGAGAAAAGATAGAATAACAGGTAGTTGAGAGAAGTTTTGTGTACGTGGAGCTTCATGCGTGGTGCCTATAAATTATCCGTATCGGGCAGCTCACATACATAGATCGACGATCTAGTGGGAGGGGAGAGACTTAGAGATGGAGGACAGAAGGAGTATTAATGAATTTCCAGAATCATATCCAATGAATGAAGGAGATGGAGCTTACAGCTATGCTCAAAATTCCAGACATCAGGTATCATTTTCAATTTTTATTTTATTTTATTTTATAATTTGCACTGTTGTTTTTCCAATACTATTCTGCCACATGTATGTAAAAGCATGCACATAGAAGCACATCTACTGGGTTGTCTGACATTAATTCCTTCTGACAATTTTTATCGGCGGATGTACGTGTCTAATACCAAAATATTTTAAATTTCTCTTATCATTTTCCTATTGCTTCCGATATATTTCTCTATTTATATTTTATTTTTAAATCTTCTATGTATACCTTCTAAATTAACGTATGAATTATCTTTATTTTATGTTGTTCTTGATCTATTTTGTGGAAATCCCCTTCTGTCGAAGTATGACGGAAAGGATTTTCATAAAATAGATCAAAAAATAACAAAAGAGATAGATAAATCTTACGTTAATTCAAAGTCTCACTAAAATAATGATATATAAGAAGGGGTTGAACCAGATTTTCACTAGTCTTGACAAAGTCTCATCACCAAAAGAGAAGATAAATCACATTTCAAACAAAACATCTATTTTCGTTATTCATAATTTGTCTCCATAGAATACAAAGCATTTAAATAGACACTGAAAATAAATTCTAACTCTAATTTCACTATCTTTTGGGCCAAGTCCATTATGAATTGCAAAATACATTAACTCTTAAAATATAAAGCCTAAATAAATTTAAGGACCAAGTATTCTTGCCTTATCTGCATCAGAATGGTTTTGGTACAGGAAACACAATTGATAGGAAGATTTTAGCAACAAGGAATCTAGGACAATCAAGGAACTTGTTTCGAGGGTCAAATAATATATGGTAAGCAAAAAAAAAATATTAGAAGGAAAAAGAAGAAAAAACAATATATTAATGCACAGGAATGGAGCCAGACATTTTAGTAAGAGGGGGCCAATTTTATTTATTTTTTTTTGAAAGTAAGGGTTTCATATATATATATATATATAATTTGGACCGAGTTAGAATTCAGTGAAATTTTTGTTTAAAAAGTAATTAATATGATATGAAACATGAAAAAAATTAAAACATTTTAAAGTTAATTTTCTTCTATAAAAAGATGAAAGTGAAAGAAGAAATTACCAAACAAATCCACCGGTACCCACAAATTCACAAAATAAATTTCAAATGTCCCGAGTCAGCAAAAACCACATCCGTTTGCTAATTTAATTTTCAACGGCAATATATGAGACCACATGATAACTATAATAGGGATGCTCTTTTCTTTTAGCATTTTCTCCTCAATAAAGACAGTCCCACTTTTGACTTTTGTGGAATTTTGAGGAATTGGGCCAGCCTTTTCTTTTGACTTTTGAGGAATTTCCCCCCTCTTCTTGATTGTTCCAAAGTCTATGCAACATTAGAAAGCAAAGCACCTAATCTGAAGAAAGAGAGAGAGATGGGAAGCGTGGCAGAGGCGGTGGGAAGCCTGACATCCAAGCTACCACTCTTCTCAGTCCCACTGATGCAGTCAACGGCGCCTTCCGACATGCTAACCCCGCCACTCCATAGCTCAGCCTTGGTCCCATTTCGCTGGGAGGAAAAACCAGGCAAGCCCAGGCCCTGCACCGCTCTCGCCACCGTCACTGACGTCTTTGTCACCAAGTGCTTGGAGCTGCCTCCAAGGCTACTGTCAGATACAAAACTGTCTTCACCCACCACGGTCTTGGAGGATCTTTATGTGGGCAGGTCTAAAGGAAAAATCTCATGAGCTCAGACAAGAACAGGAGCATTTCAAACTTATAAATTTTTTTTTTTAGAAATTGTGGGGGGGGGCGCCATGGCCCTGCCGGCCCCCTTCCTCCGTCACTGTTAATGCACGTAATATGTATGTTGCATTGCATGGTTTACATTATTCACCTTTTTTCCTAATTATAATTAACATATTTATACGCCCTATATATCCAAGCTAGCTAGCTTGGATATAGTTGTTTAAACACATATTATACGCTACTCAAATAATTAGAGTACTATTCTTCGACCATTTTTTTATTTTTTCCCAACAAAAAAAAATTACTACATATTACCTTTTATGTTCGTTAGAGAAGTTCTAGATTGAATATTTCTTTTTTCCCCATAAAATTAGTCATTGAACTCACAATATGTCTATTAATTTACCATTGTAGCAAAAATGAATAATTGCTAGATGTGAATCTCCACACGTCCTCTCCATTTCAAATGAATTAAAAAAAAAAAAAAAAAAGCCGGTTCTTTAAAAAAGAAGAGTAAGACAATTTTACCCCCTTTTTATTCAAGCAACCGGCTCGTCTCTTGTACCCATCTTCCATTATTATAATCACGCATAACAATGGTTATAAATGAAGACATTAAAACTAAAAATAATGACTTTGCTGGTTTACAGAGAAGATGTATTGAAACAGCCAAAGAAAGTATCAAGGAGGCAATTGTCAAGAAATTTGACATCAAGACCCTTTCTGCACCTTTAAACTCAATTTTTGTTGCAGACTTGGGTTGTTCTACAGGACCCAACACCTTTCTTGCAGTGCAAAACATTGTAGATGCCATAGAACTCAAATACCAGCAATCAGAAAATGAGATCCCAGAATTCCAAGTTTTCTTTAACGACCATGCCTCCAATGACTTCAACACTCTCTTCAAGTCCTTCCCACCAAACAGAAACTACTTAACCGCTGCGGTGCCAGGCTCTTTCTACGGCCGCCTATTTCCCAAAGCCACTGTTCACATTTTTCACTCCTCTAATTCGCTTAACTGGCTCTCCAAGGTGCCCAAAGAGATTACGGACAAAACTTCTCCTGCATGGAATAAAGGCAGGATACATTACACAAATGCTCAGAAAGAAGTTGTGGAAGCCTATGCAACTCAATATGCCATGGACATGGAGTCCTTCCTGTGTGCAAGAGCAGAAGAGCTTGCCGTTGGAGGGTTGATGGTGCTTCTCATATCTGCTGTCCCAGACGTCATTCTCTCTTCTGACGTCACCATTTGTACACATCTAGAACTTCTGGAATCTTGCCTGGTGGACATGGAAAAAGTGGTAAGAAAGCTTAATAAGTAGATAGAGACTAAATTAAGTACGCGAATGCTTTTCCATTTAATTTGGAAGTATCATACATGAACAAAATTAAGAAAAACAGAACAAAACTATCCAATGTGGAGTCTATGTAGAATTGAGGTGTCTTCCAAATGACCAACACTGAAAGCAAAAGATTTTGGTTAATTTATAGATGATTTTTCCATGAGAGCCTAATGGGTATCCTGATTGCAGGGATTAGTTTCTGAAGCAGAACTGGACTCTGTCAACCTGCCCATTTATTTCCCATCTCCTAAAGAGGTAATGGCAGCCTTTGGAAGAAGTAAGCGTTTCAGCATCGAGGGCATCCAAGAGTTCGGTAACCAAGACAACCAAGTGAGCCTCCAAACGCTTACTTTGACCCTCAGAGCCGGACTCGGAGGAGTATTTGAAAAGCATTTTGGAAATGACATCGTGGATGAGGTCTTTGATCGCTTTTCTAAGAAAGTTGCAACCAAATTCTTAAACCTTAATGAGAACCAAAAAACATTGTTACTGTCTGTCCTTCTGAAATGCAAGCCAAATGATTAGAATTGGATTTTCTGGTGGCCAGAAATACAAGAGCAGTGCTACGGAGAAGGAAAAATTCCGGATTTCATCCGGAATTTTGGCTGTGCAGTGGCATTTTTGTAATTATTTACCTTCTCCTCAGTATTACCCGAAATTACAATGCTTGCTGCGAACTAAAACTTTATTTCATGTATTAGCTTAATGATGCATAATAAAGTAAGAATATTATTCGGTCTTTAGATTTATGTAGGTTTTGTATTTTAAGAGTTAATGTACTTTACAATTCAATAATGGGTTTGACCCAAATTCAATCAATTAGTCAAAATAAGGTTAGAGTTATTTTGTAATTCAATAATAGGCTTGGCCCAAAGTTAGTCTAATTAGAGTTAGGGTTAGGGTTTATTTTACAGTGTCTATTTAAATGCTCTTTGTATTCGTATGGAGATAGATTATGATCTATAAATAAATAAAGATATTTATTTCTTGGAGGCATGATTTCTCTTCACTTTTGGTGGTGAGGCTCTGCCAAGACCAGTTAGACTCTGGTTCAACCCCTTTTTATCGTTATTTTGATAAGACTTTGAAATAACGTAATATTTATATTTATTTTATATTGTTTTTCCTTTCAGTCCAGCGTCACTTAATTTCAAGAATGGATATATATATATATATATATATATATATTCTCAATATTGAAAATGCTATTACTATCATACTTTTCTTTTTCTTTTTTTTAATGAATAAGTCGATCGATTTCATTCAAACTAAACCAAAATACAACTTAGACAAGAAATAGGGACACAAGAAAAAACCATGTACAAAAACACAAAAATGAAAATAGAAATTGAAATCACATCAACGCATTAACATGAAGATTCCAGTTTTGACAAAGATTAAAGTTCTCCCTAGACCTTTTGAATCACCCTTTTCCTGAAATTCTAGAATGGACCTCCCAAATAATCACCTTTAAAACTTGTTCCTTTATTTTTGGTTGACCTTTATACTTAAACTCATTTCTAGCACGCTACAGATTACAGACTGTAGAACTCATGACCAGTCTGCTCAGCACATCAACCATGGACTTCGACTTCCAACTTCTACACCCCATACCAATCACATCCTGCTAAGAGGAAGGAGGTGAAGAAATACTGCACTGAAGCATTCCACCCAGCTTCCAAATACAGGAAGAGAAACCAGACTAAAAAGAAAAAAAAAATAATAAAAAAAAAATAAAAAATCTCGACTTTCCATACCACTTCTGCAGAAAAGGCACAAAACATCACCCTTATACCCCTATTTGGAGAGACGATCACTAGTGAAAAGGCAATCCATCATAGCCAACTACAAGACAAAAGCATGTATAGGAATAACATATGGAAACCCACTACAAAAAAAAATTACAAATTGCCACGTGCATTTTGACACGTGTACAGTGTCGTACACGTGTCAAACAGTTTGACACGTGCATTTTGACACGCGTCTCACGCGTGTAAGATGTGCAAGTCACTAACTGCACAGTTTGACACGTGTATGAAAATACACGTGTCAAACCGATTTTTTTTAAAAAAAAAAATTCAAATTGAAATGTGCATTTTAAATAAATTTTTTATTTAATTAAATAAAAACTTCAATTTAGAATTTTTTTTTTCAATTAAATTCTGTTATTGTTTATTTAAATTTATTTGGGTTAATAAATAAAGACATAGAGAGAGTAGAGAGAGAGAGAGAGAGAGTAGAGAGAGACAGAGATACAGAGAGCGGCAGAGAGAGATAGGGAGAGAGCGAGAGAGAGAGAGAGATAGAGAGAGAAAGAGAGAGATAGAGAGAGACATAGAGATACATAGAGAGAGAAAGAGAGAGAGAGAGAAAAAGATAGAGAGGAAGAGAGAGATAGAGAGAGAAAGGTAGAGAGATAGAGAGAGACCGAGAACGAGCAAAGAGAGGTGGAGAGAGGGCGTCTCACTGGCGGGAAGGGCTGATGTGCGGTGGCCGAAAGCTGGCCGGTGCGGCTGTGACAGAGAGGGAGAGAGAGAGAGAGAGAGAGAGAGAGAGAGAGAGAGGGAGAGAGAGAGAGACTGAGAACCGAGCAGAGAGAGGTGGAGAGAGGGCGTCTCACCGGCGGAAAGGGCTGATGTGCGGTGGCCGGAAGCTGGCCGGTGCGGCTGTGACGGAGAGAGAGAGAGAGAGAGAGAGAGAGAGAGAGAGAGAGGGAGAGAGAGAGACCGAGAACCGAGCAGAGAGAGGAGGAGAGAGGGCGTCTCACCGGCGGGAAGGGCTGATGTGCGGTGGCCGGAAGCTGGCCGGTGCGGCTGTGACGGAGAGGGAGAGAGAGAGAGAGAGAGAGAGAGAAAGAGGGGGAGAGAGAGAGAGACCGAGAACCGAGCAGAGAGAGGTAGAGAGAGGGCGTCTCACCGGCGGGAAGGGCTGATGTGCGGTGGCCAGAAGCTGGCTGGTGCGGCTGTGACGAAGAGTGAGAGAGAGAGAGAGAGAGAGAGAGAGAGAGAGAGAGAGAGAGAGAGAGAGAGAGAGAGAGAGAGAGAGAGAGAGAGAGAGAGAGAGAGAGAGAGAGAGAGAGAGAGAGAGAATTCAGATCGGAAATGGGTAGCTTCCTACTACCCATTTCCGATATATATATATATTTAATCTATTATTATATTATTATATTATTTGAATTTTAAAAATTATATATATATACATATATACACATATATAAGCCAGCATTTCTCCCGCGCAACTGTCCCAATCCGGGACGTGTATTTAAATACACGTCCCCAATTGTTGAAATTTTATTTAATTAAAAAAAAATTATATTTGGAAAAAAATAACAGTTTGACACGTGTATTTAATACGCGTGTCTAATTGTTGAAATTCTATTTAATTAAAAAAAATTATATTTGGAAAAAAATAACAGTTTGACACGTGTATTTAATACACGTGTCCAATTGGACACGCGTATTAAATACACGCGTCCAATTGGACACGCGTATTAAATACGCGTGTCCAATTGTTGAAATTCTATTTAATTAAAAAAATATATATATTTGGGAAAAAATAATAGTTTGACACGTGTATTTAATACACGTGTCCAAATGGACACGCGTATTAAATACACGTGTCCAATTGGACACGCGTATTAAATACGCGTGTCCAATTGTTGAAATTCTATTTAATTAAAAAAAATTATATTTGAAAAAAATAACAGTTGGACACGTGTATTTAATACACGTGTCCAATTGGACACGCGTATTAAATACACGTGTCAAATTGGACATGTGTATTAAATACGCGTGTCCAATTGGACACGTGTACTAAATACACGTGTCAAACTGTGAAGATGGTACAAATAGACACGTTTTTCAGAAGACAAGTGTCTAATTGGACGCGTGTCTACAGTAACCAGTACTGTAGACACGCGTCCAATTGTAGTGATTTTTGTAGTGACCAAACAAGTTGCCACCAATCAACTTTTGTTTTCCTTATTTTGAGAGCATCCCAAGTATCAAAACTGACATAAAAGCCTTTTTTAGAAGTCGACCAAATAGGCTTATTACAAACACCTATTTTGATCTCCAGGAGATGACTTTGGATTTCTATAAGGGCATCAGACTTGGCAGGGTGCCAACACTAATCACCATTGATGATGACAATAGAGAGTTTAGCCTCCAACCTACTTTCAGCATCTTACACAACCCAAAAGCCATATTGCTCAAATAAAGCACCAGCAGGATGCCAATTGTCCACCCACATGTGAATATTTGACCCATCTCCAGCGTCAAAGTTTAGGAAGAGCTTAGCAATATCTCGTAACTTCAGGAGCTTTCGCCAGCTCCAAGAGCAATCATGAGGAATAGTAATACTCCAAAAGCTTTTCCTCTTCAAAAGGTACTCGTGACCCAAACAACCTAAATGGAGCCTGAACGAGCAAACAGACTCTACACATGACGCAACATGGAAGAAATATATATTCCAAACCTCCATACTTTTCAAGCCTAGACCACCTTCCTTCTTAGGATAGCACACCTCATCCCAAGCCACTTTTGTCATTGCAAAACCAATATGATTTCTTTTTCACAAAAACCGATTGAATTTCTGCTCAATAGCCTTAATAATCTTATTAGGAAGAATGCTATTACTATCATTCTGAAGTAGTGTATCAGTGGTTGGCTGAAGATATAAAGCCCAAATTGAAACTGCGAATGGCCTTTTATTACATTGATTTGATCCTGGGTGTGTTATGTCACTCGTCGGCAGTGTGTGAGCTTTGATGTTACTACTTCGATTTGTTACAGAATTAATATATGTATATACTAACTTTACTTTAGTCTAAGTACATCTAATAAGGGTATTTTAATCTTTGTCTTGCTTTTAGGGTTATTATATTATATTTGTTTGCCTTGTCTTGTTGTTGTAATGAACATGACAAAAACGAGACCGAGTGTCAACGGTAACAAATTTCATATGTCTCTATGTCAAATTTATTATAATTATAAAATAAATATAATTACGTTATTATATTTAATATTATTTTGATTTTATTTTTTTATGGGAGGAAAAAAATCAGCTAACCAATAAAGATTGAAAGTCCTTGGCCTAATTATAAATAAGTAGGGGTGTAAATCTAGACCAATTATTACCAGCCGAGAAACCGGCTTCGAAAAATCGAAAAACCGAGTTGGTACCCAATTATTTATAACCGAATAACCGGGGTACCCAGGGTATTAGTTTTCAAAAATTTCAGTTATAACTGAGTAACCGGCTTCATGTCTATTAATTTTTTTTTTTAAAAAAATATTATTTCTACATGCATGCAGACATGCAGTACGTTTAGAAAATATTAAGAGGTAATTACCTTTTCCCCCCATGAACTACCGGCCTATGTCATTTTGTCCCCACGAACTACCACCTCGACCAAAAAAGAGTATCAAACTACCATCTTTACATACTTTGTCCCCTTTCGTCAGTCTAATTCATGCAAAGACTTAAATGCCCTAACTCAATTTCAAAAATTACCTAAATATCCTCATTTTAAACAACCAAAAAAAAAAAAAAACTGAAGGAAAAGGGGGTGGCTGAGGTGGCCGGATGGCCTGCGAGCCACCCCGGCCTAAGGGCTGGCCGCGCGGCCACCCCAGAGGCCGTGGGTGGCCCGCGAGCCACCCTAAGGTGGCTCCGGCCACCCCTTAGGCTGGAGCAACCTCTAGGGGTGGCTCGCAGGCCACCCGGCCACCTCAGGGGTGGCTGTCGCCACCCCCTTTCCTTCAATTTTTTTTTTTTAATATTTTTTATTAATTACTGTAGGGACATTTTGGTCTTTAAATCAAACTTAACGGTAAAAAATGGCATATTTCATCCAAGTTAACGGGATTCCTTGACGAAAGGGGGCAAAGCAGTAAAGATGGTAGTTTGATGCTCTTTTTTGGTCGAAGTGGTAGTTCGTGAGGGCAAAATGACATAGGCTGATTGTTCATGGGGAAAAAATATAATTACTCCTTATATTAAAGAAAGTGTTACTGTACTGTAGCCAAAGCAAATATTCTAAACCCTTTCCAGACTTTCTTCTTTTGCCCTTTCCAAGTTTCCAGTTTCCACTTTTTGCCCTTTTACCCTAATACTTCTTTCACCCTTCATTCTTCAAGCTGCGCGCCGCCTCCTTCTTCTTCTATTTTTTTTTTTGGAACAGCCTTCTTCTTCTACTTGAATCTTCACGCCGCCTGCCTCCTTCTTCTTCTTCTTCTTCTTGAATCTGTCACGGTCCAATATCTCAGGTCGACAGGTCCAATATATCTAGAAAGAGAACTACATGAGTAGATGTCTTGTGAAGAACGTTCTAGAGAGAGAACTAGTTATACCAGGGTGCTCCGCGACACGTTCGACTTGTATTTTTCAGATCTATTTTTTTATTTTTATTTATTTTTTATTTTTTATTTATTTTTTTTTTTTAAGTAGCTGGTCCGAATAACTGGTTTTAGCCGGTTTAGTTCCGGTTACTGAAATTCAGTAACCAACCGGGGACGTTCCCGGCTATTGGGCAATAACCGGAAACCCACTCCAAGTTTACACTCCTATAAAGAAGAGCAATGTATAACCATCTACAAACACTAGTAGCCATATGTCAGAATAAGTTCTTTCTAAATTTCTGTTTTTCAGATTCTTTGATTGTTGCAAAAAAATTTTCTTTCACCTCACTTGAGCAAAGTAATGACCGGAGGTATTTATATAATTAAGAAAAAAATACACATTTCTCCCTTAATTTACCAAAATATGTCAATATCTCCTCCGAAGATCAACAAAAAGACAAAATGGCCCTAATTTTTTTCAATAACACAAAATTGTCTTTATAAATTTGAAAAAAAAAAAAAAAACTACAAATTAAAATAAAATTAAAAAAATTAAAGAGAAAACGATACCACATGAATATAGTCTACGTATACCACATGAAATTCTTCTGAGACGTAGTAACTATATAGTTTGATATAGTTGTAATAGAGATTCTATATATGCCTAGTCTAGGGGTGGGTATCGGGGGAATTGGGGACGGTAGGGGGGTTTTCCGCCTACCATCCCGACTTTGTCGGTGAAGTCGGTAATTTCACCGACTTCTTTCCGAATTGGTCTATTTCGACCGTTACCGTCACCGGTTAATCGGTGACGGTAACGGTCGGTAATTGATTAGAGAGTGAGGCTTTGCAGTTAGTTTGTTTTGATCAGACCGATGGAAAACAGGCTTCGACTTCGCTGGTTCATGAGGCAGCAGGGACGCAAGGTTATGATTATGGTGGTGGTGACGGTGACGGCGACGGTTGGCTGGTAGATCGCAGAACTAGAAAAGAACCAGAAAGACAAAAACCATCAAACCATAAAATCAAGATGGCAGGATCTTGCTTGGAAAGAGCAAATGAGAGAGATGCAAATGAGGGAGAGGGCTTTATTTTGTAGAGAGAGACGCTCATTACAGATGAGCTTAAGAGAGCTTTTTCTCCTGCAATACGAGGGGACTTGAAGAGAAGTTCACACCGAACGGATTTGTTTGAGTTTAAACCATCTCTCTTTAGAGCTTCTAGAAACACTTGCATGTCATTCTAGGTTTTTTCCTTTCAATAAAAAACGTAAAAACAAGTATCTTTTTTGCAAAATATCTTGACCAATAGTAAGAATCCACTGTTTGTCACTACAAAAAGGCAAGGATGGGTTCCCTTTGGAATTGCACACGTATCAATTTTTAACTTAAGCATCGACAGCAAATAGTCAATAGTCTATGAAAGCTAATACTTTCTTTAAAACTTGGATCAATAGTCTATGAAAGATGAGAGTAGTTTTTCAAACAAGTGAACGTTGCATTGTAGAGGTGATACGACGTGGCGCATGGCTCGAGACTGGCAACGCACGTTCATGTCTTGTGCTGTCACTTGCCATTATACATGTGTTGGAAAAAGTAGCAGATTAACCATTCACCCAAACCAATGTCTCAAAAAGTGTACATAATTAATAAGCTTAAATAAATAAATATATTTGAATAGAAAAATATGTACATAAGAAATAAGGCTTAAAAAAAGAAGTTGTTTACCCTTAAAAATAAGTCAATGCTCGGCAAGAGCGACCGAGAGAGAATGTGTTTCAGTCCTAGAGTTTGACGGTGTTGGCAACAGCAAGAGGGTCAGAGAGAATATAGACTTCTTCTGTTCTTAGAACGGCAACGACAAAGATCAATTTGAGCTTTTTATTTGCTGAAGGGTTAACGATGTTTCAGCCTTTCAGGTTAGGTTAGGTTAGATTCTTGACTTCTTTCAGGAATTATGAATATATAGGATGGACAAAACGGTGTGGTTTTGATTCATATTTTTTTCTTAAAATTCCAGTCGGTTCGGGTCGGTGCGAAAACCGATTTCAGGGAAATCGTTTCGCCTACCAACCGAACCGACATCGGTAGGTAGATTCTGTACTGCCTACCGACCGCCGGAAGTCGGTGGTGGTTCGGCGTCGGCGCGGTGACGGCCAATAGGCGGCCGGTGGGCGACAGGAGGCCAATCTACACAGTCCTAGCCTAGTCTATCTCTAGGCTATATTTGCTCAGTCTAGCATTTAACTTGGATATTTTTCTATTCAAGTATACAGTTTGTTTTGTGACACTTTTCACGACAGAGGTGTTTTTATGATCATCTACTGTTTTGCCTTGTGAAAACTAAAAAGCATGAAACCATATCGCACTGTGAAACCCATGAGTTTTGCTGTGAAACCCACAGATCCGGAGTGAAACCCAAGCCCGTCATTGCCGCGGAAGGAGAGGCTACTCTTGCGGCCTCATCCCCGTCACAGTGACGGGTTCTCCTTACCCGTCATTGCCGTGTAAGGAGAGGCTGCTCCTGCGGCTTTATCCCCGTCACTGTGACAGACGATCCTTCATAGGCCACCTGCCACCTGGGGTCTGGGTGAACTGCGAACCACAGGGGTCGCTGTGGCTTGCTAAGTAGTGGCCTCTCATGGCTGCCGTATAAGGATGCAGTGGATGGAATAGGGGCAGCGGCTCACAGGCTTTGGGTTTCAATGAGTCAAAACTAAGGTTTTCGGGTAAACGGGTTGAGCATCCGGGTAGGGTTTAAAACCCAAAAAGATTTCGGGTCTAAGAGTTTTGGGCCGCCGGGTAGGGTTTTTAACCCAAGCCTGATTCAGCTTTTATTGAAAATAAATTAATTAATTAAAAAAAAAAAATGGGCCATGAAGTGGTTTGATTCATTCGGATCAGACGAATACTTCTACCTGACCTGATTAACTGGGCTGACCCATTATGGCCAGCCCAATACAATAGCCCTCCTGATAAAGAGGGTTGGCCCTGTAGCCCATCCGGATTTATTTAATAAAATAGAAACTGGGCATGTGTGGGAATTTGCACTTGGAACCTTCAAGCCCATAAAGTGCCAACCCTTAAACCATTCATTAAGCTATGCTTTGTTTTATACTTTAATATTAAAGTTTTATTCCAGTTATAATTTATATTGTTCAGTATTAATTATTTTAATGCATGAATTTTGATTTTTTTTTTTTTTTTATGATTTATATTGTTTAATATAAATTGTTGTATGATGCATGGATCTAAGAATAATTAACTGAGCCATATATGTTAGTGTATGTTTACGGTACTATCCAAAAATACAATGGCTATGAAAGTTCTATCTAAGGAAAGTCTTGGGATTTTAGAGTGTCTTTTGTGACCCCTCTCACTTTTCTGAGAACCTACCTAGTTGTACATTGAAGAATACTGTTTACTCTCTTTTTTATTTTTTATTTTTTTCTTTTTTCTTTTTTCTTTTTTCTTCTTTTTTATTATTATTTTTTTTAATATTGGTTGTTTTTATTCCTAGGAGCTATATTTTGGCATCTATACAGTTATTAGATGTTAATGAATTCATGATTATCATAATAATTTT
This sequence comes from Alnus glutinosa, assembly GCF_958979055.1. NCBI lineage: Eukaryota > Viridiplantae > Streptophyta > Magnoliopsida > Fagales > Betulaceae > Alnus > Alnus glutinosa. Next base: position 19,693,596 of record NC_084886.1, on the reverse strand, counting down.
TGGGAGAGCAACGCATTCCGATTTTATAATGATAATTGCATCAGGATTATATACATAAATTTCATAAAGAATTTTATTAGATATTCATGAATTACATCGTGATTATTATAATAATTTTAGGAGAGCCACAACATCCTGATTTTCTAATGATAATTGCATAAAGATTATACACATGAATTTCATAAAGAAAAAATTAACATTGATGTTGTAATTAATTCATAAATTTAATTACTTATCCCACAATGAGGTTTTTATTTTATGACTTAATTAGAATAAGATAGGAAATTTAACATCGAAAGCAACATCGATGTTGTAATTAATTCATAAATTTAATTACTTATCCTACAATGAGGTTTTTATTTTATGACTTAATTAGAATAAGATACGAAATTTAACATTGAAAGTAAAGTTTCTCTTAGGCCCACAAGTGCGGATAATTTTATTTATTGATGCTTAAATTTATTAGTATTATTAATAAAAAGTAAATTTCATGCGTGATGTAACATTTGCCCACAGGTAGGTTAAAATTTACTATTAAATTAGCATTGGTTCATTTAAATAAAGTTACTTCATGGCATTAAAGTATTTTATTTTATTTTCTTGGTCATTACAGCTATTCCTACTACTCTACTTATTGGTAGTTTTATGTTCCAATACTTTATGGTAATAATTTTTCTAACCGGAAAAGAAAATGTGCTTTCTTCACTTTGGGGTGTTTGGAATTATATTTGGCGCTCCATGTGGACAAACCACCTACTCCCTTGAAATTAAGTACGCCACATGAGATTATTAAGCATGAATGATGTGAGCGATTTAATCTCCTAAGTTTGATGTTCATGAAATCTCATGACATCAAAAGCATCAGAGATATATTCCTGAATGTTTTAGGGCCAAAGATTTTATAAAGGTTGTTGATGAACATTTAATAAGTTTTAGGGCCAAAACCTTTTACAGTTTCAAAAGTATTTCTAATCCCATTATGGGAATGAAGGATATGATGCCTTAACTTATGTCCCTAAAAGTTGAGATTTTTGAGTCATTATTGTTCTATTTCATTTTGAATTTTCTCTTCTAAATATGGTATTTTATATTGTGGCACAAATAAAGATAATTGGTTAATAAAGGAACTTCTCACCATGTGTATTCAAGAAGATAAGAGAATCCAGAAAGTGTTCACATGGTTACTCATGTAAGGAAAAGACCACTAAATGTAATCATGCCTAATAGTTAAATTGTGAAAATAATGTGTCACGAAAGTATTATGGCAATCAATATACCTATTTCTCCTGCAATAAAAAAAATTAATGGCATATAAAGAAATATCTCATATATTTAGTGTATCATGAATCTCTTTTATTGACTTCCTTAAATATGTTATGGATTAATTCTGGTTTAACAATCCACGTTGTCAACACAAGGCAGGGTTTTTCTTAAAGTGAATAGTGTGTGATGAAATAACACGTGTTTACAACTAGAGGTTGTTGGGACCTATAGATCAATTTTAAAAATCCAGCTATGTTTTGGACCATAATAATGTTTTATATATTCCAAAATTTTCAAGAAAATTTAATTTTCTATTTCAGTTTGTTGAAACAAATTTCAATATTATTTTAAGTTTGAAATTTTTTATTTGGTTTGGAATATTAGTTGATGGTATATTTAATATTGATCTATATCCCAATTTGAAACAAATTAATTGTTTATTCCTAGATATTGATGTTGACATAAAGCGGAGTCTTGTGAATGAAAAAAAAAATGCTCTTATTATGACATTGGAGATTGAAATATATCTTCATAAAGAAAACAAAGGTTGGTACATGATAATTTACTGACTTTAGTACTTGTGTGAACTGCATAAGGGAAAGCATACTAACAAGACCACTAAAGGCACCAAAAAGAGTTTTTTGAAATTCTTGAGATCATGCATGCTGATAAGGTTGACATTTTTCATACTCATTGCCTAAATGTTTAAAAATATATATATATATATATATATATATATATATATATATATATATTGTTTTTTTTTTTTTTTTATCTCTTTTAATGATAGCAATATAAGAGTTATGTATTTCTATCTTCTAAATAATAAGGCTGAGGTAATGAAAGCATTCAATACCTATAAGGTAGAAGAAGAGAAACAACAAGAAAAAAAAAATGAAGATCATAAGATCTGATAGAGGAAAATAGTACTATGGTAGGTACATAGAAAAAGGGAAATGATTAGTAATAATAATCTGCTATTACCCTTATGGAGTGAAGCCTTGAAAAAAAAAAAATTGTGTATATATGAAATAGGGTTCCGTCAAAGGTTGTCTTTAAGATGCCTTTTAAATTATAGAATGGATGGAAACCAAGTTTAAATCATTTACACATATGGGGTTGCCCTGCTGAAGTGAGGATTTATAATTTGCAATTAAAGAAATTAGATCGAAGGACAATCAGCAGATTTGTATTGGCTATGCAGAAAAACTCCAAGGGGTTTAGGTTTTACTGTCCTTCTTATAATTCTAGAATTGTTGAGTCTAAAATTGAAAATTTTTAGATGATACTGAACTTAGTGGGAGTGCTCATCCTCACAGGATTGAATTAGAGGAAGCACAAGAATTGAACAAGTTTAGTATGCTTAGACTTTGCAAAATGAAGAGGAAGTAGAATTAAGAAGATCCGCTTGAATAAGGAAACTAGCAATCTCTAGAAATTATGTTGTATACCTTAAGAGTTTGATTTTAACGTCAGACCTAAAGATGATCCAAAATTGTTTTCACAAGCCATGAGTGGACATAACTCAACATTGTGGTTCAATGCCATGAAGGAAGAGATGAAATCTGTGGCTAAAAAATCAAGTCTAGGATCTCTTTGACTTACCCAAGGGAGCAGTATCCATAGGCTGCAAATTGGTTTATAAAACCACAAATGATGCTTATGATAATGTTGAACGATATAAAGCTAGGCTTGCAGCCAAGGGTTTTACTCAAAAGGAAGACATTGATTATCATGAAACCTTCTCTCCTGTGTCTAAGAAGGGTTCATCATGGCATGAGTAGCTCATTTTGACTTAGAGCTACATCAAATAGATGTGAAAACAACTTTCCTGAATATAGATCTAAAAATAAGAGGTTTACATGAGAGAACCTGTGTGTGTGTGTGTGTGTGTGTGTGTGTGTGTGTGTGTGCTACATCAAATGGATGTGAAAACAACTTTCCTGAATATAGATCTAAAAATAAGAGGTTTACATGAGAGAACCTGTGTGTGTGTGTGTGTGTGTGTGTGTTTGTGTGTGTGTGTGTGTGTGTGTGTGTGTGTGTGTGTGTGTGTGTGTGTGGAGTACTTTTAAATGTGTGTGTTTGGAGTACTTTTAAATATCTCATCTTGAGATATTTTGGGTAAGTTTATAAATAAGGCTTTGGTTATTTTATTTTATGATTTTAAAGTTATTAGATTAATGTTTTAATGTTGTGCTTAAAAATGGATGTTTTCAAAGTAAGACAGATATTTTATAAATACGTTGTTATAATGCCCGAGTAAAAAATGATATTTTACAAAAGCATTGTTGCGCTGCACAAATACTTTTAAATGCTATTAGGCATTTGATATAATAATGTCGTTATTCTGCTCAATTTTATGAAAGATAAAATAAGGATTATATATATATTTGTGCTGTTGTTCCGTCCATCTATTTTAAAAATTCTATACTCATTATTTATATTAATGAGGTCATCATGTCTATTTTATAAATAACTATTATAGTGGTTCTGACATTCGCTTTTTTTGATAACAATATATATAGCTATTGTAATTTTATATTGTATATGAAATATACACATAACTTAAAGGGTATTTTTGGTATTAATAAATGTCGTAATAATGCTCACATAAAAATATGTGAACATACAACGGGCCTATTTTATATCCCGTTATATTATTAAGAAATTATGTTAAGTGGTTAGAAAACAAAAGTGATAAAAGTAATAGGTTTCTTAGCAATTTCGTACTAACATACTATCAAAGTACAAAATTGTATTGCAGTGAGCACTTCTTTTAATATTGTCTGAAGAAGTATAGAACAATAAGTATTTCTAAAATACTTACTGAGAGTGATACTAGATTCCATAATATGGTGATTTATGTTTGGGGTAATTACCTTTTTCCCCCCATGAACTACCAACTTTTGCGCAAAGCCCCCACAAACTACCAACTCGACCAAAATATAGCATTCAACTACCAAAGACAACCCTTTTCCCCCCTTCCGTCAGTCAAAGGGGTTAAAACAAACGGTCAACAGGTCACGTGACCGTCACATGCTGTTTTACCCTCATTTTCTTCCTATTTTTCCCTCATGAACTACAACCATCTTCCAACATGCCCCCATAAACTACCACCATCTTCCAACATGCCCCCATGTAAAACGGCAAATGATGGTCACGTGACCCGTTGACCGTTTGTTTTAACCCTCTAACTGACGGAATGGGGGAAAATGGTTGTATTTGGTAGTTGAATGCTCTATTTTGGTCGAGTTGGTAGTCTGTGGGGGCTTTGTGCAAAAGTTGGTAGTTCATGGGGGAAAAAGATAATTACCCCTTTATGTTTTATTTAATTATATGCATATTTGTTTAAAGGTATGCTAGTAAGTATAAATTAATTACTAAGAGTGATATTGGTTACTATGATATTGTGATTTCTACTATATTTAATTATATGTGATTTGTTTGGAACCTTACATATTTTATTGTTACGAATCATGAGCCTGCTAATAAATTGGCATTGCATATTTTATTGTCATAATAAATTAGCATTGTATATTTTATTGTCATGATATACCAGTAGCATAAAACGCTGCATCATGCTTAGCAAACCGTCATAGAGATGGTTGCTAATGGGCTCTTATGGCTTATTCTTGAAGTGCCTTAATTTGTTGTCTATGGGCTTGCCAATTTGTTTGTTGGCATGAACAAATCTGGGTTGTTGTAGTTGATGTCGTGGAGCTTAATGCACCTTCAGAGGTCGAGTGCCTAATGTAGCTTTCTTTGGCAACTCCTTCTTGACCTTTGACTTCTGAGCTTGCAGCTGTGGGCGCATGGGTCGAATGTTACCGCTTATGCCACAATGATGGCATGTGAGAGGGCTTCTCTTAGTAGGAGACTTCTTGTCAGGTTCTGCAGCAGCCATTCTTTCTCCCCCAATAATACCCTTTCCCTTATCCACAAAGGAGGTTGGAGGCTCTGAAACTGTGGGCTTGACAAACACAATTTTAGAGGTGGAGGCTATATCAGAAGTAGAAGCAACATACCCGAATCAAGTTTTGTCAGATGGGCACTTCTGGACTGACAGCATCTGAGTGATCTTCTAATCAATTATCCTCTCCATCTGCAGCTGTGCTTCCAACAACTTCTCTTTTAAGTCTGTGATCTTGAGAAGCAATGTGCTCTTCTCAATCTTCAAATTGTTCAACTCCAGCACTTGTTGTTGGCAGGTCTCTCTCAGCTTTAAGAACTTGACATAGAGGATTTTGTAGGACTTTTTCAGTTCTTCTCCATCATCACTACTCTCAGAATAATAGGATTGTGATTCCTCCAGTTCTTTATGTGGAGCAATAAAAGTTAGGAATTTCTGATCCTTACCCGGAGCCTCTTCTTCTTTCGACTCGTTGTTGAGAGTAGCGTTGTAAGCCTTCCCCTTGGCCTGTTTGATGTTTCCACAGTTTGCCCTCACGTGCCCATACCTTGAGCATTCAAAACATCTAGAACCTCTCGGATCCTTCCTCTCAGCTTCTTCTGGCTCGGCTTCCTTTGGGTCTTTCTTCACCCTTTTAGTAAACTTCTTCTTGAATCTATCGTTCTTCATAAGTTGGCTAAAGTTCTTGGCAAGCATGGTGGCTGCATCTTCTTCTTAATCAGTGGCTTATTCTAAAGAGACTATGCTTTTCTTTTTAGCAGCCTTTAGTGCAATTGACTTCGCCTTCTTGACCGGAGGTAGGGAAAACTTGTAAGTTTGAAGAGATCCCACGAGCTCTTCAATCTTCATAGAATCCAGATCCTTACTTTCTTCAATAGTTGTAACTTTTATTTTGAAACACTCAAGCAAAGATCTTATAATCTTTTTAATGAGCTTTGAATCCAAAACCATCTTCCCCAGACTCACCATGGAATTTCTCAGGTCGCTGATTTTGGTGTAAAACTCATTAAAAGTTTCATCTTTAAGCATCTTAATTTCCTCAAATCTAGAAATCAACATTTGAAATTTGGCAAATTTTACAATTTTAGTGCCTTCATATGTTGTTTCTAGAATTTGTCTTGCTTCTTGAGCAGATTCACAGTGTGAAATTCGTGAGAATTCCAACGGTGAAAAGGCTTGACAAAGAGCATGTAAGGATTTGTCATTAGAAAGACGAGCACCAGTTTGAACAATAGTCCATTCAGTAGTTGCTGTACTTGGTGGGGACCACCCAATCTCAACAATTTACTAAATGTCTATAGATTTTAAAAAGAAGCGCATCCTCGCTTTCCAATAGCCATAATTCATGCCATCAAAGGTAGGAACGAAATTAAGAGATTGAGACGTGATATATATATATATAAAAAAAAAAAAAAAAAAAAATAGGAGTCACGGATCACACTCAGGAATTTAATCTAAAAAGAATGTACTCGCTCTGTGGTGATAGCTCGGGACTAACCGGCTACACGTGGATTTTAAATTTATATATGTTTTACCATTCGCAATAGTACGTATCGATTGTACTATAGTAAGGGTGATCGAACCACAAGGATTATTGGTTGTTTTGTATAATGGAATATCTAAAGAGCGTATCTAACTTAATTTATCGACAAAAGTAAAAGCAAAAGTTGTAGAATTGAAGCTACAACGACAAGGTGATAAGTAAAAGCGGAAATGAAAACAAATGTAAATAAAACTTAGGGTGTTGATCCTATCCAATCCTCAACCAATGAAATGCTTAAAGTCTATATGGACCCTCCTAACATGCTTGATATGAGCGCGTAATGGGCGTCAACCACTACGACGACCTCGACATGAAAACACTTTAGTTAAGACGTAATCATAAAGCACCTAGATTTACATTAATCTACTCCACATAAATACTAAACTATAATTGAAAAACATTTAGACTACCCAAGGGGTGGAGTGACTAATATTCCCTAGCTTACTACTCTATAACACATCCTAATGAGTATATACAACACATGAAAACCCTAATTAGGCCACAATGATAAGATATCTAGTTTCACACCAAATCATTCCACATAAAGTTAAACTACAATTGAAAAACAATTAGACTACCAAAGGGGTGAATTGATTGGTGTTCCCTAGCTTACCCTATAAGGTGACCCTAATGAGAAATCATACATCATATCAAATAGCATCATTGCAAAAGACATCATTCTTGTTTCCAAGAATGTTGGTTTTACTCAAGACTTCAAGAAAAACTCATAGACAAGTTAATCTATTTCTCATGAATAATTGGATTGGAATATTGATATCAAAACCTTTTAGCATGAATTTTGATATTCTCTAGCCCTTAGCAATCATCAAACATCTAAAGAGAACCCTAAAAACCTCAAGAACACTTCATGGTTTTTGGATTGGATTTGGATCAAACCCTAAGACTAAATTAGCTAGACATGAATTTAAACTAATCTAAGCATGGAAATGAATGAAAACAGTAAAGGAACAAAGGAGAAATGAATTGAAATCAACTCTATTAAACTTAAAGAAATTCGGATTACAAAAGAGGAAGAAGAAAACTAACTAGAACATGAAGAACAAAGGAAAAACAACAAGGAAACAAACTCTCTGGATTTCGGTCCAGAGAGTAGCATCTAAGTAAATGAAAATACAAGAAATTGAAGTGATACACCTGAGCAAATCCAAATAAACCCCAAAAGATGCATGTTCTAACCTAAAACCCTAATTTCATATATATAGAGAATTGGATTTACAAAAGAACATCAAGAGCTAATCCTAGCCATACAAACAGAGCTGGTCGGCGTCCATTTTTGTCCACGAAATCCAACTTATGATTTGAATTGCATAAAGAATGCAAAGATCTGGAAATATCTGATTTTCTGGAAGTCGGCGAATTCGATCGATCGAAAATATGTCGATCGATCGAAGAGTCGATTGATCGAATTATTGGCTGTACAAATAGTAGATCGATCGAAATGCCTTGGACGATTTTCCATCTTCTCAGGGTCAGTCTCGAACTCTGGAAGTGACCAAAATGCCCTTGATGTATTTCCAGGTCTAATTCAAGAGTTTTGAATTAGATTTCAACTAAGACCTGAAAATAAGATAAAACACAAAAACTACAACAAAACGTTATATATACAATACGAACTAGGTCTAACAAATGCAAATTAAGGGGTCTTGAATCGAATAATTCAAGACTTATCACTCTGATACCAATTGAAAAAAAAAAAAGAAAAAAAAAAGTGACTCCTAATTTAATTGTGTTGTGATCAACAATTCACCAAAATATAAATGCGGAAAAGTAAATGAGACAAATATTTTGGTGACGAAGTGAAAACTCTTATCCAAGAGAAAAATCACTCCGGGGCAACCAAACCCAGAAAATTCACTAACAGAAAAAATAGCTAGTTACAAAGCAGTCGTACTCACATACCCCTGATGCAGTAGTTGTACCTTGAACTCTAACACGTACCTATACGTGAGCACCTCCCAACCAGACCTTCTGTCTGAAAGGTTCTTCAATGGATTCCTTTAGCTTAGGGCTCTTCTCTAAACTAGACTTCAATGGTTGATCAAATCATACAAATAAAAACTCTAAGAGAGCTAGCAAATATTACAATCTCTACCTAAACACCCTCTCTTAGCACACTGGAATTCTATACAAATTCCTTACAAAACAATAGCCTAGAAGCTCCTTTAAATAGACTTCAGAAACCTTAAATCGACACCGATACGGATTTCACTAGGCAGCGTCCAGACTAGGACAAAGGACATCCGGATGTCAAGCAGCAACCGACTTCAAAACACACGTTTTTCTTCAGATATCTTCAGTAGCGCGTCTAGATGGCATAGCCCTAGCGTCCAGATGGTTGCATGCTGTCTTCACCGTTCACAGCCTTCAGTTTGCTATTCGGACTCCTCATCGAACAGGAGCTCTCGGGTCTAGGTGTTTGCTGGGTTGTCCAGACATCTGTACGAACATGTGCTCTCTGTGATTGGTGTTTGCTGGAGGTGTTCAGACACTTCTTCGAACACTGGTGTATATCTGGACGCTTTCTCTGGCCGTTCGGACGGTCACAATGGAAACCATCTTTGCTATGTTGTAAGCGTGTCAGAATCTTCCTTGACTTCTGGAAATTGTATTCTTTGATGTTTGTGACACTGAACTTGTCAAATTAGGCCATTTCCATATTGGAGAAAATACTTTGAATTAACTTTGGAAAATTCTCTGAATTACGGCGTTCCTGTTTCAATAGTATCCTAATATCGTAGTGATTTTGTCAATAGAATGTAGCCAATAAACTAACAAACTCCCCTTTTGGCCATTTTGGGACAAAAATCACTTAACCGATAAAAAATACAAAAACTGATCCAAATAAAAATACTTTCCCATTTTGTCTCAAAAGGACAAAGGGTAAACATAGTATTAACAAAAACACAGAGTATAAAAATACTAATATTCAAAATAACAACAATAAAAGTATCTCAAAAATAGTCCAAATAAACAGAAGTTTAACCAACATAAACAACTGATAAAATGAGTGGTCAAAGCACTCAATCTAACTCATCATCATCCTCCGGCTCCAATCGTCATAGACATCGCTCGACATAGAGGTTGACTTGCTCCACTCTGGGATCAAGATTCATATATTGCTGCTGGAGAGTTTGCAGCTGGCCCATAATTCTTGAAAACATCTCCTCAACAGCAAAAGGAGGAGCAGCCTGTGAGGAAGAAACTACAAAGGGATCAAACTGGGCTGGAGGAGCTGGTGGAGGAGACTCTGCTTCCTATGGATTCGCATGTCTTGGCAATTGTGCATTAGACTTCATAACTGTGTGTTTGCCAAATGAATCTTCTGGTTTTGTCACCTGATCTAGAGCAAGAATATCTAGGACAAACTGCTGACAAATCCTCATGACTAAGCAATCAAAAGGAAGACCACTTGATGGTCATCTTTCATCTCGAGCATAGTAAGCACAATGTGCTTAAAGAGGCAGAAGGGTATCCTCTGAATGAGGGGGTATAAGAATCTGGCTCTTTTGAGAACAAGTTTATTGCGCCTGACTAGTGGCCATAGATTCTGTAAAACAATCTTGGCAAGCAGTCTATGAGGAGAGTTGAAAGTACCAATCTTGATGCTCTGTTGGTACCAATCCCTATTATGGTGATGAGAATCAAAGAACTGTATCATCTGTTCCATAGAAGGGGGATCCACGGAATCTGGATAGAGAACTCCCTTATAAGGAGCTAGAGGGACCCTAATAAAAGTGGTGATGAAGGCTGCATTTACCCTGATAGTCACGCCTCTGACAGTGGTCTGAAGAGTGAGACAGTCATCAGCATCTTGGACTACCTCCATGTAGGCATAAAAGTCCTTGACAAGACGTGGGTGCACTAGATTGGAGCAGCTGTACAAATACTGCCAGTGATTCTCCTGGATTATCTCATCAATGTAGAAGAATGGTGCAACCATAACGTCAGCTCACATGACGTTTCGCTCCATAATGACTTGCTGGTCTTCTGCCCTAGCTCTAGTAGCTTCACACTCTTCTTGTGTCCTCTAACGCACTCTATATAGAGAGCTGCTAGAAGACATGATCCTAAAATATTTAAACAAAGATATTTCCAAGGATAACACCAAAAATAAATTAGAATTTTTAATTTCAGAAAATTGTTGGCATTATAACGCTGTAATTTTGATGCCCCAAAATTTTACTTAAGTAAATCAGCATTCCAAAAGACAGTTATAAAGAATATCCAACCCTAGCAGGCAACCAAAAATATTTTTATGCACAATATCTCACAGTATTCCCGAAATAATCACAAAAAATTCTAGAAAGAAATAAGCAATAAGAATAAAGAAAACAATAGACATACCTGGAATGAGAAGAAAAAGTGCAGAAAAAGACAAAAAGAGCCGAAATCTACAGATTTTATATCCTTAGGGCATGCATCCAGAGAGGTTACTAATTTGTCCGCATGGCTTTCTGCCAGATCAGCAGAGCTGAGCGTGTCCAAACTTAAGAACTGGTCCGTCCGGATGCTTCACACTTAGAAACTGAAATCAGAGAAAAAATGCAGAAAGTAATTTTTCCCTAATATTAGCTTCAAACAGGCATGTATTTAAAAACTAATAAGACAGTCAAATAGTAAATAAAAAATATGCAAACACATAATTAAGAGTCAAATAATCAATAAGCATAAATTTTTCTGCAGATAGAAATTTTAAACAGTATACTCAACTCAACTCATGCTTTGCGTGTGTGTGTGAAAGCTTTCTCAGTATGGTATGATGTTTGCTGATATGATTTAAAAACAACTAAATTTTCTAAACGAGAGAGAAACTCAAAGTTGGATCAATCAAAAGTCAAATCTTATCTTACGAGGGTCTAGCCACCCTCATCTGATATATTCCCCCTAAGAAGCAGCACTTTTTCTTTTACTTATGGTGTGTTTGAGATTGCGATTTCATAGACAAAAAGTGCGATTTTAAACCAAATCGTAGAAAATGAACGGTTTGGGAATTGAGTTTTTAAATAATTGCAATTTGAAAACGTAGAAAATTGCTTTTTCAAATCGCAGGAAATGAGGTGTTTTTTTTGAAATGCAGAATTTTAAAAGGTTAACCTGCGATTTTTAAAGACCAAACTGCGATTTTGCTAAACACTTAATTGTGTTTTTAAAAATCAAATTTTTAAATCACCAAATGTCTATGAATTTTAAAAAGAAACGCATTCTTGTTTTCCAATAACCATAATTCGTGCCATCAAAGACAGGAACGAAATTAAGAGATTGAGACATGATATATAAAAAGAGGAGTCACGAATCGCACTCAGGAATTTAATCCAAAAAGAGTGTACCCGCTCTCATACCAATTGAAAAATATAAAGTAACTCGATCATAATTTAAGTGTGTGTGTGTGTGTGTGTGTGTGTGTGTGTGTGTATGATCAACAATTCACCAAAATATAAATGCGGAAAAGTAAATGAGACAAATATTTTGGTCACGAAGTGAAAACTCTTTTCCAAGAGAAACCATTCCGGGGCAGCCAAACCCAGGAAATCCACTAACAAAAGAAATAGCTAGTTACAAAGCAGTCGTACTCGCATACTCCTGATGTAGTAGTTGTACCTTGAACTCTAACACTTACCTATACGTGAGCGCCTCCCAATCAGACCCCATGTCTGAAGGGTTCTTCAATGGAATCCTTTAGCTTAGGACTCCTCCCTAAACTAGACTTCAATGCATGGTTAATCAAATCACATAAATAAAAACTCTAAGAGAGCTAGCAAATATTTCAATTTCTGCCTAAACACTCACTCTTAGCACACGGGAATTCTATACAAATTCCTTACAAAACAATAACCTAGAAACCCCTTTAAATAGACTTCAGAAACCCTAAATCAACACTAATACAGATTTCACTATGCAGCGTCCGGAGTAGGACGAGGACGTCCGAACGTCAAGCAGTAACCGACTTCAAAATACACGCTTTTCTTCAAAAGTCTTCAGTAGCACGTCTAAACGGCATAGCCCTAGCGTCCGGACGGTTGCATGCTGTCTTCACCGTTTGCAGCCTTCAGTTTGCTGTTCGGACTCCTCATCAAACAGGAGCTCTCGGGTCTAGGTGTCTGTCGGGCTATCCAGACATCGATGCGAACATGTGCTCTCTAAGATTGGTGTCTCCTAACACTACAAAAAACACTGCTTTTCGCCGCGTGTCTACAGTACCGGTTACTGTAGACATGCGGCCAGATGGCTGCGTGTATTATTATACACGCGGCCATATGCGGTGTAGCAACAATTGGCCGCGTGTAATTTATACACGCGGCCAGTTGGCCGGGTGTAATTTCTACACGCGGTCAACTGGCCGCGTGTACTTATACACACGGCCAAATTACACGCGGCCAGTTGACCGCGTGTAATTTATACACGCGGCTAATTAACCGCGTGTATAAATTACACGTGGCATTATGTTGGACACGTGTATTTTTGGAGTTCTTTTTTTTAAAAAAAAAAAAAAAAAAAAAAAAAAAAAAAAAAACAAATAGTATGTACATGATAATATTACTATGTACCCTATACCAAATTAAAGTTTATAAACTAATTAGTTTTGTACAATACTTGTATTTAAATTTTTTTGAATTTATTTTTATAAAAAATTCTTTTTATATACCCCCAACAATAAATTTGTGCTATATTTAATTATAGTTTATAATTATATATAGTATGTATTGTACTTATGGTTATGTTTTAGTGTTTACATGCAGGTTGAGTTTCGTGAATGCGTTAGGACTTAATTTATGGTATGTGTATTTTAATACTCTCAGGGTTAGGGTTCGTAGAACATCCATCTGAATGTATTGCCCTTGTGGTCCCGATCATTATAGCATACCTTACACAAGTATAAAATTGCATGCTTCTATCATTTGATCCAGTTCAATGTTCAACACTTGGTCGAACTATCATTTGATCCTAGAGTTAGGGTTTATAACTATATATATAGTATATATATTTAGGGTTAGGGTTTATAGCTATATATAGTACATACACTTAAGATTAGGGTTAAGGTTAGGGTTTATGGCTTACCTATAGTACATACACTTAAGATTAGGGTTAAGATTATGGGTTTTAGGGTTCAATTTTATGGTCATGGTTTAGTATAGTATATATATATATATATATACTTAGTGGTAGGGTTTAAATTTAGGGTTAGGATTTAGTTTTAATTTATAGTTTACGGTTTAGTTTAATGGCTTAGGGTTTATCAATGTGTATAGTACATACACTTAGGGTTGCATGTGTTTGTGTTTGTATTTGTATTTGTATTTCAAAACGATCTTGTCATATTTGTATATACATATATATAATATATGCATGCATGCATGCATGTAAACGGCGTGTCGAAACTATATACATTTATAGTTACTTGTATATACCCTAACATTGGGGTTTATGGCTATATATATATATATAGTATACTTATATAGCTATATACAGTATAGCTATATATAGTATATACACTTAGGGTTAGGGTTTATAGATATATATAATATGTATATACACTTAGTGTTAAGGTTTATGTTTATATAAAGTACTATATGCATAATTATATAGCGAGGAACAAAAAAAAATATGCAACATAACAAAGTACATACACTTAGGGTTAGGGTTTATGGCTATATATAGTATATAGACATAGGGTTAGGGTTTATGGCTATATATAGTATATAGACATAGGGTTAGGGGTTATGGGCTACGTGCAATATGTTTATAGTATATTTACGTTTTATGTGTTGAGTACTTTACATATATATGGTATACTTATTAGTAAACCCTAACTCTAATTAGGATTTGCGTTAATGGAATACTAATCTAATAAAACCCTAACCCTAAGTGTTTAGGGTTTAGTTTTATGGGATACTAATCTAATATTATACAGTATTCACGTCATGAATTTTATATACACATACTTAGGGTTTAAGAATTAGTTTTAGGGTTATCGTTTAAGGTTTAGTTTTATGGGTTAGAGTTTCCGTAAACCTTAACACCATATATATTACAAATATATGTATATATATATATATAATTGTTCGTTTTTCAAAAAAAAAAAAAAACAGATAGAGACGTGTATTAGTATACACGTCTCTATGTGGCCGCGTGGTGTTACGCCACACGGCCAAATTTTTGCCAGGTGACCTGCGCGGGACAATTCCCGCGCGCCACCTGGCCTATTTTTTAAAGAAAAAAAATTGAAAAAAAAAAAAAAGGGTGGAAGCTACCCTCTCACTCCACTCGATCTCTCACTCTGCTCTCTCACTCAAATCTCTCCCTCAACTCTCTCACTCTCTCTCTCTCTCCCTCTCCGTCTCCGTCACGCACGTCCACACCGACCACCGGCCTCCGCTGTCTTCTCCGGCTAGCTCCCTCTCCGGCCGTCACTGCACCACGCGTGCGTATACCCAAGGTTTTATATGCTCTCTCTCTCTCTCTGTCTATCTCTCTATCTCTCTGTCTCTCTCTCTAGCTCTCTCTCTCTCTATCTCTATCTCTCTCTCTCTCTCTCTCTCTCTCTCTCTCTCTCTCTCTCCGAAACCGGTGACCACCCCTCTCCCGGTCTCTCTCTCTCTCTCTCTCTCTCTCTCTCTGCCTTGTACGTGATTGCTATTTTGGGACTTTTTTTGGGATATTGTTTTGGGACTAATATGTTTTAATGCAGGTACATTTTGGCTAAGGAGTAGAAAGACACCCCAAAAAAATTTTTGTGAGTATTTTTGGGCTTAATTTTTTTTCTTTATTTTTTGCTATAATGAACTTGGTGCATTTAAATTAATTTGTATAAAATCTGTTTATAATTGTTTTAATAGTTTCATATAATAATTGTGGCGATTATTATTTTTGACAATTTATGCTAAAACATTTGAACAGATTAACCAATCTCGCCATTATTTTATTAACTTCATCATAAAATCAATGACGCAAACCAATAAAATATAAACCATTGTATGCCGTACTATTTCAACAATTTTTGGGTTTTTTAAGAACAAAAAAAAAAGGTGTAATTGTTCATTTTCAGGTAATTTTTTTACACAAAAAATGAAAAAACCATTTCAAAGCAAACTCACCATCATTTTATAATAAAATGATCGTATCCAACAATTATTGAATAGATACTGATAATTACATTTGGCCACCGTCCAACATTTATAATAATTTATTTTATTATTCAATTTATAACAAAGGTCTAAACAATACGTGCGAACCCTAAATCATAACCAATACAAAAATCCCTATACTCTAATCTCAAAACCAAACCCCTAAACCCTAACCCTAAAAACTTAAACCCTAAAAACCTAAACCCTAACCTTTTTAACCCTAACCTTAAAAACTAAACCCTAAAACCTAAACCCTAACCTTAAAACCCTAACCCTAAAAACCTAAACCTTAACCTTAAAACCTTAACCCTAAATGAATAAACCCTAAAAACCTAAACCCTAACCTTAAAACCCTAACCCTACAAACTAAACCCTAAAAACCTAAACCCTAAACCCTAAACCCTAACCTTAAAACCCTAACCCTAAAAACTTAAACCATAACCTTTTTAACCCTAAACCCTAAAAAAAGAAACCTTCAAATCCTAAACCCTAAAAAAAGAAAGAAGAATATTAAAAAAGAAAAAAAATAAAGAAAGCTTAAGATTTTTTTTTTTTTTTTGATTACTTTTTTATTTTAGTTAAACCTTAAACCCTAACCGTAAAACCCTAACCCTAAAAACTAAACCCTAAAACCTAAACCCTAACCTTAAAACCCTAACCCTAAAAACTAAACCCTAAAAACCTAAACCCTAAACCCTAAACCCTAAACCCTAACCTTAAAACCCTAACCTTAAAAACTTAAACCATAACCTTTTTAACCCTAAACCCTAAAAAAAGAAACCTTCAAATCCTACACCCTAAAAAAAGAAAGAAGAATATTAAAAAAGAAAAAAATAAAAAAGAGTGACATTTTTTTTGTTTTTTGATTACTTTTTTATTTTAGTTAAACCCTAAACCCTAACCGTAAAACCCTAACCCTAAAAACTAAACCCTAAAACCTAAACCCTAACCTTAAAACCCTAACCCTAAAAACCTAAACCCTAACCTTTTTAACCCTAACCAAATAACAAAAACTAAACCCTAAAAACCTAAACCCTAACCTTAAAACCCTAAACCCTAACCTTAAAACCCTAACCCTAAAAACTAAAACCTAAACCCTAAACCCTAACCCTAAAAACTAAACCCTAAAAACTTAAACCCTAAAAACCTAAACCCTAACCTTAAAACCCTAAAAACTAAACCCTAAAAACCTAAACCCTAACCTTAAAACCCTAAAAACTAAACCCTAAAAACCTAAACCCTAACCTTTTTAACCTAACCCTATAAACTAAACCCTAACAACCTAAACCTAACCGTAAAACCCTAACCCTAAAAACTAAATCCTAAAAACCTAAACCCTAACCTTAAAACCCTAACCCTAAAAACCTAAACCCTAACCCTTTTAACCCTAAACCCCTAAAAAAAGAAACCTTACAACCCTAAATCCTAATAAAAGAAAGAAGAATATTCAAAAAGAAAAAAATATAAAAGAGAGACATCTTTTTCTTTTTTAATTACTTTTTATGGTGAGGTAAACCCAAACCCTAACCCTACAAACTAAACCCTAAAAACCTAAAACCCTAAACCCTAAACAAAAAATGTCAAAAACCCTAAACCCTAAAAAAAGAAAGAAGAATATTAAAAAATAAAAAAGAAAAAGGTTCGAGATCTAAATTAATTCTTTTTTATTACTATTTTATTTTAGTTAAACCCTACACCCTAAAACCCTACACCCTAAAACCCTACACCCTAAAAACCCTAAACCCTACAAATATTAAAACCTAAACCCTAAACCCTAACCTTAAAAACTAAACCCTAAAACCTAAACCCTAACCTTAAAACCTAAAAAAAAAAAACCCGAAACCCTAACAAAAATAGGAAAGAACGATACTTTGAGTTAACTGTTTAAAACAAACATTAAACAAACAAGCACTTTATTTGCTGTAATCAAATAACATATTTCGTTTCAGACTGTTAACTCACGTACAGAGGAATATGGACAAGTCGTGGATGTCAGCACCTAGGGGTACGACATGTTATAACGACGGGTGTAGAGCGTTCGTGGCATTCGCCGTTCGTAACTGTAGGTCTGCTGATGGCAAAATTTACTGCCCATGTAAGTACTGCCGGAATAACCAGCGGCACCCCCCAGATTACGTTCTTACCCACCTGACAGGGGGGAAGGGAATGTCCACGGGATACGGTTTCTGGTATATGCACGGTGAGACAACCCTAAACCCTGCTGATCCTGTTCAGGGTCACGACCATCCCAGTGTCACAGATACGACTGCATGTGGCATTGAACATGTAGAAGTCACAGAACAAGGCGGAGACCTAGAACAAGGTGGTGACATGCACGCCATGTTGCGTGACGCCTTCGGCGTGCACGAAGTAGGTGACACTGATCATGTTGGCCAGCCCGGAGAAGTAAATGAAGGAACCTCTGCAAGGGACACATTGAAGTACCTTGAGTTGTTGAAGACTGCCGACAAGCCACTTCACCCCGGTACAAAGCACAGTAAATTGAGTGCTACTGTACATTTCTACAACTTGAAGTGCATTGGAGGTATTAGTAACAAGATTTTTTCTGATATTCTTGAGCTTGTCAGTCAGTTATTGCCTCCTTGCGATGAGGCCTTGCCGGTTAATACGTACGAGGCGAAGAAATTCCTCAGTTCCATGGGTCTCGGGTATGAGAAGATTCCGGCGTGCCGTAATGACTGTATGCTATTCTGGAAAGACAATAAAGATCTAGATACCTGCACCGTATGTGGAGAATCTAAGTGGATGGCTGATATACATTTCTATCAGGATGGTGAGGTAATATCGTCGAGGAAAAACGTCCAGTGAAGGTGTTGAGATGGTTTCCACTCATCCCACGGTTACAGAGGTTATTCATGTCGGAGCACACGGCGCACAATATGAGATGGCATGCATAAGGCCGCACTAGGGACGGCGTATTGAGGCACCCCGCGGACGGTGAGGCATGGAGATCGTTCGACTCTCTACATCCGGATTTTATGGCCGACAGTAGGAACGTGCGGCTTGGACTGACAGCAGATGGATTCAATCCATTTGGGAACATGAGTACATCCCATAGCACATGGCCCGTATTGCTTGTACCGTACAATTTGCCTCCTTGGATGTGCATGAAACAGACATCGTTCATCCTGTCACTGGTTATCCCCGGACCGAGCTCACCTGGTATGGACATCGACGTCTACCTTCAGCCACTGATTGATGAGCTGTTAGAGCTGTGGGATGTAGGGGTACGAACACTAGATGCTGCGAAGATGGAGAATTTCAATATGCGTGCTCAGTTGATGTGGACAATAAATGACTTCCCGGCTTATGCAGATTTATCCGGTTGGCCTAACAAAGGTGTGAAGGCATGTCCTTGTTGCATGCATTCGACACGTTCTAAACATCTGAAGAACGGTTGTAAATTTTGTTACATGGGACACAGGAGGTACTTGCCAACCGAACATCTGTGGTGGCTGAACAGAAGAACGTTTGATGGGATTGAGGAGTTAGAATGTGCTCCTGATGTGCCTTGCGAGGACGAGATCCTCCAACAGTTGGACGGAGTTGCGTTTGGGGATGAGAACGCGGGTAAGACGAGACGGAAGAAGCGGAAGACGGGTGCACGGGGTGCTAATGATGTTGTGTGGAAGAAGAAAAGTATTTTCTTCAGATTGCCGTACTGGAAGGACAATTTGCTTCGGCACAATCTTGATGTCATGCACATAGAGAAAAATGTCATGGACAATATACTTGGCACTATTTTGGACATCAAAGGGAAAACGAAGGACAACTTGGCAGCTCGGCTGGATTTGCAGGAGATGGGGTTGAGACCTAAATTGCATCTGTTCACCGCCGCAAATGGTAAAACATACATACCCGCGGCTTGTCACACGATGTCCAGGGAGGATAAAGAAAGCTTTTTAAAGGTGCTTCGAAATGTGAGAGTTCCAGACGGATATGCGTCGAACATTTCACGGTGTGTTCGGATGAAGGACCGTACAATTTCAGGGTTAAAAAGTCATGACAGCCACATACTGATGCAGCAGCTTCTACCAATTGCATTGCGTCAGTCATTGCCAGACAAAGTGGTCAGACCTATCGTTGAGATGTCAGCATTTTTCAGAGGCATATGCTCAACCAAGCTAACCCAAGCTGAGATGGACCGACTGCAGGGTGACGTCTGTATCACACTGTGCAAGATGGAACAGGTATTTCCTCCTGGGTTTTTTAATAGCATGGTCCACTTGGTCGTGCATCTTGTGCGCGAGTGTAGACTCGGCGGACCCGTTCAATATAGGTGGATGTACCCGGCAGAGAGGTAAAATACAGCAGAATACATATATATATTCATGTAACTCGTGGCATTAAACGGGGACAAGCCCTTAATGTTTATGTGTGTGCACCAGGAGTCTTGGGGGTTTCAAGTCGAATGTGCGCAACAAAGCGGCTCCTGAGGGGTGCATTGCGGAAGGTTACATAGCGACCGAGCTAGTAACGTTCTGTTCGAGATATCTAGAAAATGCACCAACCTTCCACAACAGACCTTTGAGAAACCCTGATGGTTCCAAGGGGGCGGGAACGCGAGTTAGCTTGAACCGGTTGACGATGCATCAGATTCATCGTTATATTGTGTTCAACTCTGAAGAGTTTCTCAATTTGCGGATGTAAGTAGTGTTTACATATTGAACCGGATTCAAATGATATAATTGATAATAATTAGTTTTTTAATTATATCCGCTAAATGTAGGATGCACAAAGACGCTATTAGGCGATCATGCGTTAGGGGTCGCATCACGGACGCTCTGATTGAAGCCCAACATCACGAGCAGTTCTACGAGTGGTACCGCGCATATGTAAGGAAATAGTGGTATTTTCGTATATAATATTTACCTATGTTCAGTGTCAATTTAAGATAGGGTTCGACAATATGCCGCTATTAACCGATGTATTCTTTTAATATATGAAATGATAACATAGGTTGATGGCCTTGACGATCAAGGTAGGGAGGAATTGGGGCTGAAATTGGTTATGCGCAGTAGAGGGTTGAAGGAGACAGCAGTGAAGTATAACAGGTACGTGGTAAACAGAAAACTGTTCCGCACGCTAGCCCATGATGTGGGAAGGAGGACTCAGAACAGCGGCGTATGTGTGCCAACCGTTGAATGCGAAACCTACTACGGGCAGTTAACCGATGTGGTTGAGGTCGAGTACTACGATAGGACTACGTACGTCCTATTTAAGTGCAATTGGGCGGATCCCACGATGGACAGAGGATTTAGAGTCGACGATTATGGTCTAGCGTTTGTCAACTTCACTCACCTTGTCCACAGGGGAGAACTGCTTACTGACGAGCCTTACGTGCTTACATCTCAGGTAGACCAAGTGTTTTATGTCGAGGATGAAAGGAACCCAAACTAGGTTTGTGCCGTGAGGACTAAACCGCGCAACGTATACGATGTTGGTCAGGGGGAAGGGAGTAGTGATGCAGATAATGCATATCACGAGTGTGTACCGATCGTACTACCCACTGATGACCTGCATGATATGAATGATGAATTCGATCACGACAGGCCCGACATTGATCCGATTGAAGCTCCTGTTATACAATGATTGCTATATTTATTATTGGTACAATTTGCTTAAACTCAAAATACTTTCTTATTTTGCATAGAGCTCATTGTATATTATGCATATTCTTTTTTAATATTAAAACTAATACGAATTTCAAATAATTTGTTTAACATTTGTTCGCAGGTTTCGATGGACCAGAGACCCTCTACTTGCACACATCGTGCACCACGCCTACCCGTGCCTTGCACGACTACATCCACACCGGCGATGTCAACGGCACTACATACCACACCGTGGCCACACCACTCGGACGCCGTTTATAGACCATTGCCCTCGAGTACGGCGGGAATGAGCTCGTTAGATCCCGGGCAGACGAGCGCAGCTGGATATTCTCCTTCTCCATACCCGCCTACGTCCACACCGGCGATGTTAGCGGCACTACATACTACACCGTGGCCACACCACTCGGACCCCGTTTATCGACCATTGCCCCCGGGTACGGCGGGGATGAGCAGGTCAGATCCCGGCCAGACGAGCTCAGCTGGGTATTCTCCTTCTCCATACACGACGTTCTCGCAATTGGGGATCACCACACCGGGTCATATTGATCGATGGTGGGCGCGAGAGTGTCATGATCTGAGCAGATTCCCGTTGTACTATCCATACCCCCTTACACCACCTATGCCAGTCAACCCTGATAGTGAGACTCAGGATGACAGATTCCCGCTGTCACAGCGGGGGGGGATGCCTATGCCGGCTATGCGGTCGGGACAACTGTCAGCACCGGCAGGGGGCCAAGGCCCGGCACCTGGGGAGAGCCAGATGACTGTTTATGGACAGAGCCAGTTGCCGCTTTCTGGGGAGAGTCAGGACCCAGATGTGGGGGAGAGCCAGCTGCCCCGCGAGGGGGACGATGTGATGTTGGGTCTTGATCAGTTAGCCCATGATGTCCCCCAGGATATGCCTTCGGATGACGATCGTGATGATGAGCATCACCCAGAAGATGAGGTAGGCGAGGAGCATGCTGGTGACCCAGCGACCGAGCACATAGCATTCAACCATATTCGGCTGATGGGTAAGTACATTTTTATACATCATTATATCTTAATTTAATAAGTTCGTATAATATTTAAATTGAATTTTTAATTTATTAATATAATTAAGTTATTTAGTGTTAATATATTAACGTTTTATATTTATTGACTAGGGTATAACCCAGACGGGAGCATCTATTTTGAGGTGATTAAGGACCCAGAGAGAAATTGGGTGTTCCCGAGGGGGAAGAAAGTTGTGTTACAATACAATGCTGCAACACAACCCGTGGGACGAGCATGCAATCGTTATAGACGAGCTGCGGGCAAGCTTTTACGGAGCGGGTCCCACATTCACTTGCGGGACAAATGGGCAAAGGTAGATAAGCAGATTAAGCGGGCTATGTGGGATGCCATAATGGTATGTGTATGAAATTAATATATGTATTTTGTGAAATTAAAGTTAAGATGATGTTTTTATTGAACTACTAAAATTAATCATTAGATTGAATGTGCAGCAAGAATTTTATGTACCTGTATCCGTCGACCAGCGCCTGGCACAGAATGAATTCTGGGGTGATATGGGCCGTAAGCACCGTTCGTGGAAGTCGAAGTTGAGGACCCAGCTAAAGATTCGAGACGGTGACACGCCATTGACAATACGTGCGAGAATGCCAGATACGTTTTTTGATAAGTATGACCGAACGGATGTGGAGGACGTACTGCACGAGTGGTGTACAAAAATAAATCTGGTATGTAGGTCTTTGAATGTATTACTATAATGTTGTGTTTTTTTAATAAACAGTTCATTCAATCATAGCACATAAGTAATTAAGTGTATCAATTCTTACATTTTTTTGGGAATGTTCAATGCAAAGGCGAGGTCTGAACGAATGAAGCGGCTGTGGGAGCAGAATGACATCCCCCATAGTCTGGGGTCCAAAAGTTATGCCAAATTTAATCACGATAAGGTATGAAACAATATGTAAAAACCCTAATTCTTATTTATGCGTAATTGTTCTTTCTCAACATTAAATGAATATCCAATGTTTGTTATATATTTATACTGTATGGCGACAGGCATCTATATCTGGCACGCCCCCCACTCGCGCCGAGTCGTTTGTGAAGACGCACACAAGGAAAGACGGCACTTACCTGAACGAGCGGACACGGGACCTATGCGTACGCTACTGTTATAGGTTATCGATTATTATTAGTTATGCGTGTGATAAAGTATTTATTAATTACCAGTGTTTTGTATGTTGACGACGTACAGGAGCGGATGGCACAGAGTTTGTCCACTGATCCTGCTGCCTCGGAGCCCGTCTCATCAGATACGGTGCGTTGGGCACCTGGCGACGCGTACGAGCAAGCGGTTGGGCGACCCGAGTATGCGGGTAGGGTTCGGCAAGTTGGGCCGAACGTTACTCCTGTTCGCGAGACTTGTTTCTCGTATAAGGCCCGCACACGGGGGGGACCGGCCGAGGGCACGTCTCAGGATTGGGCTGCTCACAAAATTGCGGAGATGGATATCATGTTACGGGCCGAGAGAGAGAGGAATGACGGGTTGGAGGGCATAGTGCGGGCCAAGAGAGAGCGGGCTGACAGCATGGAGCAACGCATACGACAGTTTGATGATATGGAGCAGCGCATGCGACAGTTTGAGGCCTTCATGTCCTCTACAGGATTATCGTTCGTATGCCCTGGTGCTCAGCAGTCTTCACCTGCACACGTAGGTAGTACGTCATCTGTTAGTAGTGCGCCTACAAGTATGGTTCATATTATGTATACACTTAGGTTTATTTTTAATTTGTTCTCATTACTTGTTTAAATTTGCATATAATATTATATAAGTTAATTATTTTTATTACTTGCAGGTAATGCGACAACAGTTGGTCCGTTGTCGCCTGCTGGACAATTGCTGAGCCAACAATCCCCTCTCGGGACTCCATCGCCCGTTACACCATCTCTTGCGGGACAATCGCCAGTTGGCGAGGTCACGCCCGGGACTGCACCTCGTGATCCGCAGTGACGTCCTCCAAATTTGTAGATATTTTGTGTATTTTTTTTTTTGTTAGTAACGGATAACTTTATTAAATCAAGATTTTCAAATTTGTTGATATTGTTGTGTAAGTATTTATTGTTAGTAATGAATACATTTATTAGTACATGGTATTCGAATTTTTAAATATTGTTGTTTTGATTAATTTGTGCAATTTGATTTTGTGATATTTTTGGATAAAATAAATTTGGAGAATTTTAGTAAATATATATATATATATATATATATATTTTATATGTGCGGCCAACTGGCCGCGTGTATTATTCTACACGCGGCCAGATGGCCACGTGTATTAATGTACACGCGGCCAGATGTTAGCCGCGTGTATTAAAATACACGCGGCCAATTATGCAATTAGTGTTACCCAGATCCACCGCGTGTATGTACGCGGCTACTTACACGCGGCCAACAGTTCGCCGCGTGTACAGTGACCATACACGCGGCGAACTGCAAGTGGCGAAAATCAAATTTTTTTGTAGTGTAAGGTGCTCGGACACTTCTTCGAACACTGGTGGGCGTCCGGACGGTCACAATGGAAACCGTCTTTGCTAAGCTGTAAGCACGTCAGAATCTTCCTTAATTTCTGAAAATTGCATTTTTTTATGCTTGTGACGCTGAACTTGTCAAATTAGGCCATTTCCATATTGAAGAAAATACTTTGAATTAACTATGGAAAAATCTCTGAATTACGGTGTTCCTGTTTCAGCAATATCCTAATATGATAGCGATTTTGTCAATAGAATGTAGCCAATTAAAGAAAACATCAATTTTGGGAGAATATAAAGAAAACATAGGTCTTCCCTTTAGCAATATATATTACTCATGAAATAAAGAAACTAATTTAGCTGGTATATTGAAACCAATCCGTTTTGATGCATTTTCTTGATTTATTAAAGGAAGAAAAGAGGCATAAATTAATTGTTGCATTTTGTTTCACATAAGAAACTTGTGACTGAATATATATAGGTAGATTTACGTACCCAGTGGCCGGCTACGACTGTTGGTCGTACGTTATAGGAACAGAAAAACAATTTTCAAATCGATCAATTTAATTTATGGCCAGTCGGCCGAAAAAAGAATTGAGAGCGGGGCTTGGCACCCAAAATTGGATATCGATGCATTAAATTACAAACGTAGGTTTGGCATGGGGGTTAGGTGGAGAATGAATTACAACATATAAATTAGGTATGTTTGATAGATTGCAGCAGAAGAAAGGCCTCAAAATACGAGGTCATTAATCTTTTTGCTTGTATTGAATACTGCTTTGGAAGAGGAAGAGGGGTGTCGGTACAGAACAGTAAGAAATATTTAAAATACAATAAATGGGGTTCATGCCCCAACAACAACCAAAGAGAGAGTTGCTCCAATTTATTGATGTTGTTGGCACTGGTGACGGCCTTAAAACTCCCACATTTATTCTCTCTAAGTAGTAAGTACTGTTCATCATGGGAGACGTAAGAGTGATGAGTGCTTTTTTGCCTTCTCAGTATTTACATATAACATATATATTGGCTGGACTTATATAATTCGATCTCTACCACATGCAGTACTTGGTGTATCAGCATATCAAATTAACAAAAAAAAAAAAAACAGATCATGATATATATAAAATCAAACGAGTTCAATATTTCACAAAGGTTCTATTAATTAATGAGGAAATTACTGTTTAATTTCCTACAATAATTATTTCCACACTACTCACCGTAATTAATTAAGGTCAAAACTACTGAGAATATATATTACTATGCTACCATGCGTATTGGTATTGCATGCAGGTAAAAAGTTTGAAAATACTTCACTTACCTTGAACCATTAATGGTTTTTGAATTGTAATTTCGAATTATTTATTAATTATAACTCTAAATATCGGGTTCTCAATTATTAGTTTCTTTTAATGGTACTCCTACATATAGGGTTTTGCCTTAATTAAATTAAACAGCTAATAGGTGAAATGTCTCTACTCTTGTATATTTTATTACAGTACAATTTTCCTTTAAGAAGAAAAAAACAGAGGTATTTTGGACATTTTGGCGCCCTCCATTAATTAGTATTTAACAAAAAATCTTAACCGAAGAATGATGACTTTAAAAGGAATTGATAATTGAGAATCCGATATTGAGAACTCGATCTGATTATTCAAAGTTAGAAATGAAAAACCCTAAACAATTCGGGTAAGTGAAGTTTACTTAAAAGTTAGGTTTGCTTAGGAAAAAAAAGTTAAGCTTACGTACATACTGCCCTCTAGATCATGCCGTCGTGCGTGCGTGTACAGTACGAAACTACAAATGCAGTCTCCTGCATCCTCAGTAGCTGCAAATTAGGGTTAGATTGGAGGCCATGAATGCATCCACCCAGAAGAGGAAATGCAAAACTTCTGAGTAATTAATATATATATAAGTAAGTAGGTTGAACCAAATCATGCATTTAATTGGTGCGCAAGGTCCTCTTTCCAAGGACATCGCGGGAGCTAGGGTTTTCGCCAGCAATGAACAAGAAGATCACGATGCATCTGCCTTTTATTTGTAACCAAAAAAAAAAAAAAATTGAAAATTAATTATTCTAGCTAAGACAAAAT
Organism: Alnus glutinosa; assembly: GCF_958979055.1. NCBI lineage: Eukaryota > Viridiplantae > Streptophyta > Magnoliopsida > Fagales > Betulaceae > Alnus > Alnus glutinosa. The sequence goes on along the minus strand of NC_084886.1, from coordinate 19,666,492 downwards.
TGATAATATGTTTTAGCCGGGGCCGGTTCAATAAATTTTGAGACCTGAGGCGACAAATTTAGGTGGGGCCTTTTTCATATTTAAATATTTATTTTTTAGGGGTACAATTAATGTAACATTTCATTTTTCTTTCTTTTCCTCCTTAATATCTTGAAATTCAATTTTTTGTATTTATTTTTTTTACAGTAATTAAAGAGTAATGACTAACGTTTTTGTCGTAATATTATTTTTTACCATAATTTGGGCCTCGATCAATTAAAGAGCATTTACTAACTTTTTTGTCATAATTAGGACTTTAATTTATTTTTTTTTAATAAAAGAAATTTAATTATACTTTTACTATTTGGGGTGTTATTTAATTGGGTGTCTATGTCTTAGACAATCGCCTAATTTGCCTAACCTATCAGCTAGCCTGGTTATAGCAAGCCTAGCATTGATTTCTTTATTTTTAAAGTACTGTAATATTTACTTTGACAATGTTTCTTTATGTATACAGTTCTTATATATTCCTAATATTCTTTTTGTTTTCGACTGCTTTAATCTTTCTCTCTTGGGACTTTATTGCCTATGACCAGCAGCTACATGAACACTGTGCTAACTACATGCAACACATTTTCCATAGTGTTTTTAACGGTCCATAAATAAATTCACTCTTTCTCTTTTACGTACGAAAAAAATTGAAATTAAGTCTGGACAGTTAAAGAGAGGTGATGTTTTTTTTTTTTGCAGGTACCTAAGCTAAATCCAAACTTATTTGGCTTTCACTGCATAACTTATCCATTCTACAATGATTCATCATTGTTTTAGAAGTTGAACGCAGTTTCTTCATTATATTTGTTAATGTCCAATTGCGTATTAGAGTTTTTAGTTAGCTAGCTATAGTAGTTCATTGGAAAACTTCCATTTCTAATTTGTCAGAGGTAGGATGTCTTCCTTCAGATCATGATCGAAGCAAAATTTTACTGAGACATTTATTTAAGTATTACAGAGAAAAAGAAATAAAAAAGAAAAAGAAAAAAGAGTCTAGGCTCACTGATCTGATCACTTTGAAATTATTCATATCTTTCTAATCTTTCCTGCAGCATTTTACGTCTTCAATAATGATATGTTAATTAATGGCCGTTATTTTAAGATTGACCCTGAAACACTAATGCACTACTTTGTGGTGTCACGACAGTACTGACACTATAGTTTTCAAAACCAGCTATAAGCAATACTAAATCTCTAAAAACAACTTCGGCAGATAGCAAAATGTCATGTATTTACGGTTCTTAAACATTCACAACCACGTTAAATCACTGTTATATCGCAAAAGCTTTAGTAAGAATAGATGAATTTGATCATTTAATTTATATTCTAATATCCTCCTAACATACGAGATGAAACACATTTTTAATAAATGAGAAGCAACAAGTGAAATATTTAATTAAAATGAGAGGGGAACTGTACATGGAGTCAAAGTTCAAACTCATAACTTGTGATTTTGATTTCATGTTAAATCACCATTTATACATCCTAAAAGCTTTAACCGATAGCAAGGAAAGAATGATTTTAATTATTTAATTTATGTTCTATCGGACCAGATTAATTAGTCTCTTTGAGGAACTATGTGCAATGCATATACAAATACTTTCAATTACCATGCTCAAACTGGTGACAAACCAAGACTAGTACTACTCCTGACAGATTTAATCCCTGAAACCAGTAAATAAGCTTGTAATTACTAAGAATATTGTTAGTACTTGTATATGTTACTCGTGAACAAGAAACTGTGTCAAAACTGTTAATTAGAAAGAAAGAAAAGAAAAAGAAAAAGAAAAACAATGAATGAATGTTCGAGGATTTAAGTTGGCAGGGAGTTGGATTATGAGGTAGATTGGTTTAATAGCTGTGAAGGAGGATTTTGAGTTTTGAGTCATTAAAGTGATACCTACTTGCCACCTTAAATGCTTGGCCTGCCCTCCTTTTAATAGGTTTGATGAAGGCAATTTAAGAACCCTCTTTAGTAGACACGCCCTCTTTGCATGACTCTTGCAATCCGAAGGTGGGGGAATTTGGCCTAGTTCTTGTTTACTTCCCAAGTTTCCTCAATTTTTTTGCTCTCTTCTTCTTCTACTGCTGCAAAATAGTTGAGCATGTTACTTTGTGGCATATAGGAGGAGCTTCTTCAACCAAGTATTGATCTTTAAAGAAGAGAATTTCGAGGATATATAATGGAGCTTCCGGAGCTCTCTTTGGCTCCAGGACTGTTTGTTGTCGATAAGAGCCCCAACAGTTCTTCTTCAGAATCTGACAGCAATCTTACACGGAAGAGGAAGTTTTTCGATGATCAACTGCTGAAGACTGAACAACAAGCAGTTCACACAAGTGTTGATCTTCAGCTAAAAGACCCCCTTCCATTGGACTGGGAGCAATGCCTTGATCTTGAAGTAACTCTCTCCCTCTCTCTCTCTCTCTCTCCTCTTCTCCGCTCTCAATATTATTCCTTTCATAATACTGTCATTGTTAATCTCGAGGGATTTGACTCGAGTGATAAATAATTTGGCTTTGGTACCTTTTGAAACATCATGTCTAAGATTCGATCCCTTTTGAATGTAAATAATTTGTTGGGATCACACCCATAAGCAAAAGTCCGAACTTTACTCGACCCATGTGAATGAACACTCTGCATGGTATCCCGTGGATTTCGCCCCGGATACTCCGTCTAAAAAAACAAAAAAAATATATATATTATCATAATATTTCTATTGTTGTTGTAAATATATTATATATAATGGTATATTTATGCAGTGACAAATTAAGTATACCTGTTCGGAAATCAAGGGCATATTTTATTAATCAGTTAATTCGTATTTTTGGGTTTTGCAGTCAGGTAGAATGTATTATCTGAACAGAAAGACGTCGAGGAAGAGCTGGAACCGGCCCAAGGATCAAAAGCTAGACCTTGAACTGAACATGTCATCAACACAGTGGCCGTCAAGTCATGAGCAATATTGCAGCAATATCAGCTCTGAAACACTACTTGAAGACACCAAGAAGAAGTATATCTCAAACAGTAACATGATGGCTTTGGCTTGTATGAATTGCCATCTCCTCGTCATACTCTCCAAATCCTCTCCATCTTGCCCCAACTGCAAGTACGTCCACTCGATCCCGTCCCAACAGAGCCCCGCAGCACCCAAACTCCCCGTCGTCAAGTCCTTGAATACTTTAAGTCTATTAAACTGACTTCAAGCTTTGCAAAATTAGAAAATCGTGCCAGCGGATCAAAACTCGATCAAATCAACCTGCTCGCTGGTATAAGCTGTCTTTTAACGTTGTATTCAAAGCAGTAAATGTAAATGTATGGGAGCCTTTCTTATGTTTTACTTTTTACTATTTGCTTTTTCCTGGAATTGTTAAAATTAAAATTAAATGTGAAGCTGATGAAAAAATTCAAAAAAATATTTCCAAATTCTTTTTTACTCTTTTTTTTTCAGCGGTAAAAAATAAATTATTTATAATTATTTGTTTGAATTTAAAAAAATTTAAATAAATAATTATGACAAATCATTTAAAAAATTTACCTTATCAAATAAAATTTGAAATTTGAAGTATCCGGCCACTAATTCAATGATCTTATAAGATTTCTTACCATCCTCTACTTAATTCTCTCGATTCAATCAATATAAAAATAAATTCATATTCCCCTACAAGGTTGGGATCAGGATCTCCTCAAATTTTTTGCCCAAATTTGATAGAATTCGAGCAGATAGTTGTGAGTAAGTATTTATGGAATCCACCTGACCGGATAAGCAGTTAGGTAGTCCAACTTTTATTTGGTCAGGTAGATCTCATAAATGCTCACTCACAACTACCTGCTCAAATTCTATTAAATTCGGACAAAGAATTTGAGGGATCTTAATTCGGTCAGGATTTCAACTTCCCAAGGCAAAAGCATTATTGAGAAGACTGACAGTAGTATAGCTTGCTCAGTTTCCAAAGCAAAATGGGTGGAGCCATTGGCATTTACGCACCTTTTGTGTGATCTCCCTGAAGGAGCTCAGAGTACCTGAAGTGGCAGCTAAGCTATTGGTAAAAACAACCGCATCGGGATCAGAGTGGGTTCGGGATCCATGCTTACTGCTATTTGAACAAATGCTATGTTGACACGTTCTGGGTCTAAATGGTTGCGTCTCGTCGATGAGTCCTGGACGTCCTCACCCACCGTTCTCAACTACCGTGTAATTCTGAGTGTTATATAAGTATTTAATAAATGTGCATTAAAAATAAAGTAGTTTTTAAAATTATCAATAAAGGTGTAATTCATCAAATAATAATTATAATTAAATAGTAATTTTAAAAATCAATTCATTTTTTTATGAATACGTATATGACATTATTATTTTTCTACCCACCTTTTGTTGTTTTTTTTTTTTTTAGGGCCTTATTTAGCAAAGTACTGTGTAAAACATGATAGTAGATTGTTAATTTTGAAATTAGTAAAAAGTTATAGGTATAATATAAAGTAAAAGAATTGATATAGAAAAGTGAAAAAATTTGTATTGTAGTAGATTTTTTTTAATTTGAATAATAATAAAAAAATTATTGATATGATATAAAAAATGAAAAAAAAAAGTTAGAATATTTTAATGTTAATTGTTATTGGAAAATGTCAAAATAAAGTAGGAAATTTTTGTGTTATTTGCCAAACAAGGCCTACAACACAATACAACTCTTTAACAAATAAGGATAATTGCACTATTGGTCCCTGGGGTATGCCATAATTACAAATCATTCCCTATGATTTAAAAAGCTCATGAGAAGTCCTTGTGGTAAACTATAATTACAAATCGATCCCTGGAGTCAAATTCCGTTAAAATTTTTGATAGATTCTGTTAAATGCCGCGTCAGCGCCATGTCAAACCAATAAGATAGCGACACGTGTCCATCTGAATAAAAAATATATAAATTTATTAATAAATAAATAAATAAACTTATTTTTAAAAAAAAATCAAAAATGGGGAGGGGTGGCCGCACACCACCCCCAAAGGCCGCGGGGGTGGCCCGAAGGTGGCCAAGCCACCCCTCCCCTTTTTATATTTTTTTCCTTTTAAAAAAATAAGTTTATTTGTTTATTTTTTAATAATTTTTTTTTTTATTCAGATGGACATGTGTCACCATCTTATTAGTTTGACATGGCGCCGACGTGGCATTTAACAAAATCTGTCAAAAAATTTAACGGAATTTGACTCCAGGGATCGATTTGTAATTATAGTTTACCATAAGGGCCTCTCATGAATTTTTTAAACCATATGGAGTGATTTGTAATTATGGCATACCTCATGGACAAATGGTTCAATTATCCCTAACAAATAAGTTGAAGCACAATGATACTACAAAACAGTACCATACCAACCAATTACCATATATGACACAAATTTCCTACAAAATAGACTCTAAAAATTACTTGTGTTTTTAATATGTGACAAGTATAGGCTTGTTTCTTTTCCAAAAAAAAAAGAAAAAGTATATGCTTGTTTAATAGCGTGTGAGAATTTAATAGCTTAATAGACCTATATTGCTTTTAAAAAATGATTTGACTGAAAAAAAAAAAAAAAAAATATATATATATATATATATATATATATATATATATATATATTCTTTTTTTTTTAAATACATGTCCCTCTCCATGTGGGAAAGGGACGGGCAGGGGATGGCTAAAAGTCCCCTGCCAATCACTACTTATTGATTTGTAAGAATTTTCTATATTGGGTAGCTAGCCCTACTACAAAACTGCAGGGGCACAAAAAAAAATAATAATAATAAATAAATAAATTCAATAACCAACTATACAGCAGTTGCTTACCACCTTTTGCAGAATCGTAACATTATGCTTAAAGAACAATTAACAAACAAATCTAAATGGCTTTTGAGAAAAATAAGTGTTTAATATGGTAACAAAACAAATGATATAAATTTGAACATTGTTTATTCATTTTAAAAAAAAAAAAAAAAAAAAGAAAAGCAAAGAAAAAGAAAAAGCTCTATATTCTCAAGGCTTCTTTTAAATCTACCTTTACCCAAAACTCTAGTTATGACTTTTCAAAAAAAATTAGGGATAATTCCACCATTGGTTCTTGGATTGGCCTAAATTATAAATCACTCCCTATGATTTACAAAGTTCATGGAAGCTCCTTGTGGTAAACTATAATTACAAATCAGTCTCTAAACACGTTTTCCATCCTCCAAGTTAACAAATTTTATTAGTCAACCAGGTTACACCCAATAAGAAGCTGACACGTGTCCATTACAATAATAAAAATAAATAAAATATATCTAATAAAAATATAAATAAATAAATAAAATATTTGTTTTTTTTTTAAAAAAAAAAAAAGAAAATACTGAAGGAGTAGCTGCCGATTGGGCAGCCACCCCCAGCCACCATTGGGGATGGCTATATATATTTGTTTTATTTATTTATATTTTTTTTATATTTTATATTTTTTTTTATTGAAATGGACACGTGTCGGCTTCCTATTGGGTTTGGCATGGTTGATTAACGAAATCTGTTAACTTGGTGAATGGAAAATGTGTTCTGGGACTGATTTGTAATTATAGTTTACCACAAGGACCCTTCATAAACTTTTTAAATATAGGGAGTGATTTGTAATTTAGGCCAACCCTAAGGATCAATGGTGCAATTATTCCAAAATTTTATGCATAATCTCCTTCTCCGTTTTTGGATGCTTACCATATTTAATCATGTCAATTCCGCCAAACATTGTAAAATGTTGAGCAAAACACCCGTCGACAAATATTAGCATTGAAATAGTTCCTTCTCCATTCTTGCACGGCTTTTTGAACAATGTCTTCCCAAGTTTTCAGTGGATGATTTATATTACATACTTTCATTCATTCCTTCCAAATCCTTCCACTAAACCCACATTCAAAAAAAGATGATCTCTATAACACTTGAGAGAACATATGATGTACGTAATCATTACTTGGAGAGCAAGTATGGGTTAATAAGGAGCAGAATCTCCATTTAATTTCCAACCTTTTATTTCCTAGTCTAGTAAGGAAGATACATACCCAATAAAGATGTAGGCTATTCATAAGGATCCTTAATTCCTTACTAGGTTTAGCCTTTGTAACGTGTAGCTTATAGTCCTCTATATAAGAGAAAGACAATGAATAAGAATGCATACTTGAATATTATTAAACCTAATATATCTCATTGTATTTTGGAGGTCACGGCTCCCTCGAAGTAGCAATCTCACGATTTTTTGGACTTATACTATTTGTTTCTCATCAAGTGGTATCAAAGTCAGGCTACCTCTTGTTAACAAGAAATTGTTAACCATAGAGGCCTGTTTTCCCTCAAACAAAACCAAAAAATTGCGAGACAACTGAAGAGAATCAACCATAGGCCGGTCTAGGAATAAAAGAGTAGACTACCGAGATTTTTCTCTAGAATTTCGGTCTGCAACGCTTTCATTAACAAAGAGCCTTCATCAAGACATTATGGAAGGGCGACTAGGCAACTTGGAGCAATCAGTGCAATCCCTAACTGACTTTCGTGAGCAACTTATTGGCCAGAATGAGGGAAGTTTTTTAGATGCTATCCACCCAAGGGAAGCCTGTAACGCCCCAATCCAACTATTCTACATAGAAGCATACTTTCTATTCCTAATATTCTCAAAGGGTCTATTACAATAATTTCCACAGGTTAACCACGGCATCTATAATCTTCAAGCTTCAATCAATTAATATTATCCAAAAATCACCTGATCAATTCCATATAAACAAGACGTTTAATTTTAATTCTCCCAAATAAAGACTAAACATCTCTATATATTAACCCACATAAGTTCCATAACTTCAAAATACTTACACTATTACATGAATTTGGCTTCAGTGTTGTAGTTTAAAACTACAGCATACATCATATCTGATGTAGAAAATAAAGGGTCTAGATTTATTTCTCCAAAACAAAACTGAAAAATAAAACAGGCGTATACTTAACGCCGTTTGCGGAGGTGGGGACGTCTGACAGCATCCATCTCTGTCCCTCTCGCTCTCTCTCTCTTCCCTATCCTTCTCTTTCGCCTCCTTGTCCTCCCAAATATTAATCCTTGTCATTTCCTTTGCTTCAGCTTCCACGACAAGGTGGGCCCCTTTCTGTGGAGCTGAAGGTTCTGATCTCTCTGAAATCCTTTGTGAAATACCTCACATACATATCTATTTGTTGCCTTTAGAGTTCTTGGTGACAATGCTACAACCTCTGCATCTGGGTCTGCAAAAATTGCACACAAGAATTTAGTAGATTTTCATAACTCTGTGGTTCACCTGCTCAGTTGTTTTAGAATATGCTTAAAAGACCTTCCAAGTTCCATCAACCTTCCCTGGAAAAGTAGAGACTTCAATTATCCTAATATGAATGGATTCCCTTGAAGATTTCTTTTCTTTTTGGATATGGTGGAGGGAGTGGAGGCATCACGGCCTTTTTCGGCAGGAGGTGGACTCCCGGTAGAAGACTAAGAAACAATGGTGCTTTGGAATTGCTCATCGTCTTCAAATTCCTGAGCAAAGTTTTGGACTCGGAGAGAGAGATGACGATACTGTATGCGGTAGTGGCTCGGCGGATCCTGGAGAAGTTGCCGGCGGAGGCCAACTCCAAGCTCTGCTTCTCTTAGGACTCCTACATCTTGCACATACTTCGATCCGATGGCCTCGCCCTTCCTCTGAGAAGGACGGGGAAGAGAGAATGAGCGAGAGTTAGACGTCCACACCTCCTCAAACGGCGTCAAGTAGACGTTTTCTTGTATGTTTTATTTTTTAGTTTTGTTTTAGGAAAACAAATCTAGGCCGTTCGTTTTCTACAGTAGATGCGCTGTAGTTTTGAACTACAGCACTGAAGCCGGATTCCTATTACATATCTCCAAAAAGTTGCTAAAACATACATCAAAAATAAATCACATAGGATTTTTCCAACTAACTAGTCACCAAAAATCTCTCCAAGATACCCAGCCTTTCGCTAAGCTCCAAGATCTTCAAATCTTTCCTGTATCGATATTATTAAAATTCTTTGCTATCTCTGAAAAAATTTAAATAAAATATAATGAGCAACCTCAATAAGTAGAAATAATTAATCAATGGAATGATGTCAAGCCGTTTACCAATTGGAATTATGCATATAACTTAGTAAAACAATTTCCAATATTTTCAAAACAATATATGAAATATTACATTTGTAGCATTCAATAACTATGACAATAATTTGTGCACATGAGTAACCATTCTTACTATGAACAATAAAATAATGCAAATAATTCAAATCTATTAAAATTATCTCCCAAATGTCATACACTCGTTTTCAAATGTTTTTGCCCTGTCTGACTGGGTTGTGCGGTCCCCATATTGGAACCAAAATTTACATCTTCTTGAGCAAGAAGAAGCGACCCTCAATGGAGTCTCTAGCCATGAGACTGCCCATATAATTTATGAGGAATTCACTTATGACCAATTACAATGTTGCCTCTCCCTACAAAGCACACATAGTTGCACGATCCCAAAATTTAGGATCCAAACACTCGACATAAATCTCACAATGCCATAGGGAGTTTTCAAATAATAATCAAGAGGCTCATAGTTAATATTGATCATTCATAAATCATATATAAAGTGCAATGTCCACTTCCAAAAAACTCAATGTCATATTTTATCATAAAAATATCATCGGTCGCATTGGCAATCCAATGCTTTTCCAAATCAACAATACAATTCATACTTATAAAATTTCACATATAAATTCTACAATGGCACCACTGTATAAATCTCACATTATCCATTAGCATTATCAAAAGATAGCTCGACTTAGTATTTACATGATTTATTCAAAAAAAAATTATTTAATTTGAGAATCAATGACAATAAGACATATGCACATGTGTATACACCCAAATACATTTCATTTGAAATCTTTACTTTTGGGTATATTATTTTCATAAAATTCTTGATTAATCAGTTATACGTACCTTAAATTCCTGTACCACTACCACGGGGATTTACCACACCTCAGCTTACGCCACTTTTTTTTTTTTGAACTTTTATCTATTATCTTTAACATTTCTCAAATTTTGTCTTTTTCTTACACTTTCCTTTTTATTCACGTGTATATGACCTTTTTTTTTTCCCTTTTTTTTTTTTTTTTTTTTTTTTTCCCTTTTCTTATTTCTCTTCTTTTTCTTTCTTTTCTCTCTCTCTCTCTCCCACGCACCAGACCCCTCTCTTCTCTCTCTCTCTCTCTCTCTCTCTCTTCTTCACTTCTCTTCTCTTTTTCTTTCTTCTTTTTCGCTTCCCCTCCTTTCCTTCTTTTTCTCCTTCTTCTCTCTCGCACATTCTGCCTCTTCTATCTCTTCTGTTTCTTTTTTTCCTTTTTCTTTTTTAACTTCTTAACAAAAGGAAAAGTCACGAAGGTTTTAGAAACTTTAAGAAATAATTGCGTTTGTTTTTTTTTAAAAAAGTTTTGTAAAATTACTAAAAAGCCCTAAATTATTTTGGTTATTACAAAGCCTCATCATGAGGTAGGGGAGTCCTCACATGGGAAGCATCACAAAGTGGAGGAAGAAAATTCAGATGCTAACACGGGAGAACGAGGTCCATCTTTCATTAACTGACACATCAAGTTGAATTTTCCTAGGTTCGATGGAGAAGAAGACCCTACCACATGGGTATGTCAGGGAAACAATTTTTTCGGTTCCAAGCAACCAATGAAGGTAATAAGACATATTGGAATAAGTGGCTCATATTCTCTTGAGCATAGAAAGTAATACGAGAGTACTAGGGTATTTTTTTATTTTTTCATATTTGTCCATATAATAGGGTTTTGTTATAAATATATAATGATGTAACCCCAAATTATTATTGAATATAGCAACACTCATGTGAATGTAGGGATATTACCGAATCACGTAAATCTGTGTCTTAATTTTCTCTTGCTCTCTCTTTTCTATTACATATTATTCATCATTGTTGTGCACAGTAACAACAAGACAACATTAGCTTCCATCCACTTTGAAGGCGAAGCCCAATTGTGGTACCAAATCTTACTACGTGAAGGGAGAGAAATAGGATGGGGGCGAGTTCAAGGAAGGTGTTTGCCCGCTTCGAACCTACCCAATTCTACGATCCTTTTGCTGACCAAACTGCAACAAGAAAGGAGTGTTAAGGAGTATCAAGCAAGGTATGAGTCCTTACTTTCAAAAATAGGAACTTTAACGAACAACCAACATGTCAGTTGTTTCGTGAGTGGCCTGAAAGAGCCAATCAAGGCAGACAACATGATTATAAGACCTTTCACTCTTACTTCAGCGATTGTACTAGCACGGGTCTATGAGGCTCGCAATCTAGCTCTTAAAAAGAATTTTCATGGAGATACGAGGGGAGACGACTGTTGAACTAGCGAAGCACGACCAGTATGCTACCTCCCAAGATAGTGAAGAATAATTGCATCGTATGATAAGGTACACTGGTATGTGTGGGATAATGGTCATGGGCTTACTATACATGTTAACCCTATGGTCAAATGTTCATTTTTATATTTCGCAACCATATTTGATTCGTAGTCACTATAGACAGTCATTATTAGCGGTGTTGTAACGCCCAAAAAAATAATTATTAGAGTTATAAAAATATCATATAATAGAAATAATCGGTTTAGAGGGCGATCGATCTTCAATGTTAGTGATCGATCCACATCGGCGATCGATCCACTTGGCGATTGATTCCCCCAAAAATGGTGATTGATTGACATAGTGTTACAAAATGCAGCATGCACGTAGCACATGTCATTAATTTAATATAAAAAATAAAAAAATAAAAAGGGAAAAAAATACAATTTAGCCTCCAAACTATCACCATTTCTCCGGATGGCCTCCCAAACTACCAAGGCTTACACTCTGGCCTCCCCAAACTAACAAATACTTGTTATTTGGCCACTCTGTTAGTGTCCACCGTCTAAATGGATAGAAAGTGAGTCACGTGCTGAAGAAAAAAAAAACCCAAAAATACCTTTCTTTTTACAGTACGACTATTATACGCCTTCACATATTGCTCATGCCAACCGGAGCGCCAACTAGCCGATGCCTGGCTTGAGCAGGCATAGCATGTAAAGAAGATTTAGTATTATTATTACTCATATCACAAGATTTTTCCATTAAAAAAAAGAAGTCAACAAAAGATCACACTCGAGAAATAAATCTTAACCAAAGTGTACCAAGCTCTGATACCAATTGAAAATAATTATTAACTTCTAATTTAAACCAAGTGTATGTGTTTGTATGCAAACAAATATCTTAAATGCAGAATTTAAATAAGACAAGATATTTGTTTTGAAGTGGAAACTCTGTGAAGAGAAAAACCACTTCAGGGCAACCAAACCCAGGAAATCCACTATCCAAAAACAAAGTTAGTTACAAGACATTCGTACTCACATAACCCTATGCAGTAGTCATACCTTTAATTCTGACACGAAACCCATCGTGAACGCTTCCCAACCAGATCTCCTACCTGAAGGGGTTTTTGATGGATTCCTTTAGCTTAGGGCCAACCCCTAAGATAGACTTCACACGAACAGTTGAGCACACACCGGCAACGGCTTGAGAGCTAGCGGATCTTCGATTCTCCCTAAACACCCTTTCTAAGCACTATGGAATTCACTGTCGAATTCTGTACAAAACACAAGCCTAGGGCCCTCTATTTATAGGCTTACAGGAAACCTAAAACTGCTGAGATTCGGGCTCTGGCTGGCGAGCGTCCGGACAGAAGTTAGCCTCGTCTGGATGGTTTTCTGCAATATCCGTTCAGAAACAGCGCAATTCTATCTTTATCATGTTCACATCCGAAAGGCTTGACCGAGCGTCCGGACGGTTTTCGCTAAAATCATTTCCGCGTTCGAACGAAACTCTGGAATATTCTGAAATACTGGACATCATCCGGACGTGTTGCTTAAGCCTGGCATGTCTACTCATTATTCGTCTAGTAGGAATGGAACTAAAAGGTACAAATCTATCCCTACTTGTCATTATTGTGGTATTATTGGTCATACTCATCCTAACTGCTTTCAAATACGCTCTCAAAAGCCATGGATTAAAAAGCATGTTCTTAGGGATAATGAGCCCGGTATTAGAAATCAAATCAATAATCTATGTGATCAAGTAAAACTCATCAGTGAAAAATTAGAGAATCCTACCCTTTTTAAGAAAAATTCTGTCATGTCTAAAAAGGAAAAAGATGTCTCGAATAAACATGTTTGGGTTAAGAAAAGTGACAATCTATGTTTAGTTGCTCATACTGCTTTAAAAGTCCTAGATACTTGCTTGTGGTATTTGGATAATGCTTGCTCCAAACATATGACAGGTGACAGGACACTCCTCAAAGATATTAAAATGGCCAGAGGAGGAAGAATTACTTTTGGAGATGGAAGCCAGGCCAAAGTGATTAGAAATGGGTAGATTAACATTCCAGGGATAGAAGTATTCAAAAAGCCCTATATGTGGAGGGTCTCAAGGCAAATCTTCTCAGTATCAGGCAATTGTGTGATGATGATCTGGTTTGTCCAATTTTCTAAAAAGGAATGCAACATCTTTGACAGCAATGGAAAGTGGCTAATGGGAGGAGAGAGGACTAGTGACAACTGTTATGGCATTCCAAATCTCTCTTCAGATTCTCAAATCATCTGCAATAAAGCTACTATTGATGAAAGTGAGTATGGCATCAACGGTTGGGTCATTTAAACTTCACCAACATGTTCAAAATTGCAAGCAAGGAAGTTGTCAAAGATCTTCCTAAAATGAAAGATACTGGGAAATGAGTTTGTGGTCCATGCCAGCTGGGAAAACAGACTCGTACTGCTCATAAGAAGACATCAGGTATCCTTAGTTCCCATAATTTAGAATTGTCACATATGGATCTCATAGGTCCCACCCGAACCTCTAGTCTCGGTGGGAAGAAATATATTCTGGTTATTGTAGATGATTATTCCCTGTACACTTGGGTTCTTCTTCTTCGGGAAAAATCTAATGCCTTTGAAACCGCTCAACAGTTGTTCAAAAAAATTCAAATAGAGCAAAATTGTCATAACATGAGGATTCGTAGTAATCATGGCAAAGAATTTGAGAATGCTCGGTTTGAAGAACACTGTCACTCATATGGCATTTAACAAGAGTTTTCTTTTCCTATTACTTCTCAACAAAATGGGGTTGTGGAGCGGAAAAATAGAGTTTTACAGGAAATGGCTCGAGTAATGATTCACTCTCAAAATCTTGCTCAACTTTTTTGGTGAGAAGCTATCAATACTGCATGTCATATCATCAATAGAGTCTACCTGAGGCCAGAAACTAGCAAGACTCCATACGAGATTTGGCGAGATAAGAAACCCACTGTTAAATATTTCTAGACTTTTGGTAGTATATGCTATATTTTATGAGACAGGGAAAATCTGGGAAAGTTCGATCCCAAAAGTGATGAAGGCAAATTCTTGGGATACTCCACCAACAGTTGTGCCTACAGAGTCTATAACACCAGAACATAAACAGTGATGGAGTCCATAAATGTGGTCATTGATGATGAGATTATGGCACATAGCAAGGGGGAGATTCCTCAGTCCACCCTAGAGACACTACCTTCTCTCATTGGTAATGTAAGTGAGACTTCCTCTGCAGCAGTAGAACCTGTATCTATTCCTCCAATCTCTTCTATAGCAGCAGATGTTCTTCCTGACTCAACTGATGCTGCACCTACTGAGGAAACTGATCCTACATTAGATCAAGATTCAGAGCCGATAAATCCTCTGATTGAACCTGCATCTTGGGTCAAGCTCAATCATCCTTCCAGGCAGCTTCTTGGGAATCTTAATGAAGGTAGGCGGTTGAGAAGCAGAATAATCAACCCCTCTAATGAGGTTGCTAATCAAGTGACTTATAATTGCTATCTGGCTCAATTTGAACCAAAGAAAGTGGAGGAAGCCTTACAAGATGACAATTGGGTTACTGTTATGCATGATGAGTTGCATCAATTCTCTCGTAATGATGTCTGGACCCTGGTTTCCAGACCATATGATCAAAATATCATCGGCACAAAGTGGATTTTCAAGAACAAATCAGACGAACATGGCACGATAATCCGAAATAAAGCACGACTTGTTGCTCAAGGGTACACTCAAATTGAATGGGTAGATTTTGATGAAACCTTTGCTCCAGTTGCCCGCCTTGAATCTATCAGAATTCTACTCTCTATATCTTGTCATCTAGGCTTCAAGCTTTATCAAATGGATGTCAAGAGTGCTTTTCTGAATGGCATTCTTCAGGAAGAAGTTTATGTAGAGCAACCAAAAGGATTTATGGATCCTCACTATCCTCAACATGTCTACAAACTGAAGAAAGCCTTGTATGGTCTCAAACAAGCTCCACGAGCATGGTATGCGAGATTAACCACTTATCTTCTAGAAAAAGGGTTCACAAGAGGACAGGTAGATAGGACCTTCTTCATCAGAAATCAAGGAAATCACAAACTCATTGCACAAATCTATGTAGATGATATCATCTTCGGAGCAACCTTAGATTCTCAAGCTCATGAGTTTGCTGAAAAAAATGAAACAAGAATTTGAGATGAGTATAATAGGTGAGTTGACCTATTTTCTGGGGATGCAAGTCAAACAAACTTCTGAAGGGATATTTATTTCTCAAGCTAAATATGCAAAAGATCTGGTGAAACGGTTCGGTCTGGATGGGAAAAGCCATGCTCGTACTCCTATGAGCACAAATGTCAAGATTAGTGCTGATTTAACAAGCAAACAAGTAGATCCTACTCTTTACAGAAGTATGATTGGCAGTCTTCTCTATCTTACGGCAAGCGGGCCAGATATTGCTTTTAGTGTCAGAGTTTGTGCTTGATTTCAAGCTAATCCTAAGGAATCTCATCTTACTGCTGTCAAGCGCATCATCAAGTACGTAAATGCTACTGTTAATTATGGTATCTATTTTTCTAGAGAAACAAATCTTGGGCTTGCAGGATACTCTGATGCAGATTGGGCTGGAAATGTTGATGATAGGAAAAGCACCTCTGGTGGTTGTTTTTATGTTGGTACAAATCTGGTAGCTTGGATGAGTCGAAAACAAGCCTCAATTTCTATTTCCACTGTAGAAGTTGAGTACATTGCTACTGGAAGCTGTTGTACCCAGTTATTGTGGATGAAGAAATTACTCTGTGATTATGGCTTCACCCAAGACACTATGGTCATTCACTGTGACAATACCAATGCCATCAATATTTCAAAGAATCCAGTTCAGCATTCTCAGACCAAGCACATCGACATCCGGCATCATTTCATCTGTGACCTTGTCGAATCTAGGGAAGTAGCTCTTATGTTTATTCCCACAAAAAATTAATTGGCTGATATCCTCTCCAAACCTCTTGATGGAAGCAGGTTTGAATCTCTTAGAAAAGCCATTGGTATTTGTGACATGTCCTAGACATGTCTTTGATTCATGCTCGGATAAGACTCTTCTTTTCCTCTTAGTCTCTTCCGTGGGTTGCATGATTTTTTTTTATAAATAAAAAAAAAAATTGGGGGAATTTGGTGCAAGGGTTCTGCCACAACATCTTTCAACTATCTCATGTATATTTATCTGTGTGGACAGTTCACTGTGCTTTGATAAAATATACATTCATATGATTAAGTTTCTAAATCTGATATGTGCTAAATTTTCCTACTGCATCTTTACTAGATAGGTGCTTTTCTCATGCGATAAAACCTGTGCACTATCCAAGTCTCCCCTAAGATATTTTTTTCTCTCCTCTGACTTTTAGCTTATGGATTTTTTTTAATGAGAGATTTTTTTGCTACGATGGTCAAATTGACCAACTCGCTAGTTAAACCTAGAACCCATAAATTATGGCATTCTTTCTAGGTTGCAGCACCAAGTGATAAAAGGCATTCAAAACTGAATAAAAATGGATAAAGAAAAAGATCCACTGCTTATGCTATAAATCTGTTCTTGATCTTGTCTTTAAAGAAACAGTCAGTGATCACATCATTGCTGAAATAGACGGTCACCAAAGGACACAGTAAAAGAAAAGTGTTGCAGCTTAGGGGGAGTGTATCAGATGAAGGTCTGCAGAAATTTTTTGCTCATAGATTATTTAACTCTTTTCTATATGCTTGCATATTTTTGACCAGCTCTCTGACTGTTTTCACAGGTTTAGATCCATGTGTGTGCTGATTTCTCATTGATGACCTAACCTTGTTCTTTTCTCTTATTTTTGTTTTTGGTTATGGTTTAATTAATACTATGTTTACCCTTTGTCATTGTGTGACAAAAGAGGGAGTTTTTTTTTTGTTGTTTTGGTTTGGTTTATTTGGTATTTAGACCGGAAATGTATTTCCAAACTAGTCCAGTGTTTTTGTCCCAAAATGGCCAAAGGGAGAGTTTGTTAGTTTTTTAATTGGCTACATTCTGGATAAAACAAAAATACTTTACGTAATGGTTGCGTTTTAACAGGATGGTCGGTTTTCAATACAAAATCTTCATGTATTCAGACAATGATCAAATTAAAGATAATAACTGATCACAAGCTTCTTAAAGATGTCCATGAAGAGTCCTTGCAAAATCCAAGACAAAAACAGTCGGTTCATGTGCAATCGTTCGGACTGGCATTTAAAGGCTTCCGGACGCCCCTCAGTGTCTAGCAGATAACGATGAAGACGTCCGGACGTCAGAGCAACACCGTCCGGACGCTAGGTCAATCAGTATTCAACAAGGAATTGGATTTCAGAAGTCGACATTGTTTGAGAAGTTTCTGCAAGCCGTCCGGACGATGTCCAATATTTCAGAATATTCCAGAGTTCCTTTCGAACGCGGAAATGATTTTAGTGAAGACCATCCGGACGCTTGGTCAAGCCGTCTGTAAGTGAACCTGATAAAGATAGAATTGCGCTGTTTCTGATATCGCAGAAAACTGTCCGGACGAGGCTAACTTCTGTCCGGACGCTCACCAGCCAGAGCCCGAATCTCAGCAGTTTTAAGTTTATTGTAAACCTATAAATATAGGGCCCTAGGCTAGTGTTTTGTACAGAATTTGACAGTGAATTCCATAGTGCTTAGGAGAGGGTGTTTAGGAAAAATCAAAGATCCGCTAGCTCTCAAGCCGCTGCTGGTGTGTGCTCAACTGTTCGTGTAAAGTCTATCTTAGGGGTTGGCCCTAAGGTAAAGGAATCCATAAAAAACCTCTTCAGGTAGGAGATCTGGTTGGGAAGCGTTCACGATAGGCTTCGTGTTAGAGTTAAAGGTATAACTACTGCATAGGGTTATATGAGTACGAGTGTCTTGTAACTAGCTTTGTTTTTGGATAGTGAATTTCCTAGGTTTGGCTACCCCGTAGTGGTTTTTCTCTTCACAGAGTTTCCACTTCGTAACAAATATCGTGTCTTATTTAAATTCCACATTTAAGATATTTGTTTGCACACAAACACACATTTAGTTTAAATTAGAAGTCAATAATTATTTTCAAAAACTTCCCAAAATCTCGGCGTCGGAGGCAGTAGCGAAGGCAATTTTATCGGAACACACTCGATTCCCGTCGGGGATTGCTTACTCTACCCTGAATTTCTCGCCCGCGAATTCTGGGTATTCCATGAACCTCTTTCTGATGATGATGATGATGATGATGAAGACAAAAATGACGAAGAAGAAAGCGATGGGAGCGTTGTCGGTATCAGTCGAGTTGGAACCGAAATCAGAATCAGAGTTGGGAAATTGATTACGGGCTCCAGAGATTTGGATTTCAAGCTTGTGGGATTCCAATTCAGAGCTGGGGATGCAGAATTCAACACAGAATTAGTTGGGGAGGTCGAATCCGAACATGGGTACGGCGCAGTTCTCGAATTGAAGCTTCTGGTTCCAAAATTTTCATTGTTAAACACTCTTCGAGAGCTTGATCATGTACGAACCAAACTATCTTTTCGGCTAAAAGACCCTCTCGAAGAAAAAGAACTCTTCTTCTACTCCTTCATCGTCCTCCTCATTCCCATAAGAACCCACTACAACACTTCCATAACTCTGCTTGAAATCGCGCTTCGAAAGCAGTGAAACTGTGCTCGTCTTTTCAGAGGTGAAACTATACTCATATAATTGGGGCTTTCGTGGGTTTGCGAAGGTGGGTTTGGCCATCTTGGGGGTCGTTGTCGGTACACCCAATTAGTATTTTTTATTTTTTTAAAAAAATTATAATAAGTTTTTGTTATTTTTAGTTTAAAAATTTTAATTTTTTAATTTTTTAGTGTTTTAGTTTTTTTTAATTTTTTAATTTAATTTTTCTTTTTTTTTAATTGGAAAATGATACATGGTAAGGGTATTATGGGCATATTTTGCCAAAATGAGCATTTTTCAAATGTTTTGGTAGTTTAGGGGCCAGAGTCTAAGCCTTGGTAGTTTAGGGAACTATCCGTGGAATGTCTGGTAGTTTGAGAGGCTAAATTGTATTTTTTTCATTAAAAAAAAAAAGTTGGATAATTTTAATCATGTATATATAATAACCATTTATTATTATTTTTTATCAAAGTCAATTTCATATATTAACCATGTATATTAATCATTTTTTTGCTATTGTTAAGAGTTAACTCTTTCGGATTTTTATTGTATTTGCTTGCTCGCAAGTGTCCCACACGAATAAAATAAAAGCAAATACACACTTCTCTCAAGAAAAGTTGGCTTGTCCGGCTATCCCACATGTAAAAAAAGTAAGTAGAATTCATCAACGAAAAGCATTCCTTGTAACCTTACCAAATTTAACTAGCCAAAATAGCTAAAAATCACTTTTCTCTATTTTGGTGAGCCACTTTTTTAATACACCCTAATAGTCTCATCATTTTAACTATTCACTATCACTCTTCCATTTAAATAATATATATATATTTTTTTCTTCAGATTTCTTTATTCTTTATCTATTTAATCTTTTTTGAATGTTTATGTTTTCCTAACGGTCATATTTTTGAATATTTGTTTTATTTTAATGGTCATATTTTTAAAAATTTATATTATTTTATATTATTTTTTTACTACATTTAAAAATGCAAAATAATGAGAAAATTTGTTTTTTAAAATTATGTTGGATGGTTTAGAGAACCCAAGACAAAATTGAAAAAAGCTTGATAAAACTTGAGTAGAATTTGAATTTAAAAAAACTACCCAAACATGTTTTTAAGAAATAATCAAAAATAAAATGCTACCCAAATATGCCCTCTCAATTCCACAAAACTTGTTGGAATATGTGAACAAGAAATTTATACGTCACTGGATGTCTAAAGTATGGAAATATTGTAGTTTAAGAGAAAAAAAATAAAATACGCTTTTAGCCTAAAATATTGCAAAATGAAACAGAGCTATGCGTGAGAAAGAAAGTAGAGAAAAAATGAAGAGAGAAAAATGACTAATGGTCCGTTTGGGTATTGAATATTTTGAATATGAATAATATTCTGAACCTGTTTGCAGATTTTGAGGCAATAAAAATGTGTTTGGATTCTGAATAGAATTCAGATTCTTTTTGAATATGTGTTTGGGTGTTGAATTTTTGAGATTGTAAAAAAGTGTTTTTTAATGGTAGAAAGTGATTGGAAATGATTGAATTGTATGAAAAGTTATGTATAATAATTGGTGTTATGAAAATAAGTATTAAATTTTTGAGATTGAAAAAAAATGTTTTTTAATGGTAGGAAATGATTGATTGTATGAAAAGTTGTGCATAATGATTGGTATGGTGAAAATTATTCTTGATAATGATTGAAATAATCATTGTATACTAATTAAAAATTGAGTATTAAATTTTCAAGACTAATGATTTTAATTTATTTTGCTTTATTATATCTAAGATAAACAGTTTTTTTCTTTTAATTTTGTGATTAATTTTAGTTAATTTTATTTAGTAACGAATATTTTCCGAGTTTAATATAAATTATTTCCTTCTCATTTGTCATGAAAAATGCCTATTTTATTCTTGTTAAAATTAAATTAATTATCTGCTATAATTCTAAATTATAAACCAAAATTATTGACATATTCATTTACCACAAATTAATTTGGGCAAGATATATCTAATATAAAATAAAGAAACTAAAATCAAACAAAAAATATAAGGAAAAAAAAAAAAACAGATAGATAAATTATGAACAAAGGTTGGCATCCAGTCAAATGCATAGTTCCATTATAGTTCATGAGCAGTACTGAAAATAAAAATAGTTCAAGTAGCGATCCCTAGGAATATCCGACATATATTATACAATAAACTGATACCAGTAAAAGCAAAATATATGATATGAATTGAAGAGTGGTTTCACATCCCACCCGCATTACAAACCAAACCACTTCAGGGAAAGATGAGAACCAACAAAAATAGTAACCCTAACAAACACTGGACGCAAATCCATGTAATACCACAGCATCGCATAATGCCCTCGACAATCCACAGCATGCCCGATGCGTTGCCCTGTGCATGTAAGTGCACAGCGAGGTCCTTGTGTACAGGTTTTGCAAAATTTTGCATCAACTCATCTTCCCAGTAGAAACCCTCGGGATGATTCTACAATAACACATTAAAACGGGATGAGACACTGCCATTGCTAAATAACACAAATGCATATAAAATCATTAACATAAAAATGCTGGTTCAATTTGAGGCCTGCGTTTTTTTACGAGTTCATACCTTGCCTAGGGAACACTTGTAAAAACGCCACATGTAGTTCCTTTCTGTTCTTGAAATGAGGAGTCTCATGGGTCCAGCACTACATGCACAGTTCACCTCAAAGTCCATGTCTACTTGGTAATGCGGTATAAAAAATTAAAACGAACTCTAATGTGATACAGGTACAGAATTTGACATGAGAGAATATTTAATTCAAAATTAACCAAACACATGTGTAAAACCACAATTAATTAAATTTATATTTACATCGTTTTGTCAAACACAACCATATCTAATGCATATCCAAAACAAAATACACTACTTCTACTATATAATTGCAATTTTTTGAATTATCCGCATTATAGTGTCCATGACAGGTTTCCCACATTGCTTGTGCAATGCCTTTTCTAAATTGGCTCATTTCAATGGCAGCTGCTTGGGAGAAGTCATAATGTCATGAATTTGAAGGGCCTGCCTCATCATTGTTGCCCTGCCCTGGATTTGAAGGGCTTGCCTCATAGTTGTTGCCATATTCATTTGGCTGCTCACTTATCTCTGTCTGATCGTCGTCCATTTCTGGTTCTGCTACATCAGTGCCGTTGAAGATTTCATCATTCGAATTGTGTACCCCAATGAAGTTGTGTAGCGTGTAGCATGCCATTATAATGGTAGGTTAACGCACCAATAAGTACTCAGGCATACCATTTAATATACACCATCTCCTCTTCAATTTAGCGAAGCAATTCTTGATGATCATTCGCAGCGATGAGTGCCTGAAGTTAAACAGTTCCTTGTACCCACGTGGCAAAAGCCTGTTGTGAAACGCGTTGAGATAGTACCTCTCCCCTTTATATGGAGGCAAAAAACTGCGCGTGCATGAGTTCGCGGAATTGGCCACATAATAGTGCCCTTTATAAATAAAACAGTGAAAATTAGTGTAGGGACACGACAAAATGTTCGATAGAAATTAATTTCATTTTGAATGCAAGGTACTAACCATCTGTGGGCCTCTCAAGACCGTTGTCACGTGTAACAGCATCCTTAAAAACGTGACCATCGTTGGTTGTTCCCTCCTAGCCAATGTACACAAACGTGAATAACATATCGAAATCACATATTGCCATAACGTTGTGTGTGCACTCATTTTTCCGGCCACAAAAGAGGCGTTGGTGCTCGACCAGGACTTTCGACTTTATGTGTGTGCCGTTGATCGCACCAATACAATCCTATAAAAATATAGAAAAAACAAAAAAAATAAAAATAAAACTTAAAACCTGGGCATTGCGTATAGTATTTGAAAGGTGGCATTAATATAACACAGTTGTGTTACAAAAGAACATGAACTCACCTTGAACTAAGGATGATATTTAGGATTACCGCTTACATGTGAGTGCACCCCAGTCCTGTGTCGAACTCTAATGTAAACCCTCGCCAGACGGCCCACTGCACCAAGCACCGTCTTGAAATGGCGGTTTACTGTCTCAGTGGATTGTTGAAAGCAATCTGACGCGACTCGCTGCCCTTGGCTGTGGCCAATAATCATAAGAAATATAGCCACACTTTCCTCAACATCAAGGTACCATGTACTCCTCATGAGTTGGCACTCCCTCAACTCACTACACAAAGCTATAAACTCCGGTGGCTCCATACGGAACATTTCCTTACACAGCGTTGGGTTACCGTTCAGCATGTACGTTATATACATGGCCCCTCGTAATGGCAAGTTGCGTGTCGGCATTTTGGTGTTTTCATCGTCGTCTGATACGTCTAGCACAACCAATATCATATTTAATTAGTCATCAAATTCCACGTCGCCATCTTCATCCACAGAGTCGAAAGGGATGTTAGATCCATCCATCCTACCAACGGACACATTTGAGTTTAATACAGCTTAAAATAATTTGATGAATAATACCAGCAAACACACATTCAATTATTGTCACATACGCACGTAATAAAACACATATACCAATCATACCACATTGCAATAGCTAATACCGAAAGTACATTAAACTAACATAAATGGTCTTCAATGTTAAGTGAAAATAAAATAACACATTGCATCCCAATATAATTGTCTCATACCTAATACCTAAAATACATTAAACAAACATAAATTATCCTTAAAGTTAAGTTAAAATGAAATAACACATTGCAATCTCATCCTGCCTGTCAGTCCAGGGGCTTATGCTTTTTTAGCCAGATCAATCTAGGTCCTCTTGTCATGCAGACCCACGCGGCTTGAAGTTGTTCATTCATCAGGGCAACTGTTGCAGCCACGTAAATTTTGTCACCAATCTCATGCTGCAACTCGTCCAGTAAGTCAAGAGCCCGACATATCGGGAGTGCGGATTTGGCAGTGCTGTGCTGTTGTGTGGAACTCATATCCTGCTAACTCTGTCGAAGCAAGACTTCTTTCCTTGCCTTCGCCATCTCCCTTAACTAGTTGTACATAGCCTGCTTCGAAGCCACCATCGTGCTTTTTGTTTGCTTGGACAATTTTTTACCTGATGATCCTTTTCGTGTAGATCCCATTGTGACGCCCAGTCCAATATCACGCCCCGGGTCACCCCTTGTATCCTCCACCATCGGCTCTTTCCCCCTGCACCCACCTCCACCAAATGAAGGTCCACCGACTTCATCATCATGCGGACTATCAAGGTCAACAAATGCCTATGACGGATAACCTTCTGCTCGACCTGTATGTCTTGTCCCACCATATGCACGTGTATGCCTTCCGTCTGCATACGATGCATGAGACGTTCTTCCTCATCTGTGTCAGGCGGGGACTGTGCGGAGGATCTTCAAAGAATGCCAGTTGCAGTGGACCGATCGAAAAGGATCCCCAGACGGCACCCCCTTGCCTTGAAGCATGTGATTCTCTCATCTACCTATGAAAACCCGAAAAAAGTACTCAGTTTACATTTGTTGTTTCCATGATTTATATAAAAGATTGATCACATCGAGGTCATTTGGGATAGAGCGTACCATCTTGACAAACTCCCATTGCGTCGGTGTCCTATTGATTGTGTTTAATATGGGATCCCACCCAAAGCTGGTTTCATGACTTAACAGACCTGAGAAGTCTTTGTGGTCATTTCGAAACCTTGTATACTTTGATGATAGCTGGCCAGGATTAAACACCCTATTGGTCCTCACATTCATTTTATTAGTCAACTCCACCCATGTATTTTGGTTCACGGTCTCTCTAACAATGGTACCATTATGCACACATTTTAGAAGAAGTTCGAGCAAAAGGTCCTCTTCCTTGTGAGTCCATTCAGTTCCCTTTCCTTTTGGCATGGCGCCTCGTTTTCTCTAGTATGGTCAAGAAAAATAGGGCCATTAATTTAGTATAGTAATGACGTACGGAAAAATGCCCAACCAAAAGAACATGAAGTTGACATATTTTACATAACCCCTTAAATTACCACCTCATTTTCTATGTCTCCCAAATTACCAATTGTGTCAATCTCCCTCTTAAACTACCAAAAAATGTACCCCCTAATGACAAAGATGAATTTTATGAAAGTATTTTTTTTTTTTTTAGATACAATTGGTATTTATGAGGGACATTGACTATTGAATTGAAATTTGAGGGGATTAGTGTACTTTTCCGTTTGGGTGCCAAATATTGAGAATTTCTAAAGTTTGGGGGGCTACATTGTATTTTTTCCTATTACATTTTTTACTTATGTATATTTTTGTTTATTAGGACTGCTAGTCAAATATTTTAACAAAATTCGACTATATGATAAATTACACTTAACTCTCAAAGTAGCAAGTAATTTGTAATGTAGCCTAATTTTAAATTAAATTAATTATAGTCTAAGATTCCAATATATGCCTATGCTGAAAAAGTTATAAACATGCATTATTTTTACAGCATACATTAAGAAACAGGTTGTGAGGGATACCTTTCTAATATGAGAGGTTTTTAACGCGTCAGGAAAACACTGCTTCTTGCTTCTCGTCGAATTTGGCTGTACAAAATGTAGCATAAATTTAAGACAACATTCAATTTGTGCTGTGAGCATGGTAAATCTACCAAAGTTAACAAAAAAAAAAAAATCGTTTTATCACCCCTTGTAAATAAATTTGTTTTTGATAATGTTTTGATTAATTTGTGGTTAGTTTTTTTAATTTGTGCCGGTTTTGTTTTAAAGTTAAGAGTGGTTCAAAGACAATTTTTTTTTAAAAAAAAATTTGTTAAAGATATGAGTGTCTTGTAAATAAATTTCTTTTTGATAATGTTTTGATTAGTTTGCGGTTAGTTGAAATAATTTGTGCCGGTTTTGTTTTAAAGTTAAGAGTGTTTCAAAGACAAATTAACATTGAAGAAAATTTGTTAAAGATATGAGTGTCTTGTTCATAAATTTGTTTTTGATAATGTTTTGATTAGTTTGTGGTTAGTTTTTTTTTTTTTTTTTTTTTTTTTTTTTGGCGGTTTTGTTTTAAAGTTAAGAGTGTTTCAAAGAAATTTTTTTTTTCAAAAATTTGTTACAAATATGAGTGTCTTGTTTATAAATTTATTTTTGATAATGTTTTGATTAGTTTGTGGTTAGATATTATTGTGCCCGTTTTTAATATTTTTTTTTTTTGGTGTATTGCCATTTTTTTTTTTTTGACCTTTCGGTTGGATTTTTTTTACTTTCTCTTGATGCCTTTTGACTTCTTCAATCAAGTGATGTTGTTGTAGCCAAACAAAAAAAGAAAGCATATGAACAACATCTATAGTTGTGGATCGTAAAAACAAAGTTACTTTTCTATATTGGTCAATGGATCAACTTATGCTTTCTTTTTCTTTTTTTTTTTTTTCTCAGTGTTTTGTAAGTAAATTTGTTTTTGGTAATGGTTTGATAAAATTTGTTTTAAGTAAATAAAACCGTATTGAACTTGTTTTAAGTTGTTAGCGTGTCTTGTAGGCGATTTGATCAAGTAAAAAAGAAAAAAGATCAGAGTGTTTTATGATTTTATTTTCAAAGGTTGGAGTGTTGTATACTAAATGTGTTTTTGACAAAGTTCTGATTAATTTGCTTTAATTTTTTTGGGTTAATTTGTTTTGTACCAGTCTACACATGCTTTTGATGAATTTGTTTTAAGTAAAAAAAGGCAACAGATTGTCAAATTGGCACCAAGTCTATTGTAATTTGGCAGATTGTTGTTGTCCTAAGTCCTAACCTAAAAGCAACTTGCACTTTTTTTAGAAATTCATTCAGAAAAACTATTTGATATTATGAAGTTGCGAAAAAAAAAGCTTTGACAATTATTTTGTAAACACATGCGGATGGATGTGATTGAGAAAAGAACACACTTAAACATAAATCACCTCCACGGAAATGATTTGGTGAACAAAAAATTACGCTGGAATTCGACTGGTATGAGATTTTTTTTGGTTAAAAAAGAAAGATGTCCATTAAAAAAATATGTTATAACAGATCAGTTCTCATACTAGTCCATTAGGTGAATGAAAAAAATATATACTTAAAAAAAAAAAAAAAACACACACACACACAGATCTACCAAAATTAGAACAACAATTCAAACAATAATAACAAATCTACAAAATTATGCTGGAACTAGACTTGTATGAGAACTGATATAAAAAATCCAAACCAACAAATAGGAACAACATTTGAACATTAATAACAGAATATACAAAAAATAATAACATCATAATAAATCCCCTTAACAGTCCCTGAAATACAAAGTTCTTGTGCAAATTACAAATAAAAATGGAAACAATAATCAACAACAACAAAGTATGAAATTGAAACTAACCCTCCAAGACCATGTTCTTGGACCGACCACGTGGACTGTCTTCATTGGAGGAACTGAGTATCGTTCGGTGTTGGAAGCAGCTGAGGAAGAATGCTCATCCGAGAAAGAAGGCTTCTCTAAAGACATTGAGGTTCTACCTTCCGATGCACGATCTTATAGCCAGTTTCCGTCCACTGTGCGAGGCCGTCACTCACAACACAAAGCCCAAAAATTATTAGGCTCAGGTCTAATAAATAGAATAAAAGCAAATAACGCAAAAATCACCTACCTCTCTGATGGGTGAAAGACCCTAATCTGATACAAATGCCGGCGAATATTGCTGCAACGGGCGGAAGGAGGAAGAAAATGAGAGAATGGTGCGGTGTATGTTTTACACCCAGTCGAATTCCAATGCACTCACGCGTCTTTAGAGTCTAAGCATGTTTATTGAATAAGATAAAAGCTTAATTTTTTTTTTTTTTAAAAGAAACAGAAAAGAGGCTCGAATTACGTTACAATGCGAGAGTGGTTGGGTGTGTGCACGCTGATATGTACAAATGCAACCAACGGACGAGATTCAACCATTGTACATCGTGATTTACTCAACGGTCCTTACAAGCTCATACTAACGCCTAGCATTTATAGTGAAATACATGTTAGTCTTGCATGATAGTGCATCTGAAAACGTGGGTCCCACCATCTCATCACTGAAAAGCCGGTTTGAGAGTAGCAATAAATGCTACGAAACTCAAAATTCACGTCTCTGATAAATGCTAGCTATGAAACTCAAAATTCATGCTTGACAATTATTTCACCTTGAAATTCAAACTATATTCAAACAACATTCG
Source organism: Alnus glutinosa (assembly GCF_958979055.1). Lineage (NCBI taxonomy): Eukaryota > Viridiplantae > Streptophyta > Magnoliopsida > Fagales > Betulaceae > Alnus > Alnus glutinosa. The sequence goes on along the minus strand of NC_084886.1, from coordinate 19,638,164 downwards.
GGTTTCATTCGGCTTGTTTCCGGGTTTTTGAATAAAAACCTGATTCGAATATTGAATAATATTCGAACCAAACAGACCATAAATTTTTATAGTTTTTTTAATGATATGGTGAGTGAATATTAATGGTAAGTACTGTTCATTCACCAATTCTTTTTTTTTTTGTTATAGTAGTGAGGCTGCTGGAAGTGATTTTTATGTTTTCATTAAATTGCCTCACCAAAAAGCTATTTTGGTGATGCTTCTAGGAATACTCTAAGTAATCTATTAAAGAGAGGCAAACCTACCTTATTGAGCCAAAGCTCCAATTGTCCCAAATGGAAAGTGTAAGGATAATTCATTGCTCAAGTAATCTATAAAAAGATATGGAAACCTCTCATTTTAAGCCAAGTCATGTGTGTCATTACACATGCCAACAAAAGTAACTTTGAGTTTTAATTATAAAGTTGCCCTCAATTTGATGGTTGGAACTTGGAAGTTAAAACCTTTTATTAATATTATTTAATTTAATTTGTCTCATTCGATGATCGGGAAGATGAGCTTTTGTTATAAATTTTTTATTTATTATTATTTTTTAAATTCTATAAATTCTTCATTAGCTAAGTTGAGTTTAGAGTATTCGGCTTGCATAGCAAGCGAGCTCGAACTAGCACAAAGAATTCTCATATCGAACCGAACTAAGTTTAAATTTTACTACTTATCACGAGCTCGGATCAAGTTTAAATTTGTGCAATTTTTAAATGAGTCGAGCTTGAACAGACAGAATGTCTTGTTTACCTACTTCTTCGATTAAAAAAAAAAATCATGCAAGAGATGATATCAATGGCATTGAGCTGTCAGCATCGATCCCCCAAGCTAGAACCCGCCTCCTATAAAATAGCCCTCCACCTGAAAAAGATCACATTTCATAGAAATGAAACGAGAGCCCACCCATATGGACTCAGAAGGCACCTCCCATGGAAATCCAAGGCGCCTGGAGAATTTTCCACAATAATCCCCATTCAATCTTTGCATAGAAAGGCAAAGGCAATGTGGTTGTCTACGCTGAAGAACCTGAGATGGGCGGTCATAGTATTGGGACTTTCCAACGCGGGGGTGGTCCTTCTGGGTGGGTTTCTCGTCATTCTCGATTACCGGTCCTGTGACTGGCGACACGTGTTTCCCTTCGCGGCCGTTTCGTTGACCGCTGGGATCAGAATTGTGGCAATGGTGCCGAGCGGGATCGCCCAAGAAGCCACCGCCAAGACCATTCTCGAGTCTCCCGCAGAGAGCTCCCCTGCCGTCCTCGACGCCGTCATTCGCCACGAGAGACGGGTACGAAACCGTTGTCTATTTTGCTTGTTTTTCTCTTTCTGGGTTCTGTTTGGTTGTCATGAAAGCTGAGATGAATAGTTGTGATGGGCTGAGTTGAATGGGGATGTTAGGGACCCAGATTTTTGATATAGAGCACTCGGGACCTGTTTAGATAAATTAAACGTTTGTTTTATAGCATTGAGTTGTGAGGGTGGGGACTCAACGGATGTTCTGCATCGTATACTCTGGTGAAGTTTGAATGCAGGTAGGTGGGTTCTCAATGGTGGGATGAATTCTTTGAGGGGTGCTCTTAATAGGGAGAGCCAGGGACGTGACAACAGCAGCATACCTAATAGAGCTCTGCTCCACAACCATGCAATGTGTCACCTGAGATTCATCAATTATTCACAAGAGAAACAATTCCAGAGGAATAATAATTTCACCGGTGGTGCACCCAGCGGAGCAGTTAAACCAGAACAACAGTATTCATAACCACATCCACCAACTATTCTGACATAACACATTAAAACCACAAAATGATCTACCGGTAGCTACCTTGTAAGAAGTATGATGCAGACGATAATCAAGGACATTGTGGATCAATGAGAAGTAGAGAATCATTTTTGAATGAAAAACGGAAACAAACCTAAGTGTTCTTTTTTTCTTTTAATCGTAATGTCTGTGGTACAAACGTGAAGTTATTGTTAATTTTCTTGATGAACAGATGAGGTATAAAAAATGGCTTTGGTGGACCCGGTTTGCGATGGTAATTACAGTGCTGCAATTTGTTGGTGCAACTTATCTTGTGTTCCATATGACTAAACATATATCTCATGATGGAACATCGAATGACTGTGTTTTAGGTAAGGTGGGTTCCTTCTTCTTATTATCTTATTTTTTTAATTTTTTTTTGGCAGGTAAATATAACTCTCATACTCATACGGACCTCATTCTCCACCCCTTATTTGTATGGAGGAAAAATACCATTTGGTCTACAGACCATTGTCCTAGACACCATTGGCCTTCTTGTAGTTATCATTATGTCATATGTGTGCTCATTCTTTTTTAGCTGAAAATATGCATTTCCCACCAATAAATATATATATATGTGTGTGTGTGCGCGTGCGCGCGTGTAGATATGCATATATATGTTGTCTAATAGTATGCATTTTATTATGGAATACATCCTAAATCTAATCTTGAATATTGGAATTGAATAAACAAAAAATTATAAAGGGGACACTCATTAATTAGAAGAGGTAGTACTTCTCCAAAGTGGGGAAAGTTACTCTTGAAAGGGTTTGCTCTTGTAAAGGGTATGCTTTCTAGCCTCCCAACTTATTTCATCTCCCTTCTCTATATTTCTGCTTCAGTGAGTGGTAGACTTGCAAAACTTCATAGACTTTCCTTTGGAATTGGAAGGGTGTTGAATTTAGATATGATTTAGTGGGAGGATGTTTGTTCACTCACAAAGAAAGGGGGCTTAAGGTTGAGCCACCTGCATGAACTCAATCAAGTTTCTTAAGTAAGTGACTATGGTCTATGGAGGTTACTGTTTGAGAGGGATGCTTTTTGAAGGAGGGTGGTAGGTGTAAACAAAAATGGGGTGACCTTGTGGAAACCGAATACGGAGTAGGTGGGTTGAGATTGAAGAGAATGTTTCCCGTAAGCTGGGTCGGTGCAGAAATATTTTTTAGCCTTTTCTTTTTTGGCAAATTGACAGATTGTGTGGTATGGAGAAGTGGAAGGAGTTATTTATTGATTTATTTTCTATTGGCTGTGAATAAAAGGACAACTGTGGTTAACTATGTAGGCTGGTCAGGAGGTTGGAATTTGAGGTGTTTTCGGCTTGTTAAGTATTTGGTAATGGAGTCGGTCAGTTGATTTCTTATGTTCAGGTGTCTGTTAAAGATGTGATGTGTTGGAGATCAAGTAGAAAAGTTGCAACTTTCAGGTCAAATTTTTTCATTTGGAGCTTTGCGGTATTAGAAGAGATGAGTTCTGGAGAGTGTTTGGTGTGTAAGGTATCCAACTAAATTTGCATTCTTTGTATTGATGGCAACCTTGATGCATAATTTGATGGGAAAAAATATGTAGAAGCAGAATATTTTCTTAATTTATTTATTTTTCCCAGTTGGTGTTACATGTGGCAATGAGATGAGGAAACCATAGACAATTGATTCCTTATTGTCTGGTGACTTGTTAGGTGATTTGCTGGATTCTTGGAACATGAAATTTGGTAGCGGAATTGGTTTAGCTGATTGGAAAGTTGTACCTTCTTGTCTGATGGAATTTTTGGTTGGAGAGGAATAGGCAAGCTTTTGAAGGAAACAAACTATCCTTTGTGAGATAAAGATTTCTTGTTGCATTCTTCTCTTGGGGTTCAATTCATCTATCTCATGCAGCCTCAGATTCACTTTTAGAGTTTACTGTGAAATTGAAATTTAGGATTTGACGTAACCTTTTTTTGACCCCCCTTTTTTTTTTTACCTCTCTTCATGTGCATTTACGTGCTTCCTATGCAAACTGGGTTGCACTCCTTTTTGTGCCTTCTAAATATTTTTTTTTTGATAAGAAAAGAACATATAATAATATGAAAAAAAGAAAGGGGTACAATTGCTGCAAGGGTATGTTTTTCTATTAGAAAGATGATGTATTTTCCATATCTTCTGCCAGTGTCTACTGACTGAATTTTTTTTTAACCCAAAAATCAAGGATCTTGCCACATCATCTCATATAATGGTCCTTACCATGTTGACTATAGGGTTGAATTTTGATCTATAGGGAATCTGCTTGAAAAATAAAATTGTCTCATTAATGGTTCATTTGTGGTTGAATTTGATTGAAGTTGAGAATATAGACTGTAAGGCTTTTAAAGTTTGACTATGTTAGGAAGTTTAAATAATAAAAACTCCACTAATTGGTTCTCGGTTGGTTGGGTATTTGGGTATAAAGTTGCCATTGAAAGGCCTACTTGGGATTCTAAGGGTATAGGCTTTTAGATATCTGGCCTGTTATGTTTCTTATTTATAAATTCAGATATCTGTCCTGTTACTTTTCTTATTTATAACTTTCTGATTCTCGTTGTCAAGGACTTTCCCTGGGTTCTTGTGAAATGTAATGAATATCTTCGGCAATTTCTGTAATGCAGGTATTGTTTCAAACCGTAGCTGGTGGAAGCAAATATTACTGGTTTTATTTATGACCATGGTGTGCTTTGTCACACTAGTTCAGTGTTTTACGGGATCTGATATTCTTAAATGGAGATCTTACTATGCAACCCAAGATAATGCTTGGAAAGCTCACTACAGGGAAGTATTTGATAATGGCATGCGTGAGGCTTTGTGCTGTCTGGGGCGTGTCAAATACTTGTAGGCTTACCTGCATTTTGGTTGACCTACAGAATTTCTATATATACATCTTTCTGATTTTAGTGTATGTTAACTCTCTGATCTTCCACTTTTTGATCTCATTTGTCCAGGAGTGTGTTAGAGGAAGATGAAGTTTATTCTGTAGCAAGACTATTGGGTGATCTTGTTGCTTACCGTGCTTCAGGAACTGGGCATCTGGAAATCTTGGCAGGTTTGTTTTGAAATTGTGCTGTTGTATACTGTGTTATGCTTGTATGTTGTTTCATGGTTGCTGCATGTCATAACTCTTAGATTTTTAAATGATGTATCAATTCGCTATTGTATTGTATAATTAGATAATTATTTGTGCTTGTCTATTGTTAAATCATTAGTTGTCCCTAAACCTTGAGTTGATAGGAAATTGCGAATTTAATTATTTAATTAACATTCTAATACTCTCTATCACGTTTGAGCTCAAGCTTCCCCTCCAAAAGTGGGTCCTAACACATGGAATATTTAATAGAAATGATAGCTAAATTACAGAGTCATTGTTCAAATTCAGGACCATTGCTTTGGTACGATGTATTAATGGTGCGTTTGGCAAAAGAATTTTCAAAAACAAACGTGATTTAAAACAAATCATATTTTATTCAGCTTTTTCAAAAACTAATCATATTTTATTCAATTTTTTCTGAATAAATCATATTTTATTCAATTTTTTTTTTAAAATGTCAAACCTCGAAATTCGCGCACCAAATAAGAATTGAATTCTGTTTTAAAAAATCGAACACCCAAACGGACCATAAGTCACTAGTTCTTTCAAAATTTTCATAATTTTATGAGCATGAGTTGTTCGAGAAGAGCCTCAATGCTTCATTTATTGCTTTCATCTCTAAAAAGGTTGGGCAGTTGGAAGTAAAGTATTTCAAACCTATCAACCTAGTGGGGAGTGTTTACAGAATTTTGGCGAAAGTCCTTGCTATCAAAATGAAATAGGTGTTGGGAGTGCTTTTATTGAAAACATAGAATGCCTTCATAGGGAGAAAAATTCTAGACTCGGTTCTTATGGCTAATGAGTGTCTGGACAACAGGCTGAAATCAGGTATTCTTGGCATTACCTGCAAGCTGGACTTGGAAAAAGCCTACAACCATGTCTATTGAGAGTTCCTCTCCTATCTCATGAGACGTCTTGGCTTTGGTTCTAAATGGAGGAAATGGATGTCTGCTTGTATTGCCATGGCCTGCTTCTCTATTTTGATTAATGGAAGCCCACGTAGCTTCTTTGGTAGTTCTCAGGACCATCGCCAAGGTGACCTTCTCTCACCTATTCTCTTTGTGATTGTCATGGAGGTCCTCAGTAGGATGCTATCTAGAGATAGTTGGGGGTTATTTATCGGGATTCTGGGTAGGCACCCAAAACATTGCCCCCTGGAAATATCCCACCTCTTTGCAGTTGATATGCTCATTATGTGCGATGTAGACCACGAGCAAATCTATATTTTGGGTCATATACTCCACTGTTTTGAGGCAATTTCGGGCTTGAAGGTCAACCTTCGAAAATTTGAATTAGTCGCAGTAGAGGAGGTTCCGCATCAAGAAGAGCTGGCTGACATTATCAATTGTAGTTTCTCTTCTCTTCAATTGAAATCTTTGAGACTTCCTCTGGGAGCATCTTTCAAGTCAAAAGCTATTTGGGAGGAGGTAGTTGAGAAGATGAAAAAAAGACTGGCTAAATGGTATAAGATTTATTTGTCTTGGGGTGGATGCCTTACTCTAATTAAGAGTACGTTATCCAGTTTACCTACGTACTTCTTATCCATTTTTCCTTTGTCAGCTGGTATAGCTAAGAGATTAGGGTGTCTCCAAAGAGACTTTCTTTGGGATGGACCAGGAGGTGAGCCTAAGTTTCGTCTAGTGAATTGAAAGACTATGCTCCTCAGTTTCTAGAGAAGGGTTGGGAGTTAAGAATCTCATGTTGTTCAACAAAGCTCTTCTTGGGAAATGGTTTTGGAGATTTGTACACGAGGAGAATTCTTTATGGAGACAAGTGATTGTTGAGAAGTATGGGAAACATTAGGGGTGGGCAAATTATCCGATTACCGAAAACTCACCGACCGCCTACCGTAAAATAAAAAAAAAAAAAAAAATCGAAATAAAAAAATTTACCGATTTAATAGTAGGTCGGTAGTCGGGTAAAAGGATATTTCCGTCGGGTTCCGACTCGACCCGACATTAAGCAAAACGGCATTGTTTGATGCGTTATCTAAAAAACCCTAAAATAACAACTAAAACAACACTGTTTAGCAAGCTTATATATACAAATTTTTCTCACTTTTCAAATCCTAGAATCATCTTTGCCGTCTCCCACTCTTAGTCTCTCGTGATTGCTAATCTCCCTCCCTCCCCAATACTTGCTGCTCACGCCTCACACATCTGCTGCCCTCCTATTTTGCAAGCCTCCACTGTCCACATGTGCCACAAGATCCACGATGCCACGTCCGGTCTGTGCAGCAAGAAGCCAAGAACTAAGATCATGATTCATGAACAAGAAGATCGTGATTCACGAGGACCACGAGCCAAATAGCCAATCCTGTTGATTTGGTACCTAGGTTTATTTTTTTTCTTTGATTTATATATATTGTGATTTGTGGGTTTGATTATTGTTGAGTTTGAGAGTTTTGGGTTATTGTGGTTTCACTAGTTTGTAATGTTTGTTCAACTTTGTTGAAAACTTGAAAGTTTAGGCTGTAATCTTGTGATTCTTGTTGAATTTATGGTTGAATTTCCTATTTATCCGACCGAACATTACCGATTTTTCCTTTTTTTTTTTTTTTGCGAAATTATTCCTTGTCGAAATGAAGTTGGGTAATTACCCGACTTCACTAACAAGCACGGTTGGGGATTGGAAACACCATTTCCGGCCCCGACTTATTCGACGCCCACCCCTAGGATGGGTTGGAGTTCAGAGGAAGTTTGTGGGTCCCATGGGTGTGCCTTTTTGGAAGATTATTAGGAATGATTAAAGGGTATTTCTTCAGCTCTATTTCCTGCAAGGTTGGGGATGGATCCTGCATCTGTTTTTGGGATGATGTGTGGTGCGGTGTAGCCGCTCTCAAGTTTGCTTTCACAGACTTTTATTCGATAGCTTGGGACAAAGAGGCCTTGGTGTGAGATTACTTGGTATCCTCGAACTTTTATACATTAGAATCCAAGTTTTACTACGGCAGTCCATGACTGAGTGCTGGAATCTCTTGATTCTTTCCTGAATCCTTTTTACTCCTCTAAAACCCATTCGAGGGGAGATGAATAGAATGTTGTGGATTTAATCTAGCAATCATGACTTTGATGTGAAGAGCAACTATAAATCTTTATAGTTTGGAGATCTTGGTTCGTTCCCCTGGAAAAGTGTTTGAAAAGTCAAGGTCCCGCCACACAGTGCTTTCTTTACTTGGACAACAACTTTAGGTAGAATTCTCGTGGTTGATAACCTTAGAATGCTAGGTTTCACCCTTGTAAACTGGTGTCACGTATGCAAAAAGAATGAGGAGATTGTAAATCACCTTATCCATTGTGAGTACACTAGTGATCTTTGGCACTTGGTTCTTAACCTATTTGAAATTTTGTCGGCTATTCCTAGCAACATTCTAAAGCTGCTTCTTTGTAAAGACAATGTCTGAGACATTTCAAAGAGGCTACTTGGAAATTATTACTGCACTCTTGATTTGGAGCATCTGGAGAGAAAGGAATCATCGCCTTTTTGAGGACTGCGAGTCTAATGTGCTTAGTTTAAAATATGTCTTTTTGAGATCTCTCTTGGATTGGGTTGTAATATATGTTCCTAATCTCCCCTCTTCGAATCTTTTAAATCTTGTTAACTTCTTAGATTTTAGACACCTTTTAGGATGGTTGTATCTGTTGTATAATTTTTGTTTACTAGGGCTTTTGCATTTTCCCTCAATAAATTATTATTCAATAGAAAAAAACTAGTTGTCTCAAAAGTTTAAGCTGATAGGAATGAGTGATTAATCATTTAATTAATATTCTAACATCTATTAACATAACTTAGTTCGTTAATTCTTGGTGGAAGTCCTGCCTTGAAGTTTGGTGGTTTGCAAGTGCTGCCAAGTGGCTACTGCTTGTGCAAAGATGTACAGCAGATAATGTGGTAACTCATGGGGGGTTAGGGGACAACTTTTGATACTTCTGGACTTTTGTATTTATGTGTTCACGTATAGTTGGTCCTTTTTCACTTTTTCCTGTTTCAGCATGGCATCTCTGACCCACCTTGAGATGAGAGTTGTCCCTAGAGATCCAAACGTCTGGGTTCCTCTATAGTAGGAACCATTATTCTCCTAATCGCTTATGAAAAATTTGTTTTCAGGTATTATAATATGTAGTGTGTCTGTGTGAACATCAGAGATGAGGACTGCAGTATCTGGTAGTAGGCAGTTTGTAAGCATTCAGCATATGAGCTTGGGATTTTGTCCTTGCATTTAACTCGCCCTGGAGCACTGTAGTTTTTTAGTTCCTCCACTTTAACAAATCTTTGTTTTTCAAGAAATAAACAATTAACAGGCCAAATCAATTAGATTCATTAGAAACATAGAATGCATGAAAAATTTCAGAAACATTCATAATCAGTTGTTAGTGTTACTCATCTAACTTTTTGATGTTTTCCTGATTTTTTTCTCCAATAAATTCTACTTTTTCTATTATTTTTATTTTTTTTTTAAAATTTTTATAACTGAGGTATCCAGGGCTTTGCCCCGACTAGATCCCTGGAACACAATGCAAAGCGCCCCCTCTAGAGAGGTTGGGTAAGGCTCAGACTTTTGCTCGCGGGTGTGGTCCTATGAAATTGTTTGCACTCAAGAGGGATCGAACCTTAGACCTGATGCTTCATGAGGCATCAATGCCAAGTGACTTTCCACTCGAGTCAATCCCTTAGGGTTATTTATTTTAGGATTTATAGTGTGAAAATCAACCATGATTAATTTTGTAATTGACATGAGGATTTTGTTTGGGGCTTACCTTGAGGAAGATCCTAAAGTTTGGACTTTGATGCTTATCTCATGCCTTAATAGGTGAGACAAGCATAATTTGTGTGACCTGTCTTTATGCACGGTCCATATATGTTGTTAGTCTTGTATATTTGCATAAAAACAATATCTCAAGGTCTGGACCATTGTTTATCAGTTATTGAGTTTCTTTGTAATCTGCACCTTAGATTTTATTATTGAATGGCTTGTGCTACTGTAACTAGTGCTCTTCCCTTTCTATCCCTTTGTATTCTTTTTGTCTAAGCTATTGCATGCGCTAATACCAATAGCAAGATGTATGCTGTCAGCACAATCCCAGTTTGTACGAGCCACTAAGAGCTCCGTGTTGCTTTTACAAATCTTCATCTTCCAATTGGATCTCTCTCTCTCTCTCTCTCTCTCTCTCTCTCTCTCTCTCTCTCTCTCTCTCTTAATTGCTTGTTCTTCAGAGATTTCCATTTTCTTTCTTCTCCTTATTCATTTTCCCCCCTTTGCCTATTACTTTGTGAACTGTTTCTTTAACTAGTATATTCAAACTAGAAAACTAGTTGTCGCTAGTGGGGAACTATCTGTTTTCTTCAAAACAATTAGGTCAAATGAAGCAAACAGAAAAAAGAGTACCAAGGAAACCTGGTCGTATTTTGTGCCAGTTTAATGCAATTAATAACCAAGGCATTAGAGGCCTTGTATACATCACTGGAACCCTTATGGATGTCCCTTTAGGTGTCAGTGACTAAAGAGTTCAGAGGTCACCTGTGCTAAATCAGAACTATTGATTGGGTTTTTATTTCCTGGACTTAAGCAATAGCAATGATTCATGACAGTTTATTTATTTATTCTTCTATCATTATCTTATCCTATAGCTTTTAATGAAATGCATTACTTAAAAATAAAAAAAATAAAATGATCATTATCATTGTCCTATAGCTTTTCTCTTCTCTCTCTTTTCCATTTTTTTTTTTATTTGATTCGTAAGTTACATACACACACACACCCACCTAGTGATAAGTTCACTTTTCATCTATATATGCTTTATGCCTCAAGCTGCTTCTTCAGAGTTTCATGTAACTGGTATTAATTCCCATGACATCAGAGAGCATCCCTGTCCAGGTTTAGCCTTATTGCGGAGACATAGTCAATCCTCTAAATCATTTGAAGATTCCATGGAGGCACCTGAAGAACAGATTCAGGAGGCTGCAGCTCTTCATAAATTTGCCGAAGCTGCCTACACAGTAGTACATTAAATTTTTTGATTCAATATGCCTTTTCAAGTTTATCATCTTAGTTTTATTTACAACTGCTACATTGTGCAGGGTCCGTTACTCGATTTTGGAAGAAATCCTTTCTTATTTCCTTGTGCATGGCTTTATAGGCAAGGGGTTTTGACTCCCTGGATGCGTAACAGGTCATTAATCCATACATATCCTGCTTGATGTATATGGGCAACATTATAATGGGACGTAGCTAAGAAATTTTAGGACCATGAGTTAATTATTTTGGTCATCTTTCGTTTTTCAATCTTTATTTTTGAATATAAAGGCATTCTTAGAGACCTTGATCTCTTAGAAATTACTGCTTTAAACTTTTGGTGCTTATGATTCTATGTTCTTCTTCTCAGGCGGCCCATACTTGGTGGTGATAATTGGTGGCGAGGCCATGCGGCAGCCTTTTTAAAATATGTTAATTTAACCCCAGAAGTACTTAGACAAGGGCGTGTTAACCAGGTGATTTTATTTTAGTGCTCTTAATTTTCCATTCGTGACAGAAAGAACTAAATCAGATTGGGTGAGCATCACCCCACGAGGCCATACGGCAGCCTTTGATTTATTTTCCTTATTCCATTTCTACTCATGACTTGCATGTGTTGATACCAAATCTGATGTAAGATTTGATGGATTTTGTTTAGAGGTTTGAAGTATTATTTTGCAGTTGGAAGGATTGAATCTTGAGTGGTAGAAGTGGTTACAAGATTTTCTTTGACAGGAAGGGTCTTCTGATTTTCTGTAGCAGCAGGATTCTTTGGGCATTTAGGGTATTAGGTTAAGGAATTGATGGTGGGAAAAGGTTGATACAATTTTGGAAATTAGGACTTCTGTAAGGGGTATGTGACGTGGGACAGAACTAAGATTGTTTTAACAGCGTATGACAGCAGCAAAAACTATGAATTGAAGATAGAAAAGAGAATTCAGGAAAAAAGAAAATAACAAATAGGGAAGAGAAAAGCCTTAATTGTCCCAAATAAGTAAACAGAAAAATAACTCTGAAAAACTTAAAATTTAATTGATACTTGAAAATTTTTTTTGATAAGTAATAAACTGACTTTATTAAAAGCGTCAGGCGCCCCTTAGTACACCGGCAGTATACAAGACAACGCATTGCTTGAAAATAAAAAAAAACAACCCTAAAAAAGGAAGAGAGAAACCCACCCAAGCCATCCCACGATAGCAAAAAACCCCAACCCAAACCCTCAAAGAACACACCACATACCCATCCAAGAACCCTCATAACCGATTCCAAGATAATACAAAACTGCCTTTATATAGGCTACTTTCCATGTAAAATACTTGGAGACAAAGAAAGAAATAAAAATACAAAAATAACCCGAAACTTTGAGACAAAACAAAATACTTGTATAGAAAGTAAAAGATATTATTCTAGAAATAATCCCTAAATATCATGACGATTCTTTCCATTCTTGTGCAAATATTCTTTATTAAGATATTCCAATGCCATTAATTCAGTATCTGACAACTTAGCTACTGATTAAATATTTTTTCCTGCATCAATCTCCTCGGGTTGGAAAGAATTCGTCATCGAATTCAAATTATATTTGCCTCGATCTTTTGGATGTCCAATCAATCCCTTGACACCAAAGCAACTTCATACTGGACGAGAAACAACTTGCAACCCATCATAATGACTCTGAATATTAGATCTAAAGTTACTCACACCAACTTGAGATGAGAAAATCTTCACAAGCTCTTGATTGATTGTCATAAATTCATTCATCGTAAAATTTTTCCAATTCTTTCTTAACCACGTAAAATTAATTTTTCTTCCAACATTCCAAAACCACGTCAAGATTTTGTTTAGGAAAATTTGATAGAGAATTTATAATCCCAAGAAAATCAACAGAATTAATTTTCTCTAGATCCCATTTAGATATTTCACTCTTTAGACTTTCATCAAACGCATGATTATCCACTTTTTGTTCAACCTCTTGACCATACCTATTGGCATATGTATCATAAGTTGGTGTAGAATTCCAATCTACAAAACATTGAAAAAGATCTTCTACGTCTTCTTCATGTTGAAACTCTTGATCGACAAACTCTTCATCCTGATCATGTTGGTCCCGACCCAGATTAGGATTGTGATACAGGTTCTCAAAATTGGATTCTGAATCGCGACCGTCAATATCGTGATACATCTCCATGTTTTGCGCTGCTAGACGCTGGGTTAACTCTACAACCTGCTTTTGCAAGTCTTCAATCATTACTTCTTGTATTCTGCGTTCATGGTAGGAAACTTTCCCGTTCGGAACCTGTACATGCCAACCACGATCACCAGTCATGAAAATTCACTCCAAAAAGACGCTAAGCTCTGATACCAACTGATGCGGGACAAAATTAAGATTGTTTTGATAGTGTATGATAGCTGTGGAAATTATGAATTGAAGATAGAAAAGGGAATTCAAGAAGAGAGAAAATAACAAATAGGGAAGAGAAAAACCCTAATTGGCCTAAATAAGCAAACAGAGAAATAACTCTGAAAGACTTAAAATTTAATTGATATTTCAAAACTTGATTTCAAGATAATAATAAGTAAGCTTGAGTACTTTCCATGTAAAATAATTGGAGAAAAAGAAAGAAATAAAAATACAAAAATAACCCGAAACTTGGAGACAAATCAAAATACTTGTACAAAAAGTAAAAGATATTATTCTAGAAATATTCGCTAAATATCATGATGATTCTTTCCATTCTTGGGTCTCCAAGGATCAGCGTGGTTGATGGCCACCGTTGAGGAGGCATTGAAAGCCCCAGTGAAGAAGGATTTCGTCAAATATTTTTGGGAGGATGTGAAAGCCTTGATGGTCCGAGGGGGTGGTAACAAGGCCGGCCGCTACCTAGAGGTGGTAGCCTACGTTGAGGGTGGTCGAAAAGGGGCTATTTGGCTCCCGGAAGGCTGTGAAGGTTGGGGTTGGTCTCAGGTTATGGGTGAGTTACGACAGATGTTGGCTTTCCTCGAAGCGAAGGAATCGCTGCTAGTTTCTGAGGTGCCTTTCTCGGAAGGAAAACAGAAGGGAGGTATTTTATCTGGTTGTTCCTATACAGCAGTGCTACGCTTGGTGGACAGAGTGGAAGAGAAGATGGTGGGGTTGAAGCTGGTGTCCATGACTCCTCTCGATCTGCTTCCATTGATGTTGGCGAATGGCGGTGAGGAGGTGTGAAGGGTGGTGAACTGCTACAAGCTTGATATCTCTGGGTCGTCGACGGTTCTTCCTGCGTCACAACGAAGAAGACGATAGAGACGAAGGGCAATTCCGTCATTTACTGGCTGAAGTTGTTTCTTGGGCGTTCTTGTTTAGTGATGGATCAGGTTAGAGCATATCTGGGTCGGTTAGTTGGGTTGGGTTCTAAGCCCAATGGTTTCAGGCATAAGACTGTCAGCAAGAAGCCCATTATCCATCTTAAACTGTTCTGCAAGTCTTCAGGTCAGGGTTTTAAGCTTTTTTTCAGGTCTTCCCTTCAGCCCAAATACTCTGGGCGTGGACCTTCGGCTTTGGTAGGAACTCATGGAGCTTCCAATTAGATCTCTTCATCGGATATCTTGTCAGATGAAGGTTTTGGGTCTGACTCGGTGGAAGGCTCGATGTTGGGGATGTCGGAGGTTGGGCCTGAGTTGTTCTTGAAGGACCTCCGGTTGGGTAATGTGGTTTTGGTTTCCACTGCTCGGAATGGGCTTGTCCTTGTGAGCTCCGGTCCTTCTCCTTCAGAATCTCTGCTTGAGCAAGAATCAGCTATGGTGTCTATGGAAGCTTCTCTCAAGCTTGAGGGGTCTGCTTCGGCTCTAGTTCACTTCTTCCCCAGTGGTTCTTCCTCAGGGGCTGATGAGATGGGAGAGAGGCTACGCCTTTCTCGTCCATTGGCATCGACCTCAAAGCTGTTTCAGTATTATTATAGAAAGGCTAGGGCAGGTCGAGCTGTGAAAATGGATGAGCGTTTATTTTTCGATTCTGTGGCGGTGATGAGATCAGAATTTGCTGGTGGGATACCTTTTCCTCTCTCGGGTGCCACTTCTGAATGAGAGCTCCCTTTGGAGTCTAAGCTAGTGCTAAGCTCTCGGGTGCCACCCCTTGTTGAGGAGGCAGCTTCTGTGAAAGATGTTATTAAGCAAATTCCTCTGGCGAGGGGTTTTTTACGGGGAGGTTTTCTCAACTCGAGTCTGGCTAGGCAAGTTTCACCTAAAGGTAGTCTCTGAGAATACCTTGTTGAGAAACAAGATTGTGGATTTTGAATTGAGATTAGGTTTGTCTAAGAAGCTTCAGCCTGATAGTAGTAAAGGTGCTAAAGCTCGTAAAGCTTGTATTGATAAAGGCAAATCCATTGTTGATAATGTTGTCAATAGTTCTAAGTCTAAAGCACCCTCTAGGAAGCAAACCTCGTCCAAGTTTGTTTCTACGTGTTACCATTTTGGTATGAGTGGCCACATTCGTCCAAATTGTCATCTCCTTAAATCTTCTCTTCCTAAGTCTAGGAGGAATGTTACCAAGAATAATGAACCTGAGTGTGACACTCGGATGAGTATCCTGATCGATCAAGTGAGACCTGTCAACTTGAGACTGGATGAACTCTCTCTTGCTCTTCTTCTAAGAACTCTAAAGTTCTTCCTAGTTGCAAGAATAGTTCTCAGGCTTTCTTTGTTAGAAACAAGAAGCTTTTGAGAGATAAATCTGACCATTCGTGTTTTGTTGCTCACACTTCCTTGAGATGTCTTGATTCTTGTAATTGGTACCTTGACAGTGTCTGCTCTAGACATATGTGTGGGGATAAATCTGTGTTTAAACATTTCAATGAGTGCAGGGGTGGCAGTGTCACATCAGAGATGGGAACGAATCTCAGATCAGGGGAAAGGGTTCTCAAAACTTCGTGAAGTGCTGTATGTCAAAGATCTCAATGCAAATCTCCTCAGCATTAGCCAAATTTGTGATGATGATTGCATTGTTCAATTCTCCAATAAGGAATGCAATGTTTTTGCTGAGAATGAAGATTGGATCATGGGTGGTCTAAGGACCTTTGACAATTGATATGGCATTGGGCCAAGCGCTACCTTGAGTTGCAATAGAGCTAAACTTGATGAAGCTGAACTGTGACATCAACGGTTGGGGCATCTGAATTTTAAAGACCTCTATAGGGCTTCCAAAGAGGAGCTTATGGTTGGACTTCCTAAGTTGGGAAAGTCAGAAAAAGTGGTGTGTGGCCCATACCAATTGGGAAAGTAGATCAAGTCTCAGCACTGGAAGACTAACTCCATTCATAGCTCCAGCATCCTAGAACTACTTTACATGGATCTGATGGGTCTCACTAGAACAGAGTGCATGCGAGGAAAGAGATATATCACGGTTGTTGTGGACGACTACTCTAGATACACTTGGGTGATGTTACTCAGAGAAAAATCAGAAGCATGTGATAAGGACAAGAACTTTGTTTAATAGGATTCAAAATGAGAAGGGGTATCTCATTAAACGAATCCAAAGTGATCATGGAAGAGAGTTTGAAAACATTGCTTTTGAAGAATATTGAGCTGAAGTTGGAATCAAACATGAATTCTCTGCACCCATTACTTCACAAAAAAATGGAGTTCTAGAAAGAAAGAAAATGGTTATTCAAGATATGGCTCGTGCCATGCTACATGTGAAGTTGTGAACACAACCTGCTACATGTTTATTTTTATTATAAATTTTTATAGAAAACAATATTCCAAATGGAAATCAAATCTATTTATTTTTTATATTATAGTTATATTCTATTATTATCATTATCATATAGCATTAAAAGGGATGTACGGACTCGAACCATAGACTTTCTGGGTAAAAAAAATATGAAACTGATCATAATCAAAATGATTTGAACTGTTTCAAAGACCCAATTTTTTTTTTTGGGCTCTTTCACCAACTGATATAAATATTAGTTAGCCTTCTATTATTATTATTAATTTTTTTTTTTTTTTTTTTTTTTTTTTTTTTGTCTTAATAGAAAGATAAGGAGATAGTTTTGTATGCTTTGATTTAGTATTTTGATTCCAAGAAAAAATAAAGGAGCACTTCCTAAGTGTTCCAGAGAAGGTAAATATTTTTAAATATTTCTGATGTCATAACCCCAAGGGGTTGCCTCAAGTAGTAAGGGCTTTGGTCTTTGTGGTAGTCCCTGAGGTCTAAGGTTCAAACCCATTGGGTGCAAACAATTCTTTGGGGCCAGCCCGCCTGCAAAGCCGGAGTATTACCCGATCCGTGTGGAGGGGGCACTTTACATGGGTCCGAAGTTTACCTGACAGGGGTGGGTACACGAAGTGGCCCTGTCTTGGAAGGGTTCCTCGTCATCAAAAAAATATTTCTAATGTCATGATTCGATCCTGGTCGGCTTGATGTTTGATCTCTTACCCTGGACCTTCTCAATTTTCTGGTTTGATCATAATTTTTGAAAGATTGTTCTTACCTCTTACAAACGAATTATTAGGTGTAAGAATATTGCTGAACAGCAGCCACCTGCACAAGAATGTGACTCTTGGTAGTGCTAAAATAGATTTACCATTTTTTTTTTTTTTAAATTTATTATTATTTTTTTTTGATAAGTAATTTCAAATTCATCAATAAAGCGCAGAGGGGCGCAACCCTAATACACGGGAAGTATACAAGAGCGCCCCTAAAAGGGAGGAACAGATAATAAATTTAGAAAGTCTACAAAAGTAAAAACAACTAGGTGGCAAAGACTGGACGCTAACCAAAGAAGTAGCGTGTTAAGCATACGCTTCCTTAACACTACCATTACAGTCTCTACATTTTCAAAAAGCCTCGCATTCCGCTCCCGCCAAATGCTCCACAAAACACAGTGAGGAACTAACTGCCAAGCTTTTTTAGCTAGGCCATGCCCAAAAGACGCACCCCAAGTAGTCAACAAATCCAGCACCGTTTGTGGCATGACCCACTCAACTCCAAATAAAGAAAACATAAAGCTCCAAAGCTCACGGGCGGTGTCGCAGTGAAGTAACAGATGATCAATAGCCTCCCCCTTCTTTTTACACATACAACACCACTCAATAACCACAATATTCCTCTTTCGCAGATTGTCATGGGTCAGTATTTTTCCTAAAGCTGCAGACCATACAAAGAACGCCACCCTTGTCAGAGCCTTAGCACACCATATATTCTTCCACGGAAATGAAGGGCCTTCTTTCCTACTAAGCACTTCATAATATGACCTTACTTCAAATAAGCCCCTTGTAGAGGGATTCCAAACTAACCTGTCACCCTCTCCTTGTCGAATCGAAGTGGAGTACAACCGCTCGAAGAAGGAAAGCACCATCTCCATCTCCCAGTCCTGGAGTTGCCGCGTAAATAGAACATTCCAATGAATATTTCCATTATGAACTGCCAAGTTATCCACCACCATTACAGCTTTGTTCCTCACAATACTATATAGAACTGGATAACAGTGCTTCAAAGATCTCTCTCCACACCACCAATCATGCCAGAAACTGATATGTGACCCATCCCCTACCGCAAACCGAACAGAATTGCAAAACTTCTCCCATCCTTTCCTGATATATTTCCAAACCCCCACTCCATAGGAACCCGAGACCTCAATAGAACACCACCCACCCTTTAGGCTTCCAAATTTGGCGTCGATCACCAAATGCCATAAAGCCTCTCTCTCCCTACCATATCTCCACAACCATTTACCTAGAAGTGCTTGATTAAACTGGATGAGATTGTGAACTATATATCTCTAATTGAGAGTTTCTTGACTTTATGGTCTTAAATGGTGGATAATTTCTTTGAAGTTTGTGGTTTTGAAATCCTGAAAGTCTCTATTCATGTTACAATCATATATTCCCTCTTTGTTCTTAAGTTTGTCACTTTCAGGTTTGTTATGCTCACCAGCCCAATTTACATTTTTAATTTTGTTCTTTTTCTTCACTTTCTGTTCCAGGCAAAATGTGAGGCTGCATACTTCATTGTGGTTCTGCATCAGTTAAGATTGGTAGTGATTGCTGTAAGAGGAACTGAGACCCCTGAAGATCTCATCACCGATGGTTTATGTAAGGAATGCATCCTTTCTTCAGAAGACTTGGATGGATTGATGAAGTATCTCTCTCTCTCTCTCTCTCTCTCTCTCTCTTTCTAGTTCTATCTATCTATTAATATATCTTGACTTTTATGTGTTTATGTTAGTGTCTGTGCATGATGATTCATTGCTTAGGTGATCCTTAAAACTCAAGTAGTTGAATATTGCACTATAGAAAAGGTTAATTCAAACCTGCCTTTGTTAGAGCTTGTAGTGTCAATTTTTGTTCTGAAATACATATAGAAAAGATATGGGCTTGTTTTTAATCCTGTTATGCCTTTTGTTTTTGTTTTTATTTAAAAAAAAAATCTTATCTGAGTATCTTACTCTGCTTACCTAGCTCATATAAGGGCAGCGTTTAGGAAAAAGAGAAACCAGGAAGCTGATTAAAATTCTTGCTGCAAATCTGTCATTAAGCTGCTGTTTCAATTTCTAAAACCAAATACTGAAAATAAAACTGTATTGTCCTAAATCTTTCTAGGCCTCAACCCTGATGAATTTAAAGAGTTCCGAATTTGAGACTTGTATTCTATTAGCTTCTATGGTTTCGACCATACTAGATTGTTTCAACATCCACGAAAATCAAGATCCAGCCAAAGTATATGTAAAATAAACGGAAAGGGGGAAAGTTTGTGGTTACATGGATTCCCTTTAAAATAGATGGGTATCTACATTCCTTGGGCTATAGAAAGTTTAATGTTTGGTAAAATGGCAGTATTAGCCCTGGGTAATGTCCTTTCTTTCTTATTCTCTCTATCACCCCCATTAAAGCTGAGTACCATGCCAGCAACTTTATCGACTGCATGCTCTGCCTTCACCATCTGCTTCATTCCTGTTTTTCTTTTCATTTCCAGGTGCTCTCACCTCTAAGAGTTTTTATCATTTATTTTATTAGAGGAAACTCTTGCCACCTTTACGTGGAATCTAGATGCCTGGCATTAATGTAGAAGAGAAATAGCAAAATATGAAACCAATTCCTGGTAAGGGGTGTCATTTTTTTGTGTGGACAGCAGCCTTAGGAAAGATCTTGATGCATAACAATCTGCATAGGCGTAGTATAGTGGTGGTTGAGTGGTGCTATTTGTGCAAGAAGAGCGGGGAAATCCATTGACCACCTCTTACTTCACTATGATATTGTACGGGATATATGTAGCTTTTTTTATATTTTGTTTGGGGTGGAGTGGGTTATGCTGCGACAGGTACTGGATTTGTTGAGTAGCTGGGGCAATTTGTTGGGTTGTGGCATGTTAAGCAAATTTGGAAGCAGGGTCCTTTATGTGTCATGTGGGGTCTTTGGTGTGAGAGGAATGCTCGGCACTTTGAAGATGTAGAAATGTCAATATTGGAGTTGCGTCGAAACGTGCTTAATACTTTATTTGTATGGGTCTTGGCTCATTATAGCTTGAGTCGTGTTACGTTTGCAGAGTTTTTAATTTCTTACTCTTCTGTTTCCTCTTTTTGCGGGCACTTTTGCATACTTCTTGTATATTAGAGTTGCGCTCCTCTGCGCTTTTTAATGATATAACATTATTTAACAAAAAAAAAAAAAAAAATTCCTGGTAAGTTGGCAACACATACAAGATACTATAGCTGGCTCTTATAATATGGTCTATTTTATTCAGAATATATAACATAGAAATATACATGACTAGGGATTTTCCTATATTCCTTGGGGTAGTTTTTCATTTTTTTTTTTATTAATTTTTTTCAGATCTCACTCACCAATGGTGCTGATGAGCTTCTGCAGTAATTAGCCGAGTTAGGAACCCTACCAATTACTTCATACATGTGCATAACTTATACAAACATTTCTTGATTATATATATTTTACGTTGTAACTTGTTGCAGTCACTTTGTATGTTAGTTTTTACCTCTGCAGTCTAATCATTAATTTACCTCGATGTATGCCAAGGAATACTCAATTCCGATCATTTTGGAAGGAATAATCATCAAATAATCACCATATTTTGGTTACAAATAGATAATCTATTGGTGGTCTTCTCTAGAATTTTTTTTTTTTTAAAGCAAGTTATTTAGACAAGAAGATGAAAAGATATTCAAATGACTCTTTTATCAGCATATTTTGAGATCAAAAGAAATTTTTCCAGGATTCATTGGAAAAAGCAAAATATTAGAATCTCATATTCTGGAATCTGATAAGGTTCCTTGTCAAACCAAAAATTGACATCGTTATAATTCTGGGCATTCAAATGCCATGGCATTATAATCCCGGAACTTTTGATATTAGCGGGTAATGTTGGATTTCCTGAACCAAATGCCTGGTTAATTCAATCTTTCAACATCCAGGAATATGGAGATCCTTTACATTCTTTATGGGTCTGGTTTTGTCGCCTCTAGTATAAGAGAAGAGGAGAGAGGAAGTGTTGAATTGCAAAATGAAGTAGGAGGCACCGCATATAGAGGAAGGGGCTTGTATCTGCTGCTAAAGCATCCTCTCCTCTGCTTGCTTTGGATTTTGCAATTGAGTTAGTGGACCAAAGTCAAATCAGGCTTTTCAACATTCTCTAACTTGATTTATTACATAATCATTCTCAACTAGTGTAAAATTTCAGAGTATATTGGCTTTCAAGCTTACTCATCTAGTGAGCGTGTATTAAATTATAAATAGAATATACAAGGTAGTATAGTTTACACGATAAGCCTTAGCTTATAGTATTCTAATCTAACACAAACTCTTAGATAGAAATATAATTACAAGTAAATCTCCTCTAGATAATCTTTATCCTTATCAACCGGTTGTGATATCAATACTCACTAGGAGGTTTGATCAACCGGAAGTCTATCAGCACACTCACTAGGATTCTTAAGAGATTGAATCACACTAGGAGTATGCTGTGCGCTAATAACTAGATTTGCCATTTGCTGGATACATGCGTTTCTCTGCTCCTATTGCCTCTGTTGCGGTTTTTTGTTCTGAACATAGTGGCATTCGATTTAATACTCCTTTTTTTTTTCTTTTTTTTTTTTTTTCCTCGCATTAGCAGTTCTGTTCACCCAGATGTGAAGCATAGTGTAGACTCATCTCTCCCACACTATGGGCACTCAGGTATACTAGAGGCTGCACGAGAGCTCTTCATACAAATTGATGGGAATCCTGGTGCCACTGGTAAAGCGAAGATTTTATTTCCTTCAAACTTATTGAGCTTTGTTTTGCTGATTATTTTAATTTTTGACAATCCTTTGAGTCATTATTAGCTTTAAAGCTATAAAGCTAATATAAAAATATAAAATATAAAATATAAGGCCCTTTGGACTCTTTACACACAGACACACAGATCTTTTCAGGATTCATGTAGATAAAAGATATCCTGAAGAGGGATGAGTTGAAAGCAAATTCATAAGAAATTTTGATACGGGTTTGTTAAGAGTTAAAAAATGATGTTGTCTGATGCTGTCTTATAAGTGTCTTTGATTTCTCAGGTCTTTCTGTATCAACACCTGCAAATAGTATTACATAGAACCATAAGCTTACACGATACTGATTTATACGTTATTTTGTATAGTTAGGACCCCTTGGATCAAACATCCTCTCTAGGGTTGGCGAATTATGAATCCCACAAAATTTACAGAGTTGGAATATTAGATACTCTGTGCCTTCCATATTGATAGTCTGCAGTTCTTTTTTTGGATTACCCAAATTGTTTGTCCATAGTTAAAAGTCAAATATTATTTTTTCTACTTTCCCATAGTACCTTTGCTTTAGCCCATAGTACCCTTGCTTTAGCCCTTTGCTTTACATTTATCACATATCATGTATCTAAGTTTTCTCTTTGAAGTATAAAAGTAAGTGCAAAGTTGTGTATCTCTAGTAGAAAACAAGTTGGTCAAAATAATTTAATGGTAGTTTCTTAAGAAAACGTATCCCTTGAATTGGCCTATTAGTCTGGGATAGACGGAGTAGTTTAACACCGGGTGTAATTTGATTCTGGCTCTCTCTCGCTTGCTCCCTGTGTGGACCTGTTTGGTGTGTTTATGCTGTCTTCCAAAGGTATATGAGAGGAATGAGAATGTTGGGTTATAGATTGTTGTGTTTCTAATTTGAAGAAGTTAATATTTCAAATTGTGTTATCTCAACTGCAAAGTTTACGGTGTTGATATGTTGTGATAGTTATGATATGGGATGGCTTATATCATTTATTTTTTGACATTTCTGCCTAACTTCTTTTCCTCTTTGGACAATGGCTTAATTGAGATGCAGAGTCTAAATCAAGTGGTTTTCTTTCCTCATTGCTCGGAGCTGGATGTGAGTGTGATGGTTACAATGTTCGCATAGTGGGGCATTCCCTTGGAGGTGCAATTGCTGCATTGCTAGGAATCAAAGTATGGCCTTTCTTACTTGAAAGCAATGGGTTGTTTACCTTTAGTTTGGCGTGTACTGTTATTTCATAGCTACTAAAAGATTGTGAGATCGAAAAGATAGAATGATAGAGCATACCACTGAGCATTTAGTTACTCTATATATCATTACTTAATACAAGATTGGCCTCATTAAGATAGCTTTCTTAATGCTTCTCCTCAAGTTGGAGTGTCGATATCTATCATCCCAGGCTTATTACAAAGATTCTTCCATAATTCGTTTCTAATAATATCTTTTAATTGATTGCACGAGCTAACATAGGATGTTGCTGTTTTCTTTCTCATACACCATATCTCACATGAATGGCTTATAAATTGCTTCTTAGTTATCACAACATATTCAGGGTTTCTTTTTCCATTTTTTTGTTTTCATTTTTATAGATAAGAAAAATCACCTCCCCCCTAGGAGAGATATCACTATTAACATTTCATTATATGGGGCTAGTCTTGTACTCTACTTTTGCACTGAACCTTTTGACCATATTTTGCTTCTCACTTTTCCTTGTAACAAGATTAAATTATTCAAAGTCTAAAAGTCAAACATGGAACTTCTATCAAGATGATCAGCGGTCCAATCTGCACTGAAAAATCAACGAAGTCAAGATTCTTAGAGGATTTGAACATTAAACCCTTACCAGGAGCACCCTACATAGCATTTCAATGTTGTCACCTTGGGGCTTGCATGAACTTACTTTTTTATTTTTTTTTTATTTTTTATAAATAACTCATTTCATTGAAAAGCGTAGAGGGGCACAACCCTAGTACACATGATCTATACATAGAAAGTCCTCTCTTACATGCTAAAAGAAGAACAAAAGTCCATAAATTCAGAAAAGTTAGAGGATTGAGAGTTATTATATGCCCCAATCCAACTAAAAAGCCATTTGACCAGAATGTTCTTAAGCTCTTCCTTCGTTTTTCTCTTCGTATATTCCACATTAAGTACAACGGGGCTATCCTCCACACTTCTAGAACTGAGCGACTACCTACCTGACCTCGCCAATAAGCTAACAACTGTACCACCCCTATATGCATAACCCAATAGAATTCGAATAGGGTCCACCACTATTACTCTTCTCTTTCTCAAATTATCAAAGGTCAAAATCTTCCCATGAGCTATTGTCCATACAAAAACACTTACTCTCAAAGGAATTTTAACTTTCCAAACACTCTAAGAAAAAAAAGATCTCCCCAAAGTAGATAACTCATGAAAAAACGGCCACACCTCAAATTTCTTCCTCTTTGAAGGAATCCACCAAACACAATCCTCACTATCTTCTCTCCATCTGAATGAATATAACACAACAAAAAATGCAAGCACCAAATCCACCTCCCAATCTTGTACAACTCTGAAAAAAGACACATTCCATTGAATAACACCATTAGAAGACTCTCCACCCCCT
The DNA here is from genome assembly GCF_958979055.1 of Alnus glutinosa. NCBI lineage: Eukaryota > Viridiplantae > Streptophyta > Magnoliopsida > Fagales > Betulaceae > Alnus > Alnus glutinosa. The sequence goes on along the minus strand of NC_084886.1, from coordinate 19,613,358 downwards.
CCTAATATGTTTCCACACTCCAACACCAAAAGGTCCTGCTACCTTCTTAGAACACCAACTACCACTCAAACTATCATATTTTGCTTCCACAACCAACGCCATAATGATCCCTCTCTGTAGCATAACGCCATAACCATTTACCCTGCAAAGCTTGATTAAACTTAATCAAATTTCTTACTCCCAAACCATCCTATTGCATAAGAGAACAAATAGTCGACCATTTAACTTGATGGAATTTAAACTCCTCTGTGATACCTCCTCATATAAAATCTCTTTACAATTTCTCAATCCTATTCGCCACACCCAAAGGAATGGGAAACAAAGATAGATAATAAGTGGGTAAATTGGACAAAGTACTTTTGATCAACGTCAACCTCCCTCCCTTCGACAAATATAGCCGCTTCCGGTCCGCCAACCGCCTTGTTTTTTTTTTTCTACAATACTATTCCATATAGCAATTGTCTTGTATGGCGCCCCCAAAGGAAGTCTCAGATATTTCATTGTTAACACAACCACCCTACACCCAAATATACCAGCCAACGTTTCTATATCATCCACCTTGCCAATATGAATGATCTCTGACTTCAACTCGAAACCGCTTCGAAACATACAAAAAGACATCTCAAATTACGAAGATGTTCACCATTAGCCTCAGAAAAATAAAAAATAAAAAAATTTAAGTATCATATGCAAATAACAAGTGCGACACAACCATTCATGCTTCTTGATCCCATTGCAAAACCATCCAAAAGACCCCTATCCACTGTGGCCGACATTTTCCTACTCAAAGCCTCCATAACCACTACAAAAGTAAAGGTGATTACGGATCCCCTTGCCTTAAACCTTGAGTACTACTAAAGAAACCAAATGGGGCTCCATTTATTAAAACTAAATTGTGAACCGTAGAAATGCAAAAAGCTAGCCATGCTCTCCATTTCACCCCAAATCCACACATTTCCAACAAGTATAACAAAAACTCCAAATTCACATGATCATATGCTTTTTCGAAATCCAATATGCATAATAAACCTGGTACTCCTGATCTGAGTCAACTATCAATACCCCCATTTGCAATCAGAACCGAATCCAGAATTTATCTCCCCTTAATAAATGCATTCTTTGAATTTGATGTGATCTTCTTCGACATTGGTTTCAATCTGTTCGCTAGCACCTTAGAAATTATTTTGTATAAAACACCCACTAGGCTGATAGGACGAGAATCCTTAATATCAACCGCACCAACTTTCTTTGGTATGGGAGGTATGAAAGTAGCATTAATGCTTTTCTCAAACCACCAAATCCTCTAAAAACTGCCATTATATCCTGTTTCAAAATCTCCCTACATTTTTGAAAAAAATCTCAAAGAAAACCCATCAGCCCTGGGGCTTTATCTCCATTCAGTTTTTTAACCACCTCAAAAACTCACTCTCCTCAAAGTCTATCCAACCTATAACCCTCCTCTTCACCAATGGCTTGAAAAGAGAGTCCATTCATCTTTGGCCTCCAACTTTACTGTTCTGAATACAGTTGCATATAAAACTATTAACTGTACTATATGATTCCTTATCTCTGTAGAATTTGATGATAAGGACCGATTCACAAGTAAAGAATCGATATTATTATTTCTTCTATTTGAGCTCGCCTCCCTATGAAAAAATTGTGTTCTTATCTCTTCCCCTCTCAACCAAAGTGTAAACTAATACAAAACTAGGGTAAAAGACCTTAAGCACTTTATTCTTAGGGTTTTGTATTAATGTATATTTATAAGGATTTACAAGTACATATATGCCGTGTACACTGTCATTTACATACGGTAAGAATTATTCTATTCTAGGAAGGTAGATATGGTAATATAGCCGTTGAGGTACAATAGGAAAGTTGCGAGAGAATAATGCTAGCTGTAGGTTTTATATGGAAAGAGTATCCGAGTGTGTGATTGTTGGGGAAGATTGCCTTGATTCACGGCTGATTGATCTAGGGTTTGTGTGGCGGCTGCTAGGGTTTGTGTGCTGTCCATGAGTGAACTTGAGATGGTAGATGCGGCTGTTGGCATGGGATGTGAGTTGACTATTATATCCTTAACACCCCCCCACAAACTGAGGGGAGGGACGACCGGAAGTTTGTCACGCAAGAAGCAGAAGCGATCGGCAGGGAGGCCTTTAGTGAAGATGTTGGCAAGTTGGTCGATGGTGGAGAGGTAGCAGAGCTGAATGTCTTTGTTGAGAACCTTGTTCCGGATAAAGTGGACATCAACTTCGATGTGCTTGGTGCGGGCAGGAGAGACCGGATTGGAGGCAATGGCAAGAGCGCTGGAGTTCTCACACCAAATTGTGGGAGGAGATGGCAAGGGAAGCTGTAATTCTTTGAAGAGCATGCGAAGCCAATAGAGGTCAGCAGTAGTGATAGCCATGGCACAGTACTCGGCTTCGGTGCTGGATCTGGAGACGACAGTTTGTTTCTTAGCGGACCAGGAGATGAGGTTGGAACCAAAAAAGATGCCATAGCCAGTGGTGGAGCGGCGATCGTCAGGGTTGCCAGCCCAATCGGAGTCACAGAAGCCGTGGAGGGTGAAGGAGCCTTTGGTATAATGGAGGCCAAAATCGAGGGTGCCTTTGAGGTAACAAAGAACTCTTTTAGCTGCTGTCCAGTGCACGGAGGTGGGAGCTTGCATGTGCTGGCAGAGTTGATTCACTGAATAGGCAATGTCCGTGCGCGTAAGAGTGGCATATTGGAGGGCCCCAACGAGTTGTCGATATTCAGAAGGGTTGGGAAGGAGGTCACCATCATTCTTGGACATCTTGGAACCAGAAAGGCAGGGGCTGCGGTATGGCTTGGAGTCAATTATGCCAGCACGGTGGAGAAGATCCTGAATGTATTTGGATTGCCGGAGGTGTATGCCAGTGGAGTCCCGGGTGGTTTGAATGCCAAGGAAGTAGGAAAGGGAGCCAAGGTCCTTCATGGCAAAGTCAAGTTGGAGTTTGCCTATAACCGATTGCATGGAGGCGTTATTGTTACCTGTAATAATAATATCATCGACATACACTAAGAGAAAGATGTGAGATCCGTTAGTGTGAAAAGTAAAAAGAGAAGGATCAACTTGAGAACTAGAAAATCCAATTTCTAAGAGAGAAGTAGAGAGCCGGGTGAACCAAGCCCGGGGAGCTTGTTTGAGCCCATAGAGAGCTTTATGCAACTTGCACACATAAGTGGGGAACTGAGGGTTTAAGAACCCTTGAGGCTGTTCCATATAAACATCTTCATCAAGGTAGTCGTGAAGGAAGGCATTGGAGACATCCAGTTGTGTGATGTTCCAATCAAATTGAACGGCTAAGGCAATGAGTAACCGAATGGTGGGAGGTTTTATGACTGGGCTAAAGGTATCATGGTAGTCAATTCCAGAGAGTTGATCAAAGCCTTTGGCGACGAGACGGGCTTTGTAACGGTCAATGCTACCATCTGGTTTCTGTTTGAGCTTGTAGACCCATTTGTTGCGGACAACATGTTGGTGGGAAGGGCGGGGACAAAGAGACCAAGTGTTGTTGGAGAGGAGTGCTTGGAATTCAGCAGTCATAGCAGCAACCCATTCAGGTTGGGATGCAGCTTGACGGTATGTGGAAGGTTCAGGTGGAAGGACGACAGAGGTATAGGTGAGTAGGGGATGTTTGATAGCATGAAAGGTGGTGAAGTTAGGATAAGTTCAAGGTTTGGAGGATTCGGTCTGGGATCGGGTGATAGGACGGTTGGTAGGGGCTACTAGGTGGGTAGGGAGAGGAGGAGGGAAGATAGGGGAGGGGAGAGGGGCAGGGGTGGGGGAGGAGAGGAGAGGGGCAGGGGTGGGGGATGATGGTAGAGGCAGAGATGTATGGGATGCTGGGGATGGAGATGCAGAGGGAGGCAGTGGAGTGGAAGTGTAGTTTGTAGGGTTAGGAGGTGAGGATGTAGGTGTAGGGAGAGCGGTGGAGACAAGAGACGTAAGTGGGGAAGAGGGTAGGGGGAAAAGAGCAGCAGGTTGGAAGAAGACGGGAGTATTAGGGGCTGTAGTGATTTTACAGGACCCGTGAGAGAGAGATGGTGTTTTGGCTGGAAATTTGGTTTCATCGAAGACAATATTGCGGGAAAGGTATATTTTGTGAGAGTGAGGATCAAGACACCGGTAGCCACGTTGGTTGGCACCATAGCCGATAAATATGCAGGGCTTGCTTCTGAAGGATAGCTTATGAGCAGCATAATGACAAAGTAGGGGATAACAGAGGCAACCAAAGGCACGGAGCAGTGTGTAGTCAGGTTCTTTATTGAAAAGTTTGAAGAAAGGGGAAGTGTTGTTTGTGACTGGTGAGGGCAGACGATTGATAAGAAAAATGGAGGTAAGGAAGGAGTCTACCCAGTATTTAGGGGGTAAACCGGATTGAGCAAGGAGGGTCAAGCCGGTTTCAACTATGTGTCTATGTTTTCTCTCAGCAATACCATTTTGCTGAGAGGTGTGTGGGCATGTGAGGCGGTGAAAAATGCTATTTTGGTCCAAAAATTGTTTGAAGGTGGTAGAGGTATATTCTCCACCATTATCAGTTTGAAAGTATTTAATAGTAGTGGAGAATAGATTTTCAACAAGTAATTTAAATTTAATAAAGCACTGAAAAACTTCACTTTTATTCATAATAGGATACAACCAAGTAAACCAGCTGTATTCATCAATAAACAAAACATAAAATTTGCACCCACTCAGTGATGGAACCAGAGAGGTCCATACATCGGAGTGGATTACTTCTAAAGTACTCGCGGAACTTCTAATGGACTCTGAAAACGGAAGTTGTTTGGACTTGCCAAGTTGACAACATTCACACACAGTGGACTGATTGACTGAACCAAGAAGAGGAAGGTGCTGATGACGAAACAGATGTTGTAAAATAGAGATAGAAGGGTGTCCCAGTTGCTGATGCCAAACCATGTCAGTGGTTTTGACATCAAGGAGGGCAGTGAACCCGGATGCCTTATTCAAAGAGTGAGGGTGCAACCGGATGGGGTACAACCCATTTTCACTAGGTCCGTGGAGCAGAATTTTCCCTGTCAAATTGTCCTTCACAGTAAAATCAATATCAGTTAGAGCAAACCAGCATTTGTTGTCTTTACAGAATTTATTAATAGAAAGTAAGTTTGCAGAAGCAGCCGGGCAATGTAAAATTTGTGAGAGGAGAAGTTTAGAGGATGCAGAATTAGGGGATTGAACAATGGAAGAACCGGTGTTGTGAATTAGCAAACCTGTGCCATTACCGACGCCAACAGTTTCGGAGCCATCAAACGGTTGAGATTCAGTGAGGAGAGATGAGTCGGCTGTGATATGTGTGTTGGCACCGGAGTCAGCAAGCCATTCTTGATTAGTGAACTCTTCATTAGTCTGAGCAGTCATGGCAGCAAGTTGCATTGGTGGGTGACGGCCTTGGTAGGCGTAGTCCATGCGATGATAACAGTCTAGGGCACGGTGGCTAGTTTTGCCACAGATTTGGCAAGGAGAGTACTGACGCGGGGGCTGAGTAGCACCATTGGTGGGGTGATTGCCAAAAGAAGTATTGGGTGAGGGTGGAGTTGGATGTCTTGGGGAGTAGGAATTAGGAGCGGTTGACTGGCGAAATTGACCAGGGGGACGTGGGAGGGGTTTTGGTTTCCTGAAGTTGTTGGGGCTGGGACGAAAGTTGGGAGGACTATGGAAATTGTTGGGGTTGATGAGGTGGTCGAAAGCGGTTGACATGAAGGGCAAAGGATCCTGCTTCAGGGTTAAGGGTTTGCTGCTGATTTTGAAGGAGAATTTCATGGCTCAACAATTCAGATTGGAAGTCATGAAAGTTGGTTTCACGGTCACGTAAAGTAAAGGCAGTAACAAAAGAGTTGTAGGTAGGATTAATACCATTGATAACATAGGAGATGAGATCATCATCTTCAACGGGTTTTCCCACTGCTGAAAGTTCGTCAGACCAAGTTTTGGCTTGGCTGAGGTATTCAGTGTAGGTTTTGTTACCTTGCTGCAAGTGGTGTAACTGGCGCTTGAGATGGAAAATTCTGGACTTTGATTGTGCTGCAAACCGTGTTGCCAAACTGCTCCAGGCAAGCTGCAATGTTTTTAAACCGTACATCGAAGGTACCAATGGAGGAGCAAGAGAGCAGATAATAAGATTCAGCAATTGTTGATCTCTTCGCAGTCATGAAACATAGGCTGGATTCGGAATTTCACCATTACCAGCTGCATTGGCAATGAGTTTAGGAGGGCATGGATCTGATCCATCCAGTAGGCCTTTGAGTTCATTACAACACAAGATAGGTTGAAATTGAGCAACCCCTCCGAGATAGTTATGACCTTCTAATTTGATGCTTCCAAGTTGGGTGACATTGGGCATGAGGTCTGAAGTAGTAGGAGCGGCGGCGGTAGAAGGAGTGACAGTGGCCATGGATGAGCGTTGGCTATTGGTAGGCTCTGATACCATGTAAACTAATACAAAACTAGGGTAAAAGACCTTAAGCACTTTATTTTTAGGGTTTTGTATTAATGTATATTTATAAGGATTTACAAGTACATATATGCCGTGTACACTGTCATTTACATAAGGTAAGAATTATTCTATTCTAGGAAGGTAGATATGGTAATATAGCCGTTGAGGTACAATAGGAAAGTTGCGAGAGAATAATGCTAGCTGTAGGTTTTATATGGAGAGAGTATCCGAGTGTGTGATTGTTGGGAAGATTGCCTTGATTCATGGTTGATTGATCTAGGGTTTGTGTGGCGGCTGCTAGGGTTTGTGTGCTGTCCAAGAGTGAACTTGAGATGGTAGATGCGGCTGTTGGCATGGGATGTGAGTTGACTATTTGACTATTATATCCTTAACACAAAGAACTCAAGATTTGTCTCCAGCTTCTTCACTGAGAAAACTTCTCTAACTCCCTAGCAAAATCCTCCTTCCTCACCTTTTCCTCCTCAACCAACACTCTCCCTTCCCCAATGACATCTAGCTCTCGAATACACTCCAATAAAGCCATTTTTCGCTTCCCTACATCCCCAAAAATATCTTCATTCCATTTTCTCAAACCACCTTTTAAAGCTTTCGGTTGGCATGCCAATCCATAACTAGGACGGCCCTCAAACTGATAACTCTGACACTATAATTTCACTTGATCCACAAAGCCCTTAGATTTCAACCACATATTTTTGAATTTGAAATACCCACCACTTTTAGATGATGCCCCACAATCTAGCATTAAGGGGAAATGATCCAACAAAAGTCTAGGAGTCTCCTCTGAACTACATCAGGAAACTGTTCCTCCCAATCAGGAGAGAATAAAAATCTATCAATTCTTGACCAGCAATAATTGTTGGACCAATTTAACTTACCACCCACAAGAGAAATATCCATGAACTTACTATTTCAACAGAAAAAGTGATGTCACTTTAAGTCACAGTCAAGTGGATCAACTTCCCTTCAAGTATTATATTCATTCTAGGATTGTCAAATTGTTACCCTTTTCTTTACTAAATCTACTCGGATGTTGACTAGTTTGACATACAACATGCCTGTCTCCATAAGGATACTGGTGACATGCTTCCTCAATGAAAAGTAAATACCCTGCTTTGATCTCCTTACCGCAATACAAAGAATGTATTGCAACTCTTCAAGTCCTTTAGGTGAAAGTGCTCACTTAAGTCAGTCTTGAAGGCCAAAATGCCATCTCTGTTGTCTGCAATTACAGCAAGAATAGAAATGCAGCACAACTTTATGTAACAAAAACTAAAGAGTGACATTGACCTCTTCAACCCATATATTGTTGCTACCTTACTAAACTTACCAAACTATGCTCTAGTGGATTATTTAAGACCATAAATTGCTTTTTTCAACTTGCTAACCTCGTGTGCCTCCCTTTGAGCAACTAGGTTGTTCCATATACACTTATTTATGAACTTAACATATATAAAAGCATTCTTGATATCTAACTAATATGGAGACGATCCTCTATGAATTAAACTCGAACAGAATTGAGATTAGCCATTTAAAATGTTTAAAACAATCCAAAAATATGAGTAATTCTCTTGGCAGTCAAGCAGGCTTTTTGGTGCTTAATGGTATCATTAGGATGATGCTTTGTAGTATGTATCGAATGGCACTCAGCTTTCTATTTGCTTGGAGGTAGACAAGTTAGTTCTCAATTATCATTCATCCATTGCACCCTTCCACCTATGTAAGGGTGATGCCTGCACATAAGAACCAGGAATCGAAATAAAGGACAAAGTACTAATGAATGAGTGGAAACTATTTAATAAGTGTGAAAAATATACAATTTTACAAATGGGATGACAGGCAAAAGATAGGATGCCTTTCTTTAAGGCAACAATTGGATCACTGAACATAGGTTACTCAAAGGCAATGGGAATTTGAATAGACGTAGGGTGGAGGAGGTACTTAAGTTTGTTAGTCAAAAGTTATTGGTTGTGTCGGGCCTGCACTCCCACTTCGTCATGTAAGATCAGTCAAAAGTCTCGCTTACTCAGATGTTCAGACAGGGGCCAAAACAATTATTTGGTCTCTCTCTCTCTCTCTATGTATATATATATATATATATTTGTGTGTGTGTTTTACCCTTTTCTCTTCTGAAGTTGTTCTAATTGCTTTGGAAATCCTTTGTTTTGATTTATATTCTACTGATCATTTGTGGACAGCTTTATCGCCAGTACAAAAATTTACGCGTCTACGCATACGGGCCCCTTCCATGTGTGGATTCAGTTGTAGCAAATGCTTGTTCAGAATTTGTTACAAGGTAAATGTAATTGTGACTCATGCCACTGATAGTTTTGAGGTACGTGATGTTCTTTTTGTTATAGGTTTTCTTTGTATGTATGTTTTAAGTCTTCGAATTTTCTGCAGCATTGTACACAACAGTGAGTTTTCAGCTTGCCTTTCAGTTGGATCAATCCTGCGTCTTCGTGCAGCTGCAATTACAGCACTGTCACAAGATACCAAAACTGATACAGCCATGATTTTCCGACTTGCACGTCGGTTTCTATATGTGAGCAAGTATCAAAGAAATAGGACTGAGGTAGAGGATGCTTACTCAGGGACCATCATGGCCGAAGATCTCAACTACCACAATTATGGAAGTCAGTATCAGAATGATTCTCAAGGTAGCCTTCTTTGTTTCTAATTTAATATTTTTCATTCTGAAAAAATGCATAATTGTCACTTCCGCATAATTAGCACTGTCACTATACTTGCTTGTTTAACAAATGATTTTGACTTCCACTGCAGGGAGCGAGGGACAGGATCAAGGGTTTTCTCTCTGGAATGAGGCTGACAAGAAGGATATTGTTATTGAAATTGATAATCATGAATTCACCATTCCTTTTGCAACCAATATAAATACATTAGATGACCCCATTTCTCAGTTTATGGAAACTGTCCCAAGATCCGAAAACACATCAGCTGGGGATCCACCAGAAATGTTTCTACCAGGCCTTGTAATTCATATAGTACCACATCAAAGAAGCTTACATATTTCTTTGTGTGAAGGCTGTGCTGTGCAAGAGAAGACACGAAGTTACAAAGCTTACATAGCAAACAGAGAAAGCTTCAAAGATATTATTGTGTCACCATCTATGTTTCTTGACCATCTCCCTTGGAGGTATTACAACTGAGTTCTTGGATTCTTTCTTAATAGTTTAGTCTCTATACTTTTTTTTGACAAGTAAAGTATATTTCAAAAAGCGTAAAGGGGTGCAACCCATGGTATACAGGATGTATTCATGATACCCCTTATTCAAAGAGAAAAGAGAGCACCTATCTAGAAAATCAGAATAAGAACACTCAGACATAGACTATATTTTCACTCTTCACATAAATAAAGTTTGTATCACTGGCTTTTTCAAGTTACTCAAACCAGTCTCACAATCTTTAAAACTGCATGCATTCCGTTCCCTCCATACACACCACATCAAACACAATGGAGCAATTCGCCAAATTGGTATCAACGTCCGGTTGCCCTTTCGCCCCCTCTAACTCCCCAACAAATCTTTCACCGATCGCAGCATTACCCACACCACACCAAACTTGATATGAAATGTTTGAGAATCTGATGCCATCTACTTATCTGGTTTAATATTTTTCAGATGTAATTATGCAATGCAAAAAGTATTGGAAGCTCAAAGTGCTCAAGGTATACTTGATGAATCTCATTTAGATCAATTCTAAACTCCTGCAATTATTGGTGGTACACAACTGTTTCTTTCTTTTTTCTTCTGCTATTTCTGGATGGTTGTGAATGTTCAAAACCTATGGACTAAATGAAGGAAACTTAAGAATCAGAAATGGGGTCTCTTATGATTACATGATACCTGTTAGAAAGGAAGGGACAAGTGCCTCTATTCTAGAAGGTGGTGAGGTGTCCATATGCGATATCCTTATGAGTTTTCTTATGGTGAGGTATCCATATTTTAAAATATTGTATTTGTTCATATATATATATATATATATATCAATGAATGATGGGTCAGAGATAGAGATCATGTGCCTCTCTTTTGTGAAAAACAATAATCTCGACAATACCCAACTACTGAAAAATAAGGAACAGAATTCCTAATGTTATTTCTTTTATGGGCATATAGTGCCAAACATTCTAAAATTCCAAGTTCAAATGGTTGTCATTGTGGATGTCTTTTCGAATAATTGTAAATATAAACATTCTTCTGCAATAATATGAATTGATGGCCATCATTTTTTAAAGTTCTGCTATCAAGATCAATGGCCTAGGCCATTGCAGGCAGGCCCCGTAATTCATATGATTAAACTAAATGGTATTAGGGCCTAGGGGAGCACATTCTCGGGGGTTTCATGGTTGGCTACGTTTATAGCTGCAGCTTCATCCTCCCAGGTTTTGGATATCAATTCTCATGTTTTCTACTACTAGATTAGAAGCTTTGTAGCTTGAGGATTTTTTAGTATGATACTAAATACGATATAAAAAGGTATTCTTCAAATCATCTTAAAGCAAAGTAATTTTGCAGTTTGATTAATTATTCTTTGAATATTTTACTGGAGAAATACATTTTATTTTATTTTATTTTTTGTTATCAAACTGGTAAGATCCATAGCAATTATCTTTAATGATGTGAGTAAATAATCCTTTGAGAAATGATCTTCAAGCTTTCTTACGTTTTTGAGACGTGGTTCATTATCTGGCTGATGTTTGAACTTTAGCAATGCTAAGAAAAATAAAGCAGCCATTTAAATCGATAAACTGCTACCTTTTTGAAATCTTTTTTTGCCTGGTCATGCATCACTCAGAGCTTTTAGTAGCTAAGTTTTAACTGTGTTGCATACAGGATTTATGGGGCATAATTACCATAGTAAAAGTTAAAGTGACGTGTAACTATTTTGGCTTGTCAGGAACAGCTTAAGAATAATATATCCATTGTTGTCTGACACTCACAGTTGTATGGTGCACCAATTCAATGGCATTGATGACGAATTTCTTCATGATATCATATGTAAAGTACAAAATAGGTACTGATTGATTTTTTCATTGTGTTTCTAAATTCTTTTCATTTTTTGTGTTTTGGGTTTGTGTACATTAATAATGTGCATGAACATATTGGTTGATAGCGAGTTTAGTTAGTGGTCACAAATTTTGTGGTTTGAGACAGACAAACTTGAAACCCTGAAGAAAATGTCTTGATCCCTTCATCATGTTAAGAGATTGTTTTTGTGTAAAAGTAGGCATATAATGATTTTTAGTTTAGGGTAATGTGCATAGATTAGTTGTTTGAGACATATGATATTGTGTTGTTATAATATCATACTATATTATTATTTCCAGGACGTATTTTTATCATGCTTGTATTGTCAAATATTGTAACTCAATGATAATCGGGTATCTTTTAGTTTGTAATATGGCAGAAGTATTGTATGAGATGAAGTCCTATAACAGACTGAATACTTTTATATAAATTCTTATCATAGTAAATGTTCATTGTGTTGCAAAATCCATTGGGGCGTTAGTGCAAATGGCATAAAAAGAATAGATGTGATTGGGTGTTCAATAAAGACAGTGATGGCATTTAACCATTGTAGTATTGTTCCATATATTTATATACCCAATTACGAGAGTCAGGCCAGGAAACAAGGCCTAGGACCTATGGCCCAATAAATAATGTATCTAGGCCCATTGCCCATTCTGAGACTAATAGGGGATGCACAATAGATGATCATCGCCTCACCACATCACCATAATTGTCCCCTAAAAGATAGGGAACAAAGGACATTTATGTTGCCCTCACATGAGTACGGATGACTGGCAGATGATGAGTGGAATAGGGCCTCACTTCACGACACGCCACGTACAACTAGAGTTGATACAATCCTTCGGTGATACCTTGGCAAAATGATTATTTGAGAAAGAAGTCACGCCTAGAATAGGGGAAAGAAAGCACCCATCGCAGGTAAGGACACTCTGAATATCCATTTTGCAAAAATTCTATTTGCTCTCTACTCTCAAAGAATATCCTAACTGACTTAAGTATCGGAGGCATCCCCTGCCAGTGTATCCAACAAGCTTCCAAACTTATCTTCGACTCTTTTGTAGGTACTCTTGATTAGGGTCTCGACGTGCGGTCATCTGTACCAACAGTTGGTGCCATCTGTGGCAAACTGATTCGTAAATCCCTTAGACAAAGATCGTATGTTTAAGACCAGGTTGATAAGTGTCCAAGGCAACAACACTGGCACCACCAGCCAACCAAAACCCAGGAACAACGACTTACAACACTCGAAGCACAATTACTACAACACTACGAGAATATGATCATAATCATGCAGCAAAATCATGAGATTATAGAGTTTTAGGATATGTAGGTAAAAGTGCATACCTTAATTGTATGGCAGTGTTGGAATATATAGAGAATAAATCATTTAGCTTACACTAGATATCTTTTACATGAAGAGTTCTAGTACTAACAACTATCTACCTTATCACAAGACTTAAAGAGACCTAGACTAATATAACTAGTCTAAAGATTATCCATAGAGACAGAGTCTTGATCTAACTCTAACACTTTACACTTATCATTATCTAATAACAAATCTTGATCTAACTCTAACACTTTACACTTATCATTATCGGATAACAAGTCTAATCCAATACGCCCCCTCAAACTCGACGTGGGAGGATGAACGTTGAGGTTGAATCGGAACATGATGAACCGGGCAGCAGCAAGTGGCTTCGTGAGGATATCGGCCAATTGATCTTTTCCAGAGATGAAACATACTTTAAGGAGCTTTTTAGCGACCATATCTCTAACAAAATGATAGTCAATCTCTATATGCTTTGTGTGAGCATGATAGATAGGATTTGAAGCGAGATACGTGGCACCAATATTATCACAATACAAAATCGGTGGTTCTGGAGATATTACATCAAGTTCACGAAAAAGTGTTTGGATCCAAGTTAACTCTGCAGCTGTATTCGCAATGGCCTTGTACTCAGATTCGGTACTAGATCGGGACATTGTGGGTTGTTTCTTGGAGCTCCAGGATAAGATGTTTTTACCAAGAAGGACACAATACCCGGAAGTAGAGAGTCGGTCATCAGGACAACTAGCCCAATCGGAATCTGAGTAAGCAGTGAGATGCTTTGTAGAATTCTTTGAAATGCAGAAGGTATGTGAAATTGTGGACTTTAAATACCAAAGGATACGTTTTACTGCCGACCAGTGAGTGTCCCGAGGATCTTGCATAAACTGTGATACTTTATTGACTGGAAAGGCAATGTCAGGCCGAGTAAGGGAGGATATTGAAGAGATCCCACTGTGCTTCGGTATTGTGTAGAGTCTGTAATAGTAGAACCTTCAAACCGGCTGAGAGTAGTGGAAGCCGACATAGGAGTAGCTATTGGCTTTGCAAGCAGCATGTTTGTCTTGGTGAGGGGATCATGAATATACCTTTGTTGGGAAAGATGAAGATCATCATTGTGCCATGTAGCTTCAACTCCAAGAAAAAAATGAAGAGGTCTAAGATCCTTAAGGGCAAAGGATTCGTGAAGGTCACTGATGAGCTGAGAGATGGCTGCTGAATGGGAGCTTGTGATTATGATGTCATCAACGTATATTAGGACAAAGACAGTGATGCCATGAGCTTTGTATATAAACAGAGATGAGTCTGATTTGGAGCTAGTGAACTTGAGATTAAGTAGTCGAGTTCTTAGGCGCAAAAACCAGGCGTGGGGGGCCTGTTTTAAGCCGTATAAGGCTTTGCGGAGCTTAAGCTGCTGGATATTGTGGATGCTGAAATCTAGGAGGTTGAGCCATATATACAGTTTCTTGAAGGTGACCATGAAGAAATGCATTGCTAACATCCACTCGTCGAATGTCCCAACCTGCAGAGACAGTAATGGAGAGCACAGTACGAATAGTAATAGGTTTGACCACTGGACTATAAGTTTCAGCAAAGTCAATTCCAGGTTGTTGGTGAAACCCTTTCGCCACTAAACGAGCCTTGTACTGTTCAATTTCTCCATTAGCTTTTCTTTTAATTCTGAAAACCCATTTGGAGCCGACAATGTTCATTGAGGGAAGGGATGAAACTAGAGACCATGTTCCATTTTTGAGGAGAGCATCAAATTCAGCATTCATTGCTGCTCGCCAGGCCGGATGTTTCCTGGCTTGAGAGAAACAAGTAGGTTCTTATTCGTTGGATGCAATGGAAGCCGTGAGAGCTTGAGGAGGGTACCTCACCCTGCCATCAGTGAACTTGGATGGCTTGAAGATCATATTCTGTGACCGAGTGGTCATGTCATGGACTCGGGTTGGAGGAATTTGTAAGGGGGCAGAAGAACCTGGCTCAGATTGAGGAGGTGAGGGCGGTGTGTTTACTGTAGGGGAAGGTGATGGAGTAAGTGGTGTGTTTGGAAAGGTCAGCAGAGGTGGATCTGAACATGAGGCAGGAGATTGAGGAGTTAAGGAAGGTATAATGGGAATAGAGATCAATGAAGGTGTGTTAGGAACAGTAATGTTGTAGTAGGAGTAGCAGTTGAAAAGGGGAAGCTGATTTCGTTGAAGACAAAATGTCTTGCAATATAGACTCGATCGGAGGGAAGATGAAGACATTTATAGCCAAGATTTTGTTTGCTATATCCAATAAACACACAAGAGGAAGAGCGGAAGGAGAGTTTAGAGGAGTTATAAGGGCGAAGAAAGGGCCAGCATTCACAACCAAATATTTTAAGGAATTTGTAGTCGGGAGGAGTGTGAAAGAAAGACTCAAAGGAGATTTTCTGTTGGTAACTTTAGATGGGAGACGATTGATGAGATAAGTGGCTGTTTCAAAAGCTGAATCCCAAAAGATTAAAGGTACATTTGTAGTGGCAAGAAGGGAGAGGCCGATTTCAACAATGTGGCGATGTTTTCTTTCAACAGTTCCCATTTGATGATGGCTGTGTGGACAGCTTAATCTATAAAAGGTTCTCATGGAATTAAGGGCAGATTGAAGTGGGCGAAATTCACCACCATTATCACTTTGGACAGATTTAATTTTAGTATTGAAGAATGTTTCAACAAGATGTTTGAAACGAAGAAAAGTTGAACACACTTCAGATTTAGTTGCAAGAGGAAAGAGCCAAGTGTACTTACTAAAATCATCAACCACACTTAAATAGAAACGATTGTTGTTTACAGAATTTACAGAGGCAGGGCCCCATACATCAAGAAACAGCAATTGAAGGGGAGAATTTGAAATAGAAGGTGAATAACTGAAATGAAAACGGTGACTTTTGCCCTATTGACATGGAGAGCAGACAGAGGAGGACTTTGATGAAGACACGGGCAGTTTATTTGACTGGACAACTTGGTTGACGATTGGAGAGGCAGGATGACCAAGCCTTAGATGCCACTGATCCAGGGAGACTTTTTCACCAAGGAAGGCAGCAGGTGACAGGGAAGAAGCAGCAGCAAAGGATGGCCATGGATAGAGGCCGAGCTTACTCGGGCCTTGAAGGAGCAAATGACGAGTTTGAAGATCCTTAACATAGAAAAAGGTAGGGTGAAACTCAATGAAAACATGGTTATCACGTGTGAATTGATTTACGGATATAAGGTTTTTCTGTATTTGAGGAACATGAAAAAGAGAGAATAAATGAAAATTACGTGAGGGAGTGGGTAAGAGTCCACGACCAGAATTTGAAATATGCAAACCTTGCCCATTGCCCACTCGGATCTGATCAGTGCCATTGTAGTTCTCAGCATGCATATTGAGGTTTGCCAGCTCATTCGTGAGATGGGCATTAGATCCGGTGTCATGATACCATTGAGAGTCAGATGTAGTAGGGAGGGAAGCCAAGTTTGCATTCAGGGGAGAGCTTTCAGATTGGTATCCTTGTTCAAATCGGAACTAGCAAGTGGCAGCCGTATGGCCTAGCTTGTGACAAACTTGACATGTAGGGCATTGGGACGGGCCAGAAAAGGAATATTGATGAGGTGGTCCTCGACCACGGCCACGGCCACGCCCCCTGCCACGAGAGAAATTAGTGTTGCGGTAGCCCGTATTGGAGCCACGATTGTTCCTTGGATAGCTAGGACTTTGACGTTGAGCAGTGTTGGCAGTAGAGATGTTGATATCAAGGGCTGTTTTGTGAGTTTCTAGACGCAGTTCATATGATAACATGTAACCATAAAGATCAGTATGAGAGATAGAAACCTGCCTTGTTGTGACAGACGTAACAAGGGGGTCATAATCAGCACCCAGTCTGGCAAGGATGTTTGAGATTAATTCAGAATCTTCGACGGGCTTGCCAATGGTAGCCAAGAGGTTTGCAATTCCCTGTGCTTTTTGGAAATAAGCAGAGACAGTTTGAGCATCTTTCTTCAGATTGGATAGTTGTTGCTTGAGTTGGAGGATCCGAGATTGGGACTGCGCAGCAAATAGAGTTTCGAGAGTGACCCAGACTTCCTGAGATGTTGTAAGGCCGATAACATGAGGCAGTGTTTCCACCGAGAGCGTGGAGATGATGGCGCTGAAGATAATGCGATCTTGATGATACCATGGAGAATGATTGGGATTGAGGATGAGGCGACTTAAGGTTCCGTTAGGGATGAGTTTTGGAGGCTGAGGGAAGGTGCCATCAACATAACCAAAGAGGTTGTGGCCTTCAAGAAACGAAACCATGAGAAATTGCCATAGGATGTAATTATCCTGGGTTAGTTTTTCAGAGATGTGATGGTGCACATTCTGAATAAGAATAGGGGAAGTAACTGGGATGGAGATAGGCGGTGGGTTTGAGGTGGTAGAATCGGTTTCAGAGGGTGGGAGCAACCATAGACGTTAGTCTTGACTGGCTCTGATACCATATAGAGTTTTAGGATATGAAGGTAAAACTGCATACCTTAATTGTATGGCAGTGTTGGAATATATAGAGAATAAATCATCTAGCTTACACTAGATATCTTTTACATGAAGAGTTCTAGTACTATTAACTATCTACCTTATCACAAGACTTAAAGAGACCTAGACTAATATAACTAGTCTAAAGATTATCCATAGAGACAGAGTCTTGATCTAACTCTAACACTTTACACTTATCATTATCTAATAGCAAATCTTGATCTAACTCTAACTCTTTACACTTATCATTATCGGATAACAAGTCTAATCCAATAGAGATGATGCAACAATTCCGATGATCACGTCATCGTGAGCAAGAACCAACCCTGACCAAGGAGAGGGAAGCAAAAGGTGAAGATTGCGAATACAATTTGGGAAACTGAGAAGAGAAAAGTAAACTGCCATCCACCCATCAAATCTCAAAAGGGAAATGTGCTAATCACTAAGAGGCAGGCAATTGTGTGGATGTCCATCTAGACGATTTGCAAGCTAAGTTCGACAAGATGGTTAAACCGATGAACAATAAACACTCTACCGTTGAGAGCCTTCTTCAAGGCATGAACCTCCCCTTCACTGCCAAAGTCATGGAGTTGCCACTTCCCCTGAAATTCAAAATGCCTCAATTTTTTCATGTACAATGGCTTCAAGGATCCCGTGGACCACATTGATACTTATAAGGCCCACATGCTTCTACAGGAAACCTAAATGAGATCATGTGCCAGGCCTTTCCCATCATGCTGAAAGGGCTAGCTTAACAGTGGTTCGAGAACCTACACCCTGGCTCAATCAGCTCTTTCAAAGATTTGTGCAAACAATTCATCACTCAATTTCATCGGGGGACAAAAGCGTAGGAGACCAACTATTTATCTTCTCACTCTAAAGCAAGGCAAAACTATAACTCACCGAGAAATTCATTAATTGGTAATTAAATTTTCAGTACACCTCACCATCTGATTCCCCCAAAGAATAAGACCGAAGGATCTCTACTGCTCAAAAGACAACTAAGTAGCAGAAACATATGATTTCTATTAACATTAATAATTACAACCAGAGCATCTAATAAGAGTCATCACATTAACATCACCAAAATATACTAATTAACATGAAGGGCCTTCGAAATTCTGCGATGAGTCTTCAAGCGTTAACCCGCTCACTATCAATACAACCAAACGGCTGCAACAGCTTTGAAATCATTCTCACTTAAAACCGGCATCTAAAGAAGTCCAAGTATAAAACATATGTTTTACAGTTGGAAAAGATATAAGCGTAAGTCCACAACTTAGTGAGTTGTAATAGATATGGTGTATAAGTTATTATGTAGTGAACTCAGTTATTTAGTAAAAGTTTGTAAATCACAAGCAGTAATATAAATGAAATCTTTCGTCCAATAAAAGAATGTCATGGTAATGCATTCTAGATACAGTTCATGCTATATGAAGTAAACATGTCATATTTTAAATAATATGGTCTACTCGAGATATTAACCCTTTTTCGGCAGAGTTAGCAAGTCCAATGTCCCAAGGGACTTGTACTACAACATCGATGCCTCGGATGTTGCCGCATACTGTCTATCACTAGTAACTCGACCGAGTCCGACCTCGGGTGGCCCAAGATGCAAATGACGTTCCTAATGGTGACTCATCCATACATGGTTCGCCCGTCATAAAACAACCATTAGATCAAAGACCAAACATAAAAGTAAATCTCTCTGAGCATATGGTTAACTTGTATAAAAGTAATCTCATGGCCAGTATTCTGCACATATCGGTGTACCATGCTATACGATATAATTTAATTCACAGTCTTTTACATACATGCATTTATAAACTCATCATTTTCATTATCTTATTATTCATCAATCATTTTCACAAAATATAGTCCACGTTATTTTAAAATGTATTTCATATGAGTTGTAAAGATGCATGTTTTATACATAAAAATTATGCTATGCGGAAAATAATAATAATAATAAGTATCCGAATGAGTTTTACTCAGTTGAGTTGTTTGGCTCCTACTAAGAAACTTCAAGAGACTCAATCTCGAAATCTGATAAAATACCTCACATCAAACCCTGATTTAGACGAAAATGCCATTAAACCTAAACAGAGGTCAAAATGGTCATTTTGCCTGGCTGTTGATCGTTCGAGTATTGTGTCAAACTTAGGCCACAAACGTTTGGCTACAAACATCCGACAACACCCTGAAACATTCAAAGGTCTGGCAGAACCTCCCATTTGACAAATGGTCCAAACTTAACCCACTTAAACACAATCAAAGGTCCTATTAACAAACCTAAGACTGCCTTAACCACAAAAAACACGTTCATGCACCAAAAAGTACTTCCAAGATCATTAAATCACGAACCCATCTTTAAACTCATTAAACCTTAACATAACCCTACAAATACAAACCCATAACCTAGATCTACAAGATAGAGTTGTCTAAATTATGAAAACAACACTAACAGAAGCTAAATATGCTATAACATCAAACTAAACGAGTTAAAGGCTAGGATATTACCTCATGAAGAAGATTAGACCAAGATAACCTCCTTCTCTCTCCCAAACATCTACTCTCTTTCTCTCT
Organism: Alnus glutinosa; assembly: GCF_958979055.1. Lineage (NCBI taxonomy): Eukaryota > Viridiplantae > Streptophyta > Magnoliopsida > Fagales > Betulaceae > Alnus > Alnus glutinosa. The sequence goes on along the minus strand of NC_084886.1, from coordinate 19,593,376 downwards.
CTCTCTCTCTCTCTCTCATTAGGGTTTAAGAACTGAGGGGAAATGAAAATAGGGCTTAAGTGTTATAAGGACCCTATTTTATAGGCCTCCATGAACGCACATGAGTCCAATTTTTTATTTTATTTTTAATAAAAAAAATCCTAATAACAGGCATCAAATGTTCTGGATGTATTGAGAGTTTCCCTTGCGAGTGTTAGAAGGAAAGTTCAAATGTTTATTGGCAATCGTTTGAAGGAAACTTCACACATTTTCAGAGACAGAAATTTCTTAAAACTCCAAGATCTCACACTTTTCTAACTAAGAACCAACCCTAGCATCCTTAAGTTATAATTAAAGTGCACTTAACCCTAATTAATGTTTGGGGTATTACAGAAACAGAGCCTTTTTGAGACTTAATGCTTTGCTTCAATCGAGAGAAACTGTCCATAGACGACCGTGATGAGAGTGTAATCCTGGTGGCCTTCCTTGGATGAGTTTGGCTGCACAGCTTCTTCATAAAAGCCCTTGCCAAAAGAACTCCCTACACTATGCAACAATTTATGGACAAAGTAGAGGAGTTCATGAATGTTGAGGATACAATTAAGGCCTTTACGGATCAAAGTCAGAGAGGCAGCAACAACTCTGACAAAAAGAGGAAAGAGCCTTCTTGGTCTGAGGGGCATGGAGCAGCGGGTCGACGGAGGAAGGTCGAGGAGCAACATAGACCTCACCAACAAAGGCAGGGATCGTCTCCCCGTCAGCCATTCAATTTCATGCCACCTAATACCTTAGTGGCAAAAGTGCTAATGCATATTCGAGATGATCCAAACCTGCAATTGTCTGAAAAGTTGAAATCACCCCACACTAGAGCTCGGGAAAAATACTGCCAATCTCACCTTCATGGACACGACACTGAAGACTACTATGACCTTCGAAGTTAGCTCGAGACCTTTGATCAAACAAACGAAAGCTGATAAGTTTCATGGCCAATCAACAACAAGCACCAAGACTACACGGGATTGCCAAGAGCCCTATGTAGGTCACAACATTGGTAATTTCTTGGTGGTAGGCTGCCCTTTGACAAACAACATTGAACAACATGAGGGCCATCACTTTTACGTATCACCTAAAAATGAAATTATCGAATGAGAGCAGTGTAGGGGAAGTAATGGGTGACCAGGTGAGCGCTTGGAAATGCTACATGGCATCGCTGAGTGACCCAACTTCAAAGGACACCCTCACAGTAGAAGTGTGAGAAGACAAGGACAAACAAATGCTTAAGCAGGGAGAGCCTATCAAAATTTTTGTAAAAGTCCCCATTGATGAAACAATGCCGAATCAAACTGTCCGAGTAATGTCCTTCCTCTCCAAGACCTTCAAAATCTAATTGCTTAATTTCCTCCGTGAGAATAGAGACGTATTTGTCGAGACACATGAAGAGATGACGGGCATTGATCCCGAAGTCATTGTGCATTGCCTAAATGTACATCCGACGAAAAGGGCAATCAAGTAGAGAGGGACCTTCACTCCCGAAAGGAATCAAACGATGGCAGAGGAAGTAGAAAAGCTACGCAAGCGGGGTTTATAAGAACGAATAGTACCCCGAGTGGTTGGCCATGTTTTAGGTTAGAAAGGCTAACGACAAAGGGATAATGTATCGATTTCACCGACCTTATAAAGCTTGCCCTTAAGATAGCTTCCCTCTCCCAAGGATCGACCTTATTGTGCAGTCCACTGCCGAGAGCTATTCAGCTTCATGGACGTATTCTCAAGGTACAACTAGATTACGATGCATGAGCTTGACTAAGAAAATACCTCATTTATCACTGATTGAGGGTTATATTGCCACAAGGTCATGCCCTTTGAGCTATAAAACGCAGGAGCTACATATTAGAGGCTCGCGAACTACACATTAAAGCAACAAAAAGGGAGAAATGTGGAAGTATACATCGACAACGTGTTGGTAAAGAGCATTAAGCCAGAGCAACACCTAGCTGACCTAGGAGAGACGTTCGGAATCCTGAGAAAGTATTAGATGAGATTGAACTCGACTAGATGCGCCTTTGGAGTTTCCTCAGGAAACTTCCTTGGATTCAAGGTCTCCTAGAGGGGGATTGAGGCAAAACTTGGAGAAGATAAGGGTCGTGATGGAAATGCAACTTCTTTGCAATATTAAGGAGTTACAGTGATTGTCCAACAGGGTGGCCGAACTAACCAGGTTCATATCTTGGTCGACAAATAGGTGTTTGTCGTTCTTCAAGATTCTACGGAAGGCATTTGACTAGACTGAAGAGTACGAGGAAGCCTTCAAGATCTAAATAACTACCTTCAACAGTTTGCCTCAGCTTAGTTGGACAAGGGCAAAGGAGCCACTGTACCTAGCAGTATCACCTACACCTGTCAGCTCGACCTTAATTCAAATAGAAGACGGAATCCAAAAGCTGGTCTAGTACACAAGTCGGGCTCTTCAGCGGGCAGACGAGAGACCCAAAAATAGAAAAGTTGGCATTCGCTCTAGTCACGTCAATAAGATGTCTACAACCTTATTTTCAAGTGCACATGGTGAGGGTCTTAACCGAACAACCTCTAAGGAAATCCCTACACAAACCCGACATGTGAGGCGCCTCATCCATTGGTCAATTGAGGTAAGTGAATTTGACATCGAATACTATCTGAGGGTGGCGATCAAAGGGCAACTAGTGATTGATTTTGTAGATGAATTCATAATCGGAGAAAAGGAGCAGGAATGCGAATCAGAATGTCCCAAATGTTGCATTTAGGCCATAGACGTCAACAATTCTTCCAACAAAATGACAAGTGGGTCTGGTTCGGTCCTTACCTTGCCGGATGGAATAGAATTTGAATATGCTCTTCCATTCAAATTTGGGGCTACAAAAAATGAGGCTGAATATGAAGCAATCATAGTCGAATTAATCTTAGCAAAAGAATTCGGGGCCAAGGCAGTGGCAGTACGTAGCGACTCAAGATTAGTGGTCGAATAGGTTTTCAAAGGGTACTTTCTGATTTGAAAAAAAAAGGTTATATTAATCACTTCAGAAAATTCAAGATTAGGCAAGTTTTGAGAGAGAATTGTTGAGCAGCTCATGTTGCTTGATTGGCCATGGCTTCTGAAGTCGACCTCGGTAAGTGCGGTATACCTGTAGAATTCCTCAAAGAATTTCCCATAGACCAAGCCAAAAAAAGAAAGCAAATCAACTAGATAAACTCGGAGATAACTTGGGCTAGACCATTGATAGAGTATTTGAAGGAAGGGAAGCTGCTCGACGATAGGAAGGAGGCCAAAAAGATTAGATTTCGAGTAACGAAATGCTTAATGATGAATAGGGTTTTGTATAAAAACAGCTTCACCCTTCCGCTTCTTTGATGTATCTTGAAAGATGAAGTTGAATATGTACTAAGAGAAATTCATCAGGGTGGGAATAACTCGGGGGTAGGGCCCTAGATCATGTATCTTTCTTGAACACCATCAGTCTGAGAATGCAATAGGCTATCAAAATCCTCCAACCTTTTGGCATTAGTTGGGAGGGAGAAAGGTTGAAGAAGGATAGTACCTCTCGAACATGGCTCAGAATTTGAGACGACCCTCATCATTTCTTCGTAAATGCAAACTTCGTACCTCCCCTTGAGAATGAGGGCCCCCTCACTGGGTTGAGGAACCCTAAGCTTGATCGAATCTAGAATGCTACACTCACGCTGTAAAGATTCCAGTAGTTGTTGTGTTGCCTTTGAACGCCATGAAACTCTTTTGGTGGATGACGAGTTGACGAGAGCCCGCGATGGCAACCCTGTTGAGATTCTAAGTCTCCTCCCTATGTTGGTTATCACCATGTGCCGTAAAGAATGAGATAGCCGAATAGAAATGAAGGGTGGTAGGTTTGAGAAAGGGAAGGAGAATGGACAATGCTGCCTAGATAGGCAAGTCAGCACCGACAAAAGGCTCAAGGTCGGGGATAACTGGCGGAGGCACAAGCATGACAAACTCCGACGAAGGAAGGGAGGAAGTTCGATGGGTATCAGAGTGATTCCAGCGGGAACAAGTAGAAGAGAGAGAAATTAGAAGATGGGGGCACAAGAAGGCTAATTGACGGTAATGAAGTCATGTCTAACCCAGGCACCCGTTTAAAGGCTAATGAACTTGTCCTTTGAGATTCAAAATCACCTTGTTGTCTAACCAAGTTCGACCACATTGATCGAAGGGGGGGCAACGGGAAAGGCACACGTGCCATGGTTACTGTTGTGCACTCAACGCATTTAATCTCTGCTACTTCCAACTGGCCCCGTTTAGTAATCCCCCTCCCCTCCCCTCCCCTCCCCTTCCCTTATGGGAGAATTTTTTTTTTTTTTAGTGTGAGTTAAAAGTGATTGATGTGATATAAAGTAGAAAGAATTTATATGAAAAAATAGAAAAATTTTGTATTGTAGTGGATTTTTTTATTTAAATAATAATAAAAAATTATTGATGTGATATAAAAAGTAAAAAAAGTTAAGAATATTTTGAGCTGATGATTTTTGGGAAAGGTAAAAATAAGGGGAAGGGAGAGGGGAGAGAGTTATTAAACGGGCAATAAGCGTTGTGACTGGCGCATCAAATGTGCCCTTGCCAGTTCCAAGTGGCAGGTTAAATTGCATACATCAAGTGTCGTGTTCAACGCGTTAAATGCTACCCTATCACTTCCGAGCTGTTGGTTAGATCAACCGTTACCACTGTTCTATATCACATCAAATTGACCCCTAAGCACCCGAGAAAGGAACCGCCATAAAAAATGAGCTTCGATTGGGATTCTCCCTTACTGACCTATCAATCAAATCAGTTATGAGAATGTGGGCCAACTGGTGTACCCAATTGGGAGAGGCCAGGAAACAATGCCTAGGACCTAGGCCCAATAAACGATATGTCTTGGCCCATTTGCCATTCGGAGACTAGTAGGGGATGCACTACATAGGATCATCGCCTTGCCACATCACCATAATAGTCCACTAAAGGACAGGGGTGACAGTTGCAATGTGTCAAGGAGCAAAGAGTATTTTTGTTGCCCTCCCACAAGTACGGATGACCGGTAGACGACAAATAGGAAAGGGTCTCACTACACGATACGCCTCGTACAACTAGAGCTCACCCAATCATAGGGTGACACCTGGCCAAAATGATTATCTTAGAAAGAAGCCATGTCAAGTATAAGAGGAAGAAGGCACCCATTCTGCTTAAATTCCTTTTGCTCTCTTCTCAAAGAATACCCTTACTGACTTGAGCATTGGAGACGTCCCCTGCCAGCATGCCTGACAAGCTTCCATGCTTACTTTTTGCTCTTTTGTAGATACTCTCAATCGGGGTCTCGGCATGCTTTCATTTGCACCAACAATACTCAATGTGAAGTAGGAAATGTTAGAAGCCACCTGTCAAGCTTAAATCGAGTGACGTTATACTCGATTATTTAGATTGTGGTGTTGTTCATCAACTGGTAAACTAGTGTTGGTCATGAGACTTAGGGGGGGGGGGGGGGGGGGGGGCGGGGAGGGGGGTATGAACTGCAATGGTGACTTTAAAACAAGGAATGGCAACCCTGCAAAAGCTACTAAGATAGGTGCCAAATAAAACATAACTAGTCACTTGTGCATTAGCGGGAGACATTCTGAAAGAATTTCTCACATGACCTTAATACTTTCTAAAAGCTAAGGATGATTTGGTCACCTGATCAACATGTAATTCCAAGTTTCTGTAATTATCTGATTTACATATTTATTGTATTGTTGATTCACAAAAACAGGGATTTTTGGACTGAATATGCAACATAAATCTCGTCCTATAATAACAGCTTCATTCAGTTTGGTTTTCATTGAATGTTCTTGTTTCCATAAGCGAATTCCAGAATCTAAATGTATTATTATTAACTCTGATACTAATCATACAGAATTTGGGCTTGTAAGGGCCTTCTTCTGTTCACATGTGAAATACATGACATTTGACCTTACTCCTTAGTAGTGGTGACTAGTATAATTACTTTTTGTATTATTTTTTTTTCTAAAATATTGTAAACTGTAGGTATTTCCATTATTATTTTTGCATCCGAGGCTAATATGTTAATGTTTCTGTAAAAAAAATAAAATGCAAATATAATATGGTTTAGACAACACATGTATGAACCCAAAACTAGTTCATAGTTGAATTAATCTTTTTATTTTAGGATTTGTTCAAATATATATATATATATATCAAATCCCCCCACATGGTGTTAGTACTTTTTTTCTTTTGTTTTTGGTCGGCATTGGATTCGTGTACGTATTTACTTGGATTTTTAAGGCGAATTGACTAGGCCTAGTACCAAAAAATTAAATAATAATAAAAAAATAATAAAAAATGAAAGCACATGTCCACATTTATTGGATTAAGTACTCATCGCCAATTGGACAACAAATGTGGCGTAGCAGTCAACATGAGATGTGAAAGAGATGTTGTGATTGACTTTTTGCATTGGGAACTACTTCTAACACTTCAAAACAGTATCGTATCGAATACCCCCTTTTGTAATTTTTGTGCAGCCGCTCAAAACTGAAATAAATATAAATAAAAAATCATTAAACTTTTTGTTGTGAATGGAGAGTGTATTCCTATTGAAATAACATGCGAAGTTGGTCGGCAATATAATAGCAGCTTGCCTTAAGATAATGCGGCAAGATAAAGTAAAGCTATTGAATAGGTTCGTTGATTTTTGTATTTTTTATATTAAAAAAAAAATATACTTTTAATGATTTTAAGGGCATTTTGAAAAGAAAAACATCAAATAAGTCCTATGACGTGCATGTGATCGCTTTCCATCCATTTTGATGCTAAAAACTAACGGAGTGGCTTATTTGTAGTGGAATAGTAGCTTGAGGAAGCGATGTGTTACTTTTTAAAGTTTGGTGGTATAAGTGCAAAATTGGTGATAGTTTAGGGGGTTAGAATATATTTTTCCTTTTTTTAATTAAAGATATGTTGAAGTTTGTGGGTTATGTTTACTCCAAAAGAAAAATACACGTAAGACCTCCTTTGCCACCACTGCGGCCCCTATTACCTCTCCCTTGGCAACACTGATGGACCTCGAGTTCTTTATTTTATTTTAAATTTATATTTTGCTATATTTATAACAAATTTATTATAGTTATAGTAACTATATAAATATCATTTTGAGATTGATATAACAGACCGCCGGTATACGCGTTATAAATTTATGATGACATGGAAACAATGAAAATACCATATAGGTTCTAATTAATAAATTGAACTTAAAATACGTTATATCAATCCATGTGAAATAAATGCGTGTGATAAATATGTGAAAGCTTAATTCAGTAGAGAGGGTTGATATGATAAACGTGGAAGGGAAAGTGTAAAGCAAAATTAATCAAAACAAGTAGACATTGACGAGTTGAGTTTACACAGACCGGATGACACTCATGAATTGCATTGATCGATTTGTTATTGGAAAACTGTACGTACGTAGTACCAAATTGTTGTTGAATTTCAAAGACAACTTAAATATTGGTCGCCATTCGTCTGAGGCAGTTGGTCATATTTTGCTGTCACAACAGCGACTTGATCACGCAAGTGAAAGTTTGTGAAGGAGGAATGAGAAAAGTAAAACATCATGCGTTTCTTGCCCTAGCCAGCACTACCCTTCTGCCCAGTAAAAGAAAAGCTGTTTTTTCTCGAGTATATATATATATATTCTGGCTGAAGAGAAGCTTCCTTATCTGAAACACTGACCCATGTTGTCCTCCAAACAAATGATGTTAACAATAACATTATCCATCCCTCTCTTATGGTCGACCCACATGTGCATGAAGGTCAGAAGTATGAGTTGCGTGCGAAAGAAAAAATTGCTACATGGAGGAAGGACTATTATCTCAATATTACTAAGAGTCTTATTAGGATTAATTTGAATATATTTCAGTCATATTTGCATAATTAGTACATTGAAAAAAATAGAAGAACTTCTCCATGTATTATTAAGGAAAAACATGTCCTGATGGGTTCTGAAGTTTCACTTTTAATGAATCAGTACTCTTCGAGGTTTAAAAGTTATTAACTCACTACTTAAGGTTTCAATCGTTATCGAATAACTCTTCCAAAATCGATAGGACGGTTTTGCCACCGTTTGTACGGTTGCATCACATAATGCATCTTCGTGTTTTTCTTCCAAAAAGCTTCCATGTTTTTCCATTTTCACTTAACCCTTAGATGGTCTAAAACCCCAAAGGTGTCATATTTATCCAACTTAAGAGCATCTCCAGCAGAATAGGCAAATGACTCATAATAGCCAAATTTGATTATTATAAGCTATTTTTTGTGCCCTGCAAAATAGCTACTTTAACTTTTTTTTGTTTTGTTTTATTTTGTTTTGTTGTTGCTGTTGTTGTTTTTTTTTATTATTATTATTATTTTTATTTTATTTGTTTATATAGAATGAATAGTGAATATGCTACTATTCATTCTATTAGGAATAAACATTGAGTCCTTCTACAAATGCGCACCGCATCCGTCCCTCTTCAGTCTATTTGTTTTTTTTTTTAAAAAAAATAAATAAATAAATAAATAAAAAAATTGATTTTTTATGGGTATTTTTGGAAGAATTGGCTACATTACAAAATTAGGAAATTTGATTGGGGTTCATTGTAACTTTTTTCACTTTGGAGGCAAAATTGGAATTTGGGTGAAACTTTAGGGAGTAAAGTGTAGTTTTCCCTAAAATTTACGTTCACTATCTGGAAAATTTAATAAGTTAAAAATTCACAATGTTCAATTGGGCCAATTAAATTTGTTTGTTGGCTCATCTCGTTTAATTTCACAAGTTCAATCCTAAATAGGCTGAAAATTTAGGATTCGTGTACGTATTTACTTGGATTTTTAAGGCGAATTGACGTGCATGTGATCGCTTTCCATCCATTTTGATGCTAAAAACTAACGGAGTGGCTTATTTGTAGTGGCATGGTAGCTTGAGGAAGCGATGTGTTACTTTTTAAAGTTTGGTGGTATAAGTGCAAAATTGGTGCATGATAGTTTAGTGGGTTAGAATATATTTTCCCTTTTGTTAATTAAAAATATGTTGAAGTTTGTGGGTTATGTTTACTCCAAAAGAAAAATACACGTAAGACCTCCTCTGCCACCACTGCGGCCCCTATTACCTCTCCTTTGGCAACACTGATGGACCTTGAGTTCTTTATTTTATTTTAAATTTATATTTTGCTATATTTATAACAAATTTATTATAGTTATAGTAACTATATAAATACTATTTTGAAATTGATATAATAGACCGCCGCTATACATGTTATAAATTTATGATGACATGGATACAATGAAAATACCATATATGTTCTAATTAATAAATTGCACTTAAAATACGTTATATCAATCCATGTGAAATAAATGCGTGTGATAAATTTGTGAAAGCTTAATTCAGTAGAGAGGGTTGATATGATAAACGTGGAAGGGAAAGTGTAAAGCAAAATTAATCAAAACAAGTAGACACTGACGAGTTGAGTTTACACAGACCGGATGACACTCATGAATTGCATTGATCGATTTGTTATAGGAAAGCTGTACGTACGTAGTACCAAATTGTTGTTGAATTTCAAAGACAACTTAAATATTGGTCGCCATTCGTCTGAGGCAGTTGGTCATATTTTGCTGTCACAACAGCGACTTGATCACGCAAGTGAAAGTTTGTGAAAGAGGAATGAGAAAAGTAAAACATCATGCGTTGCCCTAGCTAGCACTACCCTTCTGCCTAGTAAAAGAAAAGCTGTTTTTTCTCGAGTGTATATATATATTCTGGCTGAAGAGAAGCTTCCTTATCTGAAACACTGACCCATGTTGTCCTCCAAACAAATGATGTTAACAATAACATTATCCATCCCTCCCTTATGGTCGACCCACATGTGCATGAAGGTCAGAAGTATGAGTTGCGTGCGAAAGAAAAAATTGCTACATGGAGGAAGGACTATTATCTCAATATTACTAAGAGTCTTATTAGGATTAATTTGAATATATTTCAGTCATATGTGCATAATTAGTACACTGAAAAAAATAGAAGAATTTCTCCATGTATTATTTAGGAAAAACATGTCCCGATGGGCTCTGAAGTTTCACTTTTTATGAATCAGTACTCTTCGAGGTTTAAAAGTTATTAACTCACTACTTAAGGTTTCAATCGTTATCGAATAACTCTTCCAAAACCGATAGGATGGTTTTGACATCGTTTGTACGGTTGCATCACATAATGCATCTTCGTGTTTTTCTTCCAAAAAGCTTCCATGTTTTTCCATTTTCACTTAGCCCTTAGGTGGTCTAAAACCCCAAAGGTGTCATATTTACCCAACTTAAGAGCATCTCCAGCAGAATAGGCAAATGATTCATAATAGCCAAATTTGATTATTATAAGCTAATTTTTGTGCCTTGCAAAATAGCTACTTTAACATTTTTTTTTTTTTTTTACAAGTCTGGCTCTCAATCCTCCCTATCGTTCTTGCTTGCTCATTAGCTGCTACTACTGAAGTGTCTCTTAATTTCCAAGGCTTGTGGGGTGCCTTGATTAGCAATGTTGGGTTTCCATTTCTGGTCTAGAGAGGGAGATGAGAGAGAGACATGGAGGGGAAGAAAATGATTTTAAGTTTAAAAAAAAAAAAAAAAAAATTTAAGAAAGTAGAGAATGAAATAATAATCAGCTAGAATTTGTATTGAAAGATGAGTAGCTAAAATAGAAAAAGTTTCTTTGAATAGCTAAAATAGCTATCACTTCTCGAGATGTTCTAATACTATTAGGCTTCAAAAGATCCTAAATTTAACACTAAATCTTAAAGATTCAAACTTTCTTCTTCCTTTCCCATTCTCCCATTTTTTAAACAACATAAAGGTGTTTTGTATGACCATCTTGTAACCTCAAGAACTGCTCAAGGTTCAAAATGAAGCCCCCCCCCCCCCCCCCCCCCCTCTTAAAGAACCTAACTTAACAACATAAACAATTATGAAATGAAAATCTAATATAAGTACAAATACGAAATACAAGACTAGGGTTCAATTCTCTTACCTCAAAGATTAAAGTTTTAAGCCTCTAAGCCTTCAAAGCTAAGCAAACCTCATCCTCTCTCCCTTTCTCCCTTTAAAGCTAAGCAAACCTCATCCTCTCTCCCTTTCTCCCTTTCTCTCTCTCTCTCTAGGGTTATTGGGTGTTCCCTTTCTCTCTCTCTCTCTCTCTCTAGGGTTGTTGGGTGTTGAGTTGGAGTGTTTGATGGGATTTCTAGGCTTTAAATAAGGCTCTCCCCCCTTCCCCCGCATATTTATAAGCTTTTGGACGTATTATTGTCGTATATATGAAAAATTGTGATTGTTCAAACGATTATCTCAAACTATTAGGGTGGTGTTCATAAAATTTCAATACCTACTTCGTGGTATTGCTCGGATGTTATGAAGTGCTGATGTGGCATCGTCTAGGTGTTTCATGAATCATTCAAACTTTTTTTTTTTCTGATTCCAAAATTTCTAAGTCCGATCTTCCATGTCCTAATTTTGGGTGTTCTTATGAAGATTATTAATCCATTTTGTGTGTTTCAAGATTACCAAACAATATTAAAACTATCTCGGGTTTTGTTTTGGTTATTAATAAATTAAACCAAAAAAAGAAAGTTTTGCCACATGTTTTGGCAGGGTATTACACCCACATCAGCCATGCTTGGTGGATTAGCCACAAAATTCCTCAAGGGCACTCCATGGTTTGCCGAAGACCCTGTCCTGCACCTCTCCAAGTGTTGCTCCTCTTCTTCCTCTTTTTTCAAATCTCTTCCTTCACTTGCCTCTGGGGCACTTGGTTGACATCTCAGAAGGGCTCCTCCTTGGCTTTGATCTGAAAGTGCTGGGCCTTGTGGTGGTTGATGCTCTTTCCCCTACTACACGAGAAGAGCCAAGTTCCAACGGAGGTTGGCCACGGAAGACTGGCAGGGTTTAGGACGAACTCTCACCCTCTTGCTAGGTTGGCTCATAGTTTCATCTGACTCCCATGGCCTCAAAGCCTTGCTCACCTAAGCTCTTTGTGGAAGAGTAGTCTTGGTGCCCTGGAAAAATGATTGATCTTCTGTCTTGACAACCTTCTTATTGGCATGGCCCTTGGTCTAGCAAGACTTAGCTTGTTGGGAACATATATGTGAATTAATAACATAAGAAACAGCGAAATATTCTCAAGAAATGAGCTCCATGAAAGCATAGTACTCAATTTTTTAAAACATAAAATTGCATGCTAGAGAAGGTATGAACACATACCGTTGGTGTACACAGCTAGGTTTTTTCTTCTTTTTTTTTCCTCTTTGTGTTGCACAGCCAACACTAAGGAATTTGAGACCAAAAGATCTTCTCCTCAATTATGATTTGTCACCAAAGAGTGTGTACTCTCTTATACAAGACTCTTTTAAATAAACATGTGAATCTTATTACAGTAGTACTAGGAAAATGTAGCCCTTAACAAACCTATCACACTCCCCCTTTGGAGTCCTTTTCCTGATGCATTTAGGTCATACCCTAAAGGGTAATAATAGTCTTGATAAGGGACCTCAAGGGAAAATAAAACTAGCTCCAATGAGCCTAGGACACTTGTCACCTCATAACTCGTCCTAATTTATTATTAATTACAACTTATTGCACTAAAAAATTGCAATTACACTCTAGTATTTATTTTGATCAATCAAATGCTCTCTTGACTTCTTATAATTGCATTTGACACCTTCATGAAATATCTATAGTGAAACTAAATTCATGTACAATTACTGACACTTTAGATCACTATCTCTTAATTATTGAGCCCCCAATTTAATCTCTTTATTATTCTATACTTCTAAGATTGTATTTAATTGAGAATATTTAATTTTAGTAATTGCTTACTAAAATACTCAAAACTGAGATTTTAAATAATCAATTCCCATTAAATTTATCTCAAGAGGATATTTTATATCTCTTTGATTACATAAAGTTATTATGGATTCTGAAAATAAATATTGACTTCTATCAACCAAGTGTGTGTGTTTGTGTACAACAAAAATATCTTTAAATGCGGAAAATAAAAAGACAAGATATTTGTTGACGAAGTGGAAACTTTGTAAAGAAAAAAACCGCTCTGGTGCAGCCAAACCCAAAAACTCCACTATCCAAAAACAAAACAAGTTACAAAGCACTCGTACTCACAAAACCTATTGCAGTAATCATACCTTTAAATATAACACGAAGCCCATCATGAACGCTTCCCAACCAAGTCACCTACTTGAAGGGGTCTTTGATGAATTCCTTTACCTTAGGGCTGACCCCTAAGATAGACTTTACACGAACTGTTGAGTACATACCGGCAACGGCTAGAGAGCTAGCGGATCTTCAATTTTCCTTAAACACCATCTCTAAGCACTATGGAATTCATTACAAATTCATACAATTTACAAGCCTAGAGCCCCCTATTTATAGGCTTACAGAAAACCTAAATCTGCTTAAATTCGAACACTGGCTATCAAGCGTCCGGACGGTTTTCTGCGACCGCCTTCCAGAATAGTACAAATCTTTCCATAACAGGTATACGTCCAGACGGCTTGGCCGAGCATCCAGACGATCTTCGCTATAACTCCTTTTCACTTTTTAACGGAAGTCCAGAATATTCTGAAAAGCAGGATAGCGTCCGAACGTGTTGCCACGTCGTCCGGACGTCTTGCAGAAACTTCCCAAACAGTGTCGACTGCTAAAATCCAACTCCGTGTAGAATTGGAGAAGCTTGACCTAGCGTCCGAACGGTGTTGCTCTGACGTCCGGACATCTTCAACTCTGAAGCTTCTAGACACTACGGGGTGTCCAGATGCCTTCAAAGGCTCGTCCGGACGGTTGCACAAAAACTGATTTTTCTGTCTTAGAATTTGCAAGGAATCTTCATAGACATCTTCTAGAAACTTGTGACCCGTCACATGTTTTGAAATGAACACTGTCTGTATACATGAAGACTCTGAATAAGAACCGATCATCCTATTAATTTGCAACCATTACATAAAGTGTTTTTGTCATCCAGAATGTTGCCAATATAAAATACTAACAAACTCCCTGTTTGGCCATTCTAAGACAAAAAAAATTTGACCGGTTTGAAAAAGGGGGAGTATTTTTCTCTGAAAAGGACAAAAGGTAAACAGAGTATAAGAGAAAACCACAATTACTAAAATTCAAAACAACAAGAATAATAGTAAAGTGTCTCATCAAAAGCTCAAATCAACATAAGAGAAAACCGAAACCTCAAGATATCACATTTCCTGAATTTGAGCCACTTCAGCTTTTTGCTCTTGAAGCCAGGAAACCATAGACTGAAAAATTTTTAGTCACTTAAGTCTTCTTGCCCGAAACTGATCATCCGCAGAAAGAAATCCTATAGACAAGTGGTCTGCAATATGATAAAGAAGATTCACCACTGAATCTCTAGCTAGTGTAGATCTAAAGGAAAAGGTTACTGAAGACTCTCTATGAGCAGGGGAAATGAGTTCATCTAAAATTTGAGATCTCTAGAACATATGATTTCAACATTGATCTGTTTTCTAAAGAGCTCTTTGTCTGACACTATGCTGGAAGCTACTGGACAACATATTCCTGAAAATATTTAAACAGAAATCTATCCAAAAATAACACCACAATGAAACCAAATGAAAATAAATATTAGATCCTGTTAATTTCAAACATAATGTAGTATTATGATGGCTATCAATTGAATGCATAAAGAAATACAAAATTAGATATAGCAATCCAAAAGCCACAGATTAGTAATATCCATCCAGCATAAAGAAAAAGAAGAAGAAGATATTCATGCACAATCTCTCAAATCATAATCAATTAAAGATCCCAATATTCTAAAAAGAACCAAAACTTAAGAGAATAAGAAAAGTCAAAGGAAATACCTGGAAATGAGAAAAGATGTGCAGAGAATGCCAAAATCTCGGGATCAGTCCTAGAGAAAACACACACAACACAACATAATTGGCAAAAAGTAGTATGTGTGTTTGGCAGAGAAAGCAAAAAGCTCGGGTCCAGATGTGGTACATATTTGTCCAGACGGCATGCTGTCATATAAGAGATTGACAGAGCCGAGCGCGTTCGGACGCAAGAATATGTCCATTCGGACGCTTCACACTTGAAGCTGAAAAACAGAGGGAAATATGCAGAAATTTTTTTCCTAATGTTAACTTCAGAACACGCATGTATAAATAACTGATAAAACAGTCAAATAGCAATTCAAAAATATACCGAGATATAATTAAGAGTTAAAAGTCAATAAGTACAAAAATTTCCCTGCAGATAGAAATTTTTCAATAGCAAACTTAACTCATGCAATGCAATGCGTGTGTGTGTGTGAAAGCTTTCTCAATAAGGTATGAAGTTCACTGATATGACTTAAAGCAACCGGATTTTCTAAATTAGAGAGAAAATCAATGTTAAATCAGTCAAAAGTCAAATCTTATTTTACTAGGGTCTACCTACCCTCATTTGATACACTCCCCCTAAGCTGCAACACTTTTGTTTTACTTCGTCCTTTAGTGACCGTCTATTTTCGCAATGATTTGGTCACTGACTGTTTCTATAGGGACAAGTTCAACAACAGATTTATAGCACAAAAGCAGTGGATCTTTTTATTTATCCATATTTATTCAGTTTTGAATGCCTTTTATCACTTGGTGCTGCAACCTAGAAAGAATGCCAGAATTTATAGGTTCTAGGTTCAACTAGCGAGTTGGTCAATTTGACCATCTTAGCAAAAAAAAAATCTATCTCATTAGAATTTTCAAAAGCTAAAAGTCATAGAAAAAAGAAATGTACCTTAGAGGAGCCTTAGATAGTGCACATTTTCATCGCATGAGAAAAATAACTATCTATCAAATAGATGTAGTAGGGAAACTTTGTAGATATCAAACAAGAACTCTCAATTATATAAAAGCAAAAAGATTAATGCACCAAGAACTGAGACATCAGGTAAAAATACATAAGATATCTGAAAAGCTAAATACAGGAATAAATATCTGCAACTTTCTCCCCCCGCCCCCCTTTGACCTCAAGGAGAGAGGTTTGACTATACCAAGACAGAAAAGCAATGAATGCTTTCTCTGTCATCTCTAGAATGTACCTGCAGAAAATTTGCAAAGCAACCAAGAGAAAATCTAGGAATAGAAAATGTGGTTCCTTAAATAGAATGCAAGACAAAAATAGGATATATAAGATATGACAATCAATGCAATGCTAACATTCCTTGTATGCACTAGGATTTAGGAACCAAAATCCTAGGCATGGTGAGACTGCACCTATACTAGGTGAGACTGCACCTATACTCCCCTCAATGGGTGAATGGTCTCATTCTTTCTGACCCAACCCTGGTGTACCCGTGGTAGATGTGATCGGGTATTACTCATACTGTCCATTCTCCTAAGCATCCCTTGTAACAAGCTCAGCAACCTTTCATAGGCATGGTTGTTATCGGGCTTTTGCGGTGTTTTCTTGTAGTGCCTTGATGTGTTCTTCGAAACAGACCTCTATTGTTGCCGCTGATGCCATGGAACCTGATATCCTCTCGAAGGTAGAGTACCTGATGTGGTCTTAGTAGGCAACTTCCTCTGAGCATTCTTCTTATGAGCTTGGAGCTGTGGACATTTGGGTCGGATGTGACCATTGATGCTGCAGTGATGACAAGTGGGCGGGCTTCTTTTGTTAGAATGCTGCTTGACTTTCTATGCAAAAATATGGTTAGCATTCTTACAAACAATATTGCCCTTACCTTTTTATATGTCTCCTATGTGGAGGGACATATTTTGAAGATGAAGAATCTTCAACTTCATTTTTTTCTCAAAGCATCTTGCTTAATTCAAGGCCTGTGGAATTTTAACAAATAACAATTTGGCTTAATATGACCAATCTTTCCACAATTATGACACTTAGAAATAAACTTACTTTGTATTCTTGATTCCTTGGAGTTAGGCATCACATGTAGTTAAGCAAGAATTATCTAAACAAGCTGTATCTTCTATCACAGGCTTAATATCAATAGAATCTAATTCAGAATCAGAAGCATGCGAAGTAGAAATACTTAAATCAGTAACAATTAAATCAGGCTTGTTAGAAATATCTGTATGAATACAAAGCATACTTTTTAAATTATTACTAGAGAATTTTTCCAAGAGATCCTCTGATTCTTTTAATTTATTCTCTAGTGCATTAACAGTATCAAAAAGCATGGTATTCTCATATTTCAAAGAGTTAATCAAAACATGTGATTCAGATAATTGTAAAATCAAAGACTCTTTTTTTGCTTAATCTTCTTGAGTTCTTTATTGGATTTCTTAAAGAGTTTACCTATTAAAATAGTATCTTTAGAGAAATTATAAAAATCATTTTCAGAGAACTCAGGAAGATTTATGTTAGAAAAAGTCATGAATCACACTTAGAAAATAAATCCAAACATAAGTGAACCCGATTTGATACCAATTGAAAATAAATATTGACTTCTATCAATCAAGTGTGTGTGTTTGTGTGCAGCAAAAATATCTTTAAATGCGGAAAATAAAAAGACAAGATATTTGTTGACGATGTGGAAACTCTGTGAAGAGAAAAACCACTCTGGGGTAGCCAAACCCAGAAACTCGACTATCCAAAAACAAAGCAAGTTACAAAGCACTCGTACTCATAAAACCTATTGCAGTAGTCATACCTTTTAACTATAACACAAAGCCCAGCGTGAACACTTCCTAACCAAGTCTCCTACTTGAAGGGGTCTTTGATGGATTCCTTTACCTTAGGGCCGACCCCTAAGATAGACTTCACACAAACAGTTGAGCACACACCAGCAACGGCTAGAGAGCTAGCGGATCTTCGATTCTCCCTAAATACTCTCTCTAAGTACTATGGAATTCGTTACAGAATTCATACAATTAACAAGCCTAGAGCCCTTTATTTATAGGCTTACAGAAAACCTAAATCTACTTAAATTCGAACTCTGGCTATTGAGCGTCCGAATGGAAGTTAGCCTCGTCTGAACGGTCTTCTACGGCCGCCTTCCAGAATAGAGCAAATCTTTCCACAACAAGTATACGTCCGGACGGTCTTCGCTATAACTCCTTTCCGCATTCAAACGGAAGTCTGAAATATTCTGAAAAGCTGGACAGCGTCCGAATGTCTTGCAGAAACTTCCCAAATAGTGTCGATTACTGAAATCCAACTCCGTGTAGAAATTGTAGAAGCTTGACCTAGCGTCCGGACGGTGTTGCTCTGACGTCCAGACGTCTTCAACTCTGAAGCTTCTAGACACTGTGGGGTGTTCAGACGCCTTCAAAAGCTCGTCTGGACGATTGCACAGGAACCGATTTTTTTGTCTTGAAATTTGCAAGGAGTCTTCATGGACATCTTCTAAAAACTTATGATCCGTCACATGTTTTGAAATGAACACTGTCCGTATACATGAAGACTCTGAATAAGAACCGATCATCCTATTAATTTGCAACCATTACATAAAGTGTTTTTGTCATCCAGAATGTTGCCAATATAAAATACTAACAAATTCCATATTGACGAGTAATATTTTAGAATGCTACATGTGATCACCCAACACACCAAGAATTTGTCCATGAAAGATCTCACTCCTAAATGTATCAAAGTAACTCGCACTTGACATTTTGAGTTCAAATTCCACTTAGGATTGAGAGTAAACGTTATAAATAGTGGTTAGTTCAAGTTATTCAATTAACTGTAATTTATAGAATAACAACTATGGTGGTACAGTTTAGTACATTGTAACCACACCAACATATCAACTAGAAGTCTCAACTTCCATGATCAAAATAGATCATCATAATTAATATGTTATACTCTTATCAAATGGAATGCCCAATTCCATTACTACTCATAAACTAGGGTTTTTAAGTTACATTGTATTATTACTTAGATCTTCTGTGTAATAATAAGATTATTACAACTAAATCATATTCAATATAACTTAAGAACTACATATGCATAAAATGTCACACACATGTGTATAAGGATATGCCCAAGGTTCTAATAAACCTCAGAAAATAAACAAATTTAATAATAAACCGAAATTGTCATACAAATCAAATTTGGTTTTAAGATATTATCCCTAACATACACTACAAAAAAATGACAATTATGGACGGTTTTTAAAAAACAGTCTCTAAATAAATAAATATGGACGGTTCACTCAAACCGTCCATAAATGTAAAGATAGTTTGAAAAAAACCGTCCGAAAATGTAAATTTTTAGATGGTTTTGATCAAACCGTTAGGAACAAACTGTCTGGAATTATATATATAAAATCGTGTCAGAAATGGCTTGGATAAAAAAAAAATATAAATTATAGACAGTTTGAAAAAAACTGTCCAAAAATGTAAATTTCCAGACGGTTTTAATCAAACCATCTATAAATTCATAGACAGTGTGGAACAAACCATCTGGAACTTTACATTTTCAGATGGTTTGTTTCAAACCATATAGAAAATTCATAGGGTAGTCAAATGACGCGAATCGACACCCTCAGCCGTAGATTAAAGCACTATTGACGGCTTAAACAAGTCTAAAGAAAATGACGCAGATTGAGAAGAAGAAGAGCAAAATGTGAACCCCAGCCTCTCTGAACCCCACATCGCATATTCACTGAGCAAAGAAGGCGTACAAGCAAACACCAAAACAGGAATGGTGAGGCTTCAGGAACACAGTCGGCCGAACGACAGCCTTGAGGCTTTGCTATTCAGTGACTTCTGTATTTGTTTTGGATCAAAAGGGTCTTTCTTTTTGGGTTCATTGATTCATAAAGTTCTTCTTTTTTGGGTTCTGGTTTGTTATCATCAAAGTTGATACAAAAGGCCTCATTTTTTTTTTACAGATTTGATCAACCACCGGTTCAGCCTGGCAGTTTTGTTGTGATTTTTCAGATCTAGTTTTTACAAATCTGCTCAACCACTGGTTCAGCCTGGCGGTTTTGGTGTTATTTTTTAGAGGTGGTGGTGGGATTCGAGCATGCTGGAGGTGGGGGCGTGGTCCAGGGTGGGCGGAGTGGGGGTAGTGCAAGCGTGTTTCGAGGGAAAACCAAAAAAAAAAACGAAAAAAAAAAGAAAAAAAAAAGATATTAATATATAATGATATTAATATATATATATATAAAAAGAGAGAGAAATAAATCGCATGGATAAAAATATATATATATATTAATTCTGGACAGTTGGGTCCCAAACCGTCAATAACCCGAATTCCCTACCCATATTTCTAGACGATTTCAGAAATCGCTGATTTTTCATAGTGATAGGTAACCTCTGATACATAATGGACTCTTTGAAATGCTTGTCCCTCTCTCCCAAGTCAGAGTTATTCTAGTTCCTTCCAATGATCATCGTGCTCCTCGACCATTCCAGCTCTAGGCCCACTCGACTCTTTGCGTCACCATCAAGTACAGGCTCTTGAATAACTGTCGAAAATGGAGGCATTATTTTTTTTTTTATTATTTTTTAAAAAAAAAGGAGAAGAAGAAGAAGAAGAAGAAGAAGAAAAGGAGCAAAGAAAAAAGAGAAGGAAAGGAAAGACGAAGATCCAAACGACCTACCTCTCATGAACGGTACTCCTCGCCCACGATTAACTATTATGGGGCCCAACTGACAATCAGCATCCCAACTGAAGAACTTGGTCTCCCACTTTTAGGGGTTGAAGTGCTTGGCAGGCACTATAATGAGACTTTGGTCTTGGCAATAATGGAATCTCCATATTCTCACACAGGGTAGCTTTGAATGATACATGTATAGTATGGGTGAATATGCGGGTGGATAATAATCGTCCGTATCTACTATCCGCATCTAACCGATATTCGCACATGTGGATGAACTTGATGTGTGTTTTAAAGAGTACTCGCAAGCGCACGAATCGTTTGCAATATAGTATGTGCAAGTGCGAGGTCGAATCCACAGGGAAATGGTCAAATATTGGTGTCTTGTTTAATCAACCTCATTTTAACCTAGTTCCAAAGGTTTGAGGATTGATTCAAGAACAAAAGACTAAATAAAAGAGATGGAATGAAATATGCAAATTAAAAGGAACTAAGGCTAAGGAATCCACCCAACCAAATCCAACAACTCACACTCTTGGTTTCCATTTGAACACCCAAAGAACATTAAGCTTGGGGTGTCATTCAAGTTTCTCAACCATAAACCCTAGAACCATTAAATGAATCCAACACAAAGACAAATCACAATGAGTACCAATTTGAAATCAAATCATCCAATGTATTATTCAATCACAATGGATATCATCATTCAAACCGATAAAACAATGTATCCATCGGTTAAAACACATCAAATGTTCTATTTCCACCACTAACCACATTCATTGCAAAAGATAAAACATTAAATGAATGGAACTTGAACAAAAAATATGATATATCATTAAATATGCAAGTGGTACAGCAAGAGTGTGAGTGTCATCAGTGGAAAGGTTTCATCCTCAACCTTAGTTGAGGTTACTAGCCTTCCATGACTAAGAACACCACAAGAAAATGAAGAACAACCATGGAAATTAAAGAAAAGCTTTACAAAGAGGAAGTGTCTAAGAACAAAAGCTACTGAAATATACTACAAAATGCACGAAATTAAACCTATCTACTGTTCTCTACTCTCTCTACAAGGAGGCATGGCTATGGCTTTTATAGAAGAAAACTAGGGCTAGAAACCCATGTAAAATGACTCCTCTACCCTCCTCTAGGGTTCCTCTCTTGCTAGAGACAACCAAGAACATGAAACCAACGTGTTCTGCTGCGAAAATCAGAGGGAGAGCTGCTTTTTGTCATGGAGGAGCTTCTGATTGGGTGTTCTGGTGCGCTCTACAAAAGCAGGTTCTGGGAAATTTCGATCGATTGACTTTTATTATGATCGATCGACTTCGGGCAAAGTTTCGATCGATCTACTTTTAAGTTTGATCGATCGACTTTTCAGGACCTCCGAATTTCCAGGCATTTCCTTACGAAATTTGTCATTTCTCGCTTATTGACCTACAGAAATAGAAAAACACAAAAACTAACCAAAACTTCAGAAAATAACAAGGCTAAAGGTTTAACTAGTGCAAATCAAGGGGTCCAAATACACAATATTTGGCACTCATCAGATGCGGTTAGCAATTTTAAGGAATGCAAATGTGGTTAATAACCGCATCCTCATTCTCTTTGTATATATATATAAATTCACTTAAACGATATCGCTTTGGATTTGATAAATTTAGGACCTTTAGGTTATGTTAGGTTTTTTTCACAATCATCTCAAAGTCATACCTCATTACATTTTTTTTTTCTCTTTTTTTTTTTGGTAATCCAAATTCCAATTATTCTATGAGACAATTACCATCTATGAATGATAATCACAAATTGTGTAACAAATTAAATCTTAATTTATTTAAGTTTTCATATAGTAACAACTGCATTATGTAATCTTGCATATGGATTTAGATAATAATTCAAAATGCGGATAGCGGATAATAGCCATAATAACAGTGAGAATGTGGATATCTAAAAGTGATAATCGCATTTTGCAGATGCAGATATTGCTAATAACTACATCTGCATCTGCATTTTCACCCTCATTGTATAGGAATTCCCTAGTACAAAATTTGGGGCGTTCCTCTTCCTTGAATAGCTCTGGCCAAACCACACAAGAGACAATCAAGATCCTTCGTGCGTTGGATGTCAACTGCAAAAGGGTAAGCTAAAAAACAGTGAGCACTTTGAAGGAGATTCGAAACTGGAAACCGAAATCCCGCTTTAAAGATGTCCCCATAAAAGCAAACCTCATCCGCCCCTTCATAACGACTGACTCCATAATGTTATATGTTTGACATTGCTCCTCCAGTAGACTCGACGTAATCCATGAGCGCCACCCGCTGTCGGGTAAACCCTCAACAACATGACGAACAACTCCACTACCTTGAGCACCTGTATGAGCCATGGTAGATGGAGTGGCAAAACGAAGTAGGAAATATGAAATAGATAAAAGGGTCTTACGGCGCTTGAGAGATAGAAAAACCAAGGGCAAACTATTGGCAGTTTATTAGAGACAGATAAAAGCTCGGGACCTATAGCGAATAGACGACAATCATATGAAGAAGAAGGATTTAGCGATGGAAGAAGAATGAAATGTTGAAGGGTGAAGGTAACAACAACACTCTCAAAAAACCCCTTTATATGGGGTCAAGAGGCGTGTTTTCAAAATTCAAAGTTGGCCACCAACGGTACACGCTCGAATTTCAAAACGACACCAATGGCCAATTCCCTTAATTCGCCAATGTAGCCATAAGCTAGTGGAAGGGACGCTCACGCCATACGAGACTGCGTGCTTTTTCAGCTCACGGGTAGTAGAAATTGATTAGTATCGTCGGGTTATCTTAAATAATGCACGTATTGAGGCAACCAAAAAGAGACAATGGCCCCGTTTACTATCTCCCTTCCCCCCCCCCCCCTTCCCCTTTTTTTTACTGTTCATGTCAGTACAAATATTGACGACAACTTGAAATTTGTGGCTTCTTCAATGCTGACAATTTCCTATTTTACCCTTCTACAACAATGATAAAAATTTAACCAAACAAAACTTTTTCCCCCTCTCTGATATTTGCATTTCAACCTTTTTCCCTCTCTCTCTCTCTCTCTCTCTCTCTCTCTCTCTGTAATACCCGAGAAAGACACCCCACTTAAGTTATTAAAATATGTGCATAAATATAAGGTTTAAAGATTGCTCTTAGCCTAATAGAATTATGTAGTTATGCATATAGAGAGTTGGATCAGTAAAGCGAAGTCGATCGAGTGACTTTCTGGTCGATCGAGCGATTATAGGTCGATGTCGATCGATCGACTAAGTTTCGATCGAGCGATTTTATCCAGTGCGACGCAGCTTACGGGTAAACAGCAGAAAAGTGATTTTTACCTTTGATTTTGAACCCATTGCTTATGGACGGTTCCAAATGATTGAAACTTATTTAGTTAGCCTAAGTTAGCTTAGTTTGGTTGAAATTGAACTTGATATGGTGGTACAATTTAATCATGACACAAGATATGGAAGAAAATCTAATCTTGGATATTAGATGATCTTGCATGGATATTTCTCTCTCTTGCTGCCAAAGATCCGACCCTTGGAAGAATTTGTGCTGGATTGATCTCAGCCATTCGTAGTTATTATATATAGCTTGCATGGGACACCAAAAAACCAGCCTAAGCTCTCCCCATATCACTCACATAAGCTCCCTCCCCTTCACTGTTTTGGGTACTGAATCTCCCATTGAAAAATCTCTCTCATTCTTCTGTGAAAGCCAGCACCTATAGCCAGAAATAAAGCCTTAAATCTCCTCTTGTTTCTCAACAAAACACCAGTAATCAACATCTGAAACCTCTCTCAGATTCTAGCTCAAAAGCCAGCAACTTCCAACTCATTTCAAGCACTTTGCTTTGGAGTTAGACCTCCTTCTTCTATCCAATCTGTTGGGTGCGAATCTTGGTAAGTGAATCTTCCTTTCTACTCTCTAAAATTTAGTATGTGTTCCCTAGGATCATGAGTAATTTCTCCTCTTGAAAGAATTACACTCATGAAGCTTTAAACAAGCAAAATAGTAGCTTTGCTTTAATACTTTTGTGTGGGAATGAGCTGTTGAAATATAGGTGTATTGATTAATGAAAAGGAAGGTGTGTATGTGTGTTGTGTGCTGGAATTCCCTACATGAATGAGAATATTAAAGTATGAACTAGTAAGTAAGTGTATATGGGTATATGGCTAATGCATGTGTGTGTGGAAAGTATTATTTTGGCTACATAAGGGTATGAATGAGAGTTATATATATATATCAACATACTAGTGGAGTTAATGGCTAGTAAAAAAGGGATGTCTTAGTTTCATTATTCAATAACCTAAGATGGCATTCAATATCTTGATCAAGAGAACCGAAAAAAAAAACGGAAGTATTAGGACAACGGTTAAAATGATACTTTAAGGATAAATATAGTGAACATATTTGTAGCATCATTTCACTAATTTAGTATTACCATATGATTGGAATTATGCAGTTATAGAGAAAGACTTTTGGAGCAGAAACTAGTAAGTATCTCTAAACTTACTGAGGACGAAGCTGGTTGACTTTCCTATAATATTATGTTTACTGTTTTATTTACTTGTTTGCGCATGTGGCTTTGCATGTTTTATTATTTTTAATAATCTGTCTAATAACAAGCTGCTGGATCTAGATCCACAGTGGGTACGCGAGGCTTCACATGAGTTCCTAGGTTCTTAGTGAATGAGGAGGTACCTGAAAAGAAAATAATAAATACAAAAACTGGTGTACCTAGGTCACCAAGGATTCTGAGGTTTCCAGGAGCCTAGGCTCCCAAAGATTATAATTAAAAGTTAAAGGGAGGAAGCCCAGGCTTCAAATAACACGCTAACCGTGCCTAGGCCAACAGAGGAGTGGAAAAAGGGAAATACCTAAAACTATACCCTTAAAACTATCATTGCTTTATGATTACGTTTATGTTCATTTTATGTCTATGACTCGCGATCATGGATTATATTTTGTATATACATGTGATTATATGGCCATTACATTGTGTTGCATTAATTAAATAAATCAGCACTCATATTATTATTGGAAACAGCGGACTCACTTTAGTGTTTATGTTGTTTTCTTCTCTTTGTATGGCATTTGTAATGGTTCAGGCTATGAAGAAGAAGAGGATTATCAGTACTATCCCGACACATAGATGGTTCCTGGTTCAGTTTTGTAAGGCTGGATAGCCTATATTTTGGGACTACCCTGTTATAGTCCATTAGCCTAACTTAAGACAGTATTTATAATTCTCCGGTTATATATAGATATTTGGCTTGTATAATTATCTAGCCCTGTGTGGCATGACTGGTATTACTGTCTGTATAATTATGCTGACTGGCTCATTATATCTAATTTGAGGTATTTCAGTAGTAGCTCTGAGGTGTCAACCTATTCCCAATTTAATCATTCCGTTGTCAATAATTACCTCTGATAAGTTAGTAATGTCTCGTGAAAATTCGAAAATTTTCACCTACGCTTTTTGCAAAAGCGGGGCGTTACACTCTCTCTCTCTCTCTCTCTCCCTCTCTGCTCATTCACGGCTCTCAAAGTCTAAACCAAACCCACCGCTCCATCCCAACAAGCGATCAGCTCTCTCCTTCTAACTCTCTCTATGGTACAACAGGTGTGCCTATTCAAACCCCTAAAAAGTTGGAACTTCGACCTTTCACAGCTGGAGAAAATCCACAAACAGGTTGATGAATTTCTTTTGCCTTGACGCCGCGCCTCTCTCTCCGTTAAAAAAGGGGTGTCTTTTTGGCGTTCTTTGTAGCTGGTTAGAGATCAGTCGGTGTTTCACTTTGGGTTAACTCTGATCTTCTTCCAGTCTGCTTTACTTTATCTCTGTGACTTCAAAAGTCTGAGTTTTGTTGTTGTTGTTCTCTTTTTTGAAATCTCTTCAAAAAGATGCTGAGAATTGAGTTTATGAGGTGGCACATGCGTATGATCATATGATTTTTCTTCCACGAACTTTTTTTTTTTTTTTTTAATTTTTGTTTCATTTTCAGCTTTAACTGTTAGTGTAATTAACTCTGGATTGTCTTTTATTATTACCATTTGCGTTCTTCATAATTTTCTTGTGGCAGTTAGAAATGACAGTAATTGTTATTTTGTGGAGTAAGAGCATCTGTATTGAACTATTCAATTTAAAAGTTTCACCAAATTTTGAAGAAAACCCCAATTTTCCTTCAAGCATCCCACTCATCAAACTTTAGGCCAGGGCAAACAAGTCAAGCAGCTCTGGGACGTCTGAAATTTTTCATGCTAACAGTTACAACATTTTCAGGCTTTTAGGTTAAATGAAACGGGGGAAGAAGACGATGACAAGAGATTCTTTTATTAAACACATCGTTTCAATAACTTTGCTTGACTGGTGGACCACATGCTGGCATTAAGGGCTTAACACTTGTTTATCTTAATGTGTCAGTGGGATTAGAAAAAAAGAATGCATCAATGGGCCTACTTTAAAAACAAAAGCCGATCTACTTAAAGAAAAACACATCAACTTGCATCAACGCATTAGTCCAAACAACACCCCTTTTTTTTTCCTAGGCCGTCAATCCAAAAATCCAAACCACTTAGCTATTAATCTATATAAAAAAATAAAAGACAAACCACTTATTGTAGTTATAATAGCTTTTGTTACATATTTCAATTATATAAAAATTTATATGATTGTAGTTAGCTAAGATTGTGGAGAATAATAATGATTTCATCGAGCTCTAATCAAATTTCTAATGAGCTCGTGTCGAGGTCAATTTAGCATATTTGGCGGTAGATCATCGCTTAAGAAAAAAAAATCTGATTATCATTCTAATGATATTACATTTATATGTTTTAAACAATAATTAAATTTTGTTGAAGTATTTATTTCTTTCATTAATTTTTTTTTAATCAATTTTTGTTCAATTTTTGGTTTTCTTTTTCATTTATAATTTTTCTTTAAAAAAAATAATTTTTCCCTCCTAAACCAAAGTCTTGGCTCCGCCACTATTCCTCGGCACCCCTTTCCCTTTCATGGTGGCTGGGTCGCACAAGCGGAACGAGCTAGTCCAATTGTTGCTGTTTGGGAGTGAGTGTGAGCTCAAAGTTCATACCGTTTCTTTGGGAATAGATGACAAGCAGGGGCTATTTCAGTTAGTTTTGGGGATTTGACATGTGCGTTAGATAAGAAAATTGTCTGTTCTTAAGTTGTGATTTTTGATGAGCTGAATTCTCTAGATGAAATTCAAGTTGTGATTTTCATGATAGGTAAAGTAGTTGTTCCAAAACCAATAAAAAACAAAATCTATTTAAAATAGAGAAATTTAAATTTCTTTTTTTCTTTTAATCAATTTAAGTCTTACGTACGAATGCAACTATAGGAATAGGGGGGGGTTTGATTTTTTCAAACGGTCATAAAATTCAATTTCAAACTTACCTAGGTGTATATTATATTCAAAAAAACTGAATTAGATTGGAAAACATTAAAGTGGTTTTCTTTCACATTTTTATTCTTTTGTGTATGTTATTTATTTATTTCAGTTTTAATATTTTATCTTAATATTTGTTCAATTTTAGTTTTTTTTTTTTCATTTATAATTTTTCTTTAAAAAAAAAATTGTCCCCCCTAAACCAAAGTCTTGGCTCCGCCACTGTTCCTCGGCACCCCTTTTCCTTTCATGGTGGCTGGGTCGCACAAGCGGAACGAGCTGGTCCGATTGTTGGCTGTTTGGGAGTGAGTGTGAGCTCAAAGTTCATACCGTTTCTTTGGGAATAGATGACAAGCAGGGGCTATTTCAGTTAGTTTTAGGGATTTGACATATGGGTTAGATAAGAAAATTGTCTGTTCTTAAGTTGTGATTTTTGATGAGCTGAAATCTCTAGATGAAATTCAAGTTGTGATTTTCATGATAGGTAAAGTAGTTGTTCCAAAACCAATAAAAAACAATATCTATTTAAAATAGAGAAATTTAAATTTCTTTTTTTCTTTTAATCAATTTAAGTCTTACGTACGAATGCAACTATAGGAATAGGGGGGGGGTTTGATTTTTTCAAACGGTCATAAAATTCAATTTCAAACTTACCTAGGTGTATATTATATTCAAAAAAATTGAATTAGATTGGAAAACATTAAAGTGGTTTTCTTTCACATTTTTATTCTTTTGTGTATGTTATTTATTTATTTCAGTTTTAATATTTTATCTTAATATTTGTTTAATTTTAATTTTTTTTTGATATTCTTCCTGATGTAGGGATGCGTAAATATGTCTACAACTAGCGACTTCTCAAGTGGTCCTCCATTATGTAAATATGAAGTTCCTGCACGAATAAGGTACTCGTAGACCTCGAGCAATCCCGGTAAAAAGTGGTACGGATGTCTTAAGTACAAGGTAATTTCAAATATTAACTTTGTGTTATATGCCGTCATCCAATGTTTTATGACATTTATGTTTTCTTTCCATGCAAAAGGCCGGTGACTGTGATTTTTTTGTATGGGCTGATAAGGAAATGTCACCTTACGAGAAGGGTTTGGCGAAATACCTGAAAGAAATGGAGGACAAAAGGGTTGCTGATAATGACAGGTTCGATGCATTCATTGAAGACAAGTGCAAGTAACATTACGACAAACTGCGGCGGGACTTAGAAGTGGGTCAAAATGACAAAGTTGATGTACTGATTGGAAAAAAAATGCAAAAAACATTATGATAAAATACGGCGGGAGTTTGGGTTGGGTCAAAATACAACTTGGATGATGTTAAGGGCTGCATTGTTAGTTGCCATTTTGCCTTTAGTATTTTATGCTAGTGGTTACAATGGAACTAGAAGTACTAAGTTAATGTTAAAATAACAATTATGGATGCAGTTTAGTTGTATGTTTTCATTTTGAATGTTATATCTATATATGCATCAAATTGAGCACCTCTATATTTTGAATGTTATGTACATCTTTTTATCATGGTGTTATTAAAAATAGAGCATTTCGAACATGTATTGACACAAACAGACTTTGTGTATTTGATACTATGAAAAATAGAATTAAACAAACCTTCGTTTATGAACATATGCATTACTTAAGTTAAATATCATTGGTCAAATACCATACCCGTCTCTAATCCATTACAACTCAACATATCGGAGACCTAAGTCATTAAAACAATTATAACCAAATTACTTGTCATAAAATTACAACCAAACATATCCATCACCTAATACCCAAACTTTGATCTTCTTGACGTTCATGCCACATTATTCTACTCCCACATGCTATTTTTCATCGTATTCCGATATGCCCCCATGTACCTTGCACTCGACTATGATTGATATGGTCGTAGTCCAGGTGTTACATGCGTTTCACCTGGCATATTAACCAAATGTGATACATCAATCCAAGCTTCGCTGTATAGCTGTTGTAGAGCGTGTCTGAATAATGGATCAATATCCCCACAGTCCTTGCGGATGAAGTTGTGTATAGTACAACACGCAACCACAAGTAATCGTTGGTCCAGTACCTCGTACGGGGGCAAATTTTCCAAAATTGGGAACCAATTCTTCAAAATCCCAAACGTCCTCCATCGTCAATCGCAGTGAAGAGTGTCGGTAGTTAAACAACTCTTTATCAGTCCTGGGTTGGGGTCCGCCTTGGCGAAAGGTTTCCAAGTAGTATCTTTCGTTTCGATATGGAGGCAAGAACCCCTTGTAGCAACCATAAGCTGAATCCACTAAATAATAATATGCTACCAAATACATGTTTTTTCATTTATTGTAAGTATTCCCTCGTCTAAATAGTAAACCAATATTCCGGTAAAGACACTTGTTGTAGTAACAGTACCTTCGTCTGGCATTGGGAAGTTCATGGTTGGATCGTTTATTGTCTTAGTGAAAATTCTTGCGTCGTGTGCGCTACCCTCCCAACCACTGCAGACAAACATGAAACAAAGGTCGAAGTTCGTCACGCACATCACATTTTGTGTCGAGGTTGAGCTTTTGCCTCAAAAAGGGACGTCCCTGTGATTCGTCACGCGCGCCATCAGATGTGTGCCATCGATAGCACCTATCTGAAA
This sequence comes from Alnus glutinosa, assembly GCF_958979055.1. NCBI lineage: Eukaryota > Viridiplantae > Streptophyta > Magnoliopsida > Fagales > Betulaceae > Alnus > Alnus glutinosa. The sequence goes on along the minus strand of NC_084886.1, from coordinate 19,562,686 downwards.
TTGGATAATGGTTGAAATTTGAATAATAACAAACAAACACACATAATAAAATCTGAGGACCTTAAACCACGGGTAAAATCGTAAATTACGGGCGACGTAAGGATGAGGAATCTCAGTGCTACAAGGTTGTATGATCATCTTTCCCAACCTGCAAAGTGCCCTGCATACGCGATGACAATATTTGCTAATTGTGGCAGTTGATCGCTGCAGCCTATCACACATAGTCCTCTGTGACTGTGCCTGTGCAACTACTAGGCAAAAGGCTGCTACTTGCTCAGTGATTTTAACATAGCTGCTACTTCTGAGATAACCATTATATTTTAAGGTGCAACATAGTTTCATGAAGGTGGGGGGAAACATTCTGAAGAGCTCATAGCATGTATTCGGGTTAGGATTGCTCAAACCCAATGGATCCACATTGGGCCCGTCAAGGAAGACGTGCGTTGCGGAATGCGCACAACTCGGTCCATGTGTTGCATCGTATAATTCAATTCTTGAAGCACACTGAACAGTCTATGAAATGAAGTCTCTAACTCTTCAAGGACCTCTTGTGTGTACCTTTTCCCATCGTTTTCATCTTCATCGTTATCCATAATATCTACCCAGTTTACAGCGTCGAAGTTCGAGCTCGATGTACCAGGGCCATCCATGTCAATTAATCGGATCAAATAATATCACCTACATGAGGATACTAACAACTTATTAATATAACTAAATAGAAATAAGTACACTAGATAAATATCATAAAGTTGAAAATATCACTACATAACCAAGGTAATAAGTCATAACATATCCAAACTACAAACAACTCTAAAAGGCTAAATATGTCTAGTGAAATGCAAACGACGAAACATAAATAAGGTTCAATCGTCATCACCCCGAACAAAACTGCATCCAGTCTCTCTGGCAAGCATCTGTCATCGCTACGAAAAGCTTCGCATAATTGTTGACGGACATGGCTTCACACGCCTTACGTTGTTGATGGGCATCCAATCCAAACTCAGCGGCCAACGTGTTTATTGTGGCAACAGCGTCAAGGAGCCAATCTCTTCCACGCCCGGTGCTACAACCTGCATTCCCAACAAATCCAATGGTCTTGGTCTTGATCAGCATACACTCAATGTGATTTGCGATGTTGTAGAATTTCTGGTTGAGGTCATGCATAACTGCCTCTCCTTTTGACGACCTTTTGCTACTATGTGGCGACTGGTATGTCGGGGATACAACCCGCTTACCCTTCCTCTTGTGAGTCCGTGGGGGAGGCTGTTGGGGTTCGGTGAGGACAATTATGGCTGGTGTGAGGTTCAGGTCAAAGCATGCAATGTCGTCGCTGTCTAAACTTTTCGGGGGGGGACCGTGTGCTAGCATGTCTATACTGACCAATTGCAGTTGTCCCTCCAAAGATGTTGTTCAAAAAGGAGTAGTTTACCGGAGCGCCATTCCTGAATTTGTAATATTTACTTGTGCCGTATTGTTGCAACACATTGTGAATCTGTTAGGGGATGAATAACATTTGTCAAGTTCATAGAGTAACTGCACAAATGAAGGTGAGAGACTTACCGATTTCAGTTGCTCCCATTGAAACTCATCTAGCGCGACCGTGTTGTCCACCTCGTTCCAAACTGCTCCAGTCGCAATGTGGCCAGTAAGGAGTCAATGAAGTTCTTCTAGTTTGTTCTCAATTTCTCTATCTTCTTCTTCACCTGATCTTGACTGTACTGGACGCCATCCCCCTCGACACGTTTGTTCAAATTAGCAGTAATGTTGGCGAAATGGCCCTTGAACAACTCCCGCACACCTTTTGTTACCAAATCCAACAGTTCATAAACTAGTGTCAACTCATGCTCTTCAGTCCATTTTATTTTACGGGGTTTCGACAGTGTGGTCGATGGGGTTGGTACAGGATGCTTCCTTGGGGACTTTCGTGGGGTATTGACATATGACATCTATGAAAAGGTTTCATATGCATGTACAATAATTTTATACACAATAAATGTTAAGGAATATAAATGACATTAAAACACATCACAAAGTTTAAAACAAATGACCAATCGTTGAAATATTGAACAACATCATACCGTTTTAGTTGTCGGACGTGGTCGTAGGAAGTACCGTGGGCGCTGGAGTGAACAGTCACAAACACAAGTATACAATTAATAACGAAATTTTAAGTGTAATTGTTTTATAGAGTGGAAATAGGGTAAAGGAGAAGCGAGGAAACATATAAGAGAAAATGGCCTATATTGCGGAATATATAGAATGATGCTTTGATGGCCTATCTGAGAATTTGGACCTATTACTTTCGATTTTAAAATGCAAATCAAAGAACACGATTAGTTAAAAATGCAAGCTAATCGAAGTTCAAAATAATTCAGTTCATTTAATTATTGCTTCTCTAGCTAATTTGAGTAAAAAAAAAAAAAAGATCAATAATAAATAAATATTTATTTTTAAAAGGTACATATAACTATCTCATCAAGAATACAAATAAAATTATATTTTAGTTGATTTATTAAATAAATTAACCATTTTGCTTATTAAGATATTTCTAAACTAAAGGTTGCTTTCATGTCCGCTAGCATGGAAATATATAGGATCATGAGTCATGAGAAATTTCTCTATATACAAATCGGATCCGGCTTGGGTGCTGTAAAAAAATGAGAGGCTGAGAATTAATCAAGTCTTTTTATTATTTTTTTGTTCTTCTCGTTTCTTACTCGGCGAATACGGAATACCTTTAAACATTCAGAAAGGAAAAGAAATAAAGACGAAAATATGCGTGCTTTGTGAAAAACGTAGGATTGAAGCGTAGTCTGGGTACTAGAAAGTGTTTAGATTCTCAGAGGTTTTTTTTTTTTTTTTTTTTTGATAATTATATTCCTTCATTTACGGGAAGAAAATAGAAGATTTTTCTTTCATTTCTTATTTTTGGTTGGTGTAATTTTCAGGACTCTGCATGTTGTAATATTTCTCCCATGCTTTTATTATATTTGTATTTTCTAGCATATTTTTAGTATTAATTCTTGAAATGGAGATTATATTTTTAATTTTAAAATTACGTTAATTTATTTTTTTTTTATTATATTATGCAGATTTAGTACCGTAATACTTTTGATCTTGAACAAGAGCATATAATATTCTAAATGAGTAAAAGTTTAAATGAAAAAATTGAAAGGTTGAGAATTAATGACAAAAATTTCCAATAAATCGGTTTGTAAAAAATTTTCTATAATCCACATATAAGATTGACATCTATCTCTTGACATATGGGAAGTACATATATATTTTTTTTTTTTTGAGTGAAAGCACATGTTTTAATAACATGTACTTCTCATATGTTTTTTTTTTTTTTTTTTAATTAATACTATTAAAAGACATATGTCATTTTTATTAATGTTGTTTTAATAGCATAAATAAAAAAAATATGCTTCTCACATGCTTAAATGACATATGTCATTTTTATATATGGATTGTAAGAAATTTCTTATAAACTGGTTTGTAAAAAAAATTTGTCCAAGAAGTAATCAAGTCTTTTTATTATTTTTTGTGTTCTTCTTGTTTCTTACTCGGCAAATACATTTCAATTGTCAGAAAACACCCGGCTTCATACTATTATTCAATCATTAACTATGAAAATAAAATAATACCGGTAAAAATTAAAAAAAAAAATAAAGACGAAAAAAAAGTAAAAGAAAAAGTCCACGCGTCAGTCCTACATCTTTCACAGAGCACGCGTATTTTCGTCTTTATTTTTTTTTTTCCTTTTTGAATAATAAAAAGGAACAAGAACAAGAACAAAAAAATAATAAAAAGGCTTGATTAATTCACAGCCTCTCTTTTTTTTTTACAGCACAGTGCTGTAGTTTAACCCAAGCCGGATCCATACAAATCAGTGACTCATTCAGTGGTGAATTAAGCCACTGAAAAAAAAAAAAAAAAAAAAAAAAGGAGAAAAGGAAAAAGGAAAAAATGGGAGGAAAGGCTGACGAGTGATTCTTCTACATGGCCCTACATTAAAGTGTTTGAAGGTATGTAAGACAAAGGAATGGTGGGGGCCTTAAAGCAGGAGTGAGTTTGTGGTTTTCACAAGTGTGTACTAATGGTCTTGTGAAGTCTTTGGGAGTTGGGAGCAACTATTTATGGGACGTCAGATTTATAGGCATGAAGCTTTCCCTAGTACTGGGGTACAAGAGTTCTGGTTGGATACTTTGTGCTAGCTTTTTCAAAATGTTTTTCTATTGTAATCTCACTTCAGGGTAAATATGGTGAATTTTTTTATCAGCTTTATGAAGGATATGCTCTTATGAGAGGTGAACCTAAGATATGCATTGTGAAATCAAGAGTTCCATTGTCTACAGTCATCCTTATTTATTTTTCAGTCTTTTGAGACTTAGCTAGGTTTTAACTGTTTAGGTCAATTAAAATTCCTTGAATAAGTTTCTAATTATTGCCTACTGTTTGTATATAATAAGTGCTTCACATATATCTTGTAGTAATCTGTTGCTAAGTGTACTTGCTATTAATTATCAGTACTCTCATCAAGTGGAGGAACACTGGTCTGAAAGGAATTGTTATCCAATTAAGGCTTCAATGAAGAAATTGATAAAGGTGGAAGTATCCAAACAATCAAACAACAGACAAAATGCTCCAAGCAAGGTTGCTCGGCTAATGGGAGTGGACACGTTGCCATCAGATACAAATTCTGTAGCTCAGCCAATCGACAAAAAGAATGAAAAAGTGGGAGTAAAGTTCTCAAAGAAGGAAATGGGTGGAAAGAGCTTAGTTGGTCATGTCTCTTCTGACTCAAATTCTTCCATACTGATGGAACTCAACTCATCTTACCGTGATAAGGACAGAAGTGCTGATAGATGGAGCTGAGAGCAGCTTTATTTTTTATTTTATTTTATTTATTAATCTTTGATTGAGAGAAGGGAGTTGGTTAACTTTGGGTTTTTTAAAACTTTTAAATAACGTGGATTAATGTGGCTACCTCTACAATTTCAGGACTTCAAACCACATAGATGTCATTAGAAGCCAAGGGAAAACAGTGAGTTTTACAAAGAGAGTCATACTTTTTTATAAATCATTCCATTAATTATGAATTATCATGTTATTTAACCAGCTATACATCAAAAGAATAGCAGCAATGACAAACACCATGACCCAGCCAAAGTCCAAGTATGCATAAAACAGAGGACTTGCAGAAAAACGCGCACACAGTAGCGTGAACAGTAGCATGAACAGTAGTGAATGAGCAGGAAAAAAAAACATAAATTTTTGGAAATTTTATTTTCACCTTTCCCAATTTTCCTTCCAATCAGACAAAACCCAAATCACAATGATCAAAGACAAACTACATGTATCAAGAGCTGGCATCAAAATCACCCAATATTTTACATCAAGTTGAAAAATCTGGGGAAGAAAAAAAAAAAAAAAAAAAACACACCTGTGAACGTGATCTGGTACTTGGACCCGTGGTTGCAAAAGTCATCGACCGTCCGGCCGGGCATGCACTGCTGGAGGCCAAGCACCTGCTTCCCCGTGCAAACCGAAATCTCTTGGACCCACTATACACTGACGTCGGCTGCTGCTGCCTTGTGGAAGATCTTAAAGACATTTATAGGCAAATGATGGAAGATTGCAAAAATCAAACTACCAGGGATGATTCGCACGGTCTAATGAGGGAATAGATAGAAAAGACCAGTGATGGGAAAAACAGATGGAGCGTATCGTACTGCTCTTGGATGCGAATCGCAGAGTGGTTAAGGTGTAAATGTAAGAGATAGATGGATATTAATGCAAATCGCCCGTCAAGGAAGACCTGCATATTGATGGAGACAGATGGATCAATGGAGTGAGAGGTTTGGGGAGAGGCGCTTTGACGGAGGACTACATTCGCTCAATCCATTCACTTTGGGTTGCAGAAATTTTTGGGGCATGAGGGTCTACGCACTGTGCAAGCTGGTTGGATTACAAGAATGGAGAAGAAAATGAAAGGTAAAAGTGAAAATCAGCACCTGCACGTTCTGTGTGAGATTCGGAGAAGAAATTCGTCAACCTATTTTTGGATTTTCTTCAGCTGTGAAAGGTAGAAGTCCCAACTTTTTAGGCGTTTGAATAGACACACATGTTGTAATAACCCCGACCCTCTTTCAAGGGTAGAATAGTCTTTACGACCTATGAGAATGGATAACTAGACGGGAATAATAAACACTTTATTTTTTTTACATATGAAAATTTTATTTCTTGTTATTAAATAACTGCTTCTATGTTTTATTAAAACACCTGCTTTTAAATTTAATAAATTTATATCAATTTAAGTTCCACTTTTATATTTTATATTTATAAAAAAATATGAGGACCAGATTTTATATTTTTATACAATTTTATTCTTATTAAAATACATGTTTTAGTATATAAAACCCTAGCAGCCAAAGAATGAAACCCTAGCCTTATAAATATCCCTCATAGCCGTCATTCTTCTCCCCGTACCTCATAAGAATTTTTACAAGATATCTCTTCCACCTTCCACTGCAGACAAGGTAACCTCTTGTTCCATTACTTTCTTTGGCACAGACGTCGAATGCACTGTTATTCTTCTATTTCTTTTCTTTTGTTTCTTTTGAGTCTGGATATCGTATTGATTATTATTTTTCCTTATTCCCTTTTCTAGCCGTGTACGACATAGGGGGATTAGCCTTAACTCTTTGTTTTTTTTTGGGACAAACCAACTTGTCCCTTCATCCCTTTTCTCTTTTATTTCTTTTGCTAATTCTTTTTCTGTTTCTTTTTGCTTTACTATTACCGTAGCCACACAGATTGGGTAGCCTTTAAGTTCTCTCAATTATTTTGTTTTCTCTCCCTTTTTGTTACTGTACGATACCAAATCCTGCGGCATTTGTCTTCTTCTTTTTCTCCTTATTCTTTGTTTTTCCGAACACCACCGGGAAGTATATGTATATATATATATATAATTTTTTTCTCTTTTCTCTTCTTGTCCTGGCCTATCTCAAATTCAGATTCGTTGTATTACAAAATTCTCTCTCTTTTCAATTCAACCGGATGCTACTTTGGGAAAAAATTATAAATTGTTGTTTATTTGATTGTGTTTCTTTTTCTTCTACTCACATGTTGCCATAAATTCTTTCCAGATGGATGTTTAATCCTGAAAATTCTATTTTGATACAAAGTAGTTTAAAGTAAACATTCAAACCTTATTGTAAATTCCTTAAAAATCATGGATTATTTTTATAAATTATTTTACTTAAGGGTATAGTTTGTGATATCGGAATTTATTAAACTCTATAATTATAAAAATAAAATATTTCTGATGACAATTACCTTTATGGAGTCGTATTTCTAATGTCAATAAAAGAAAACGTGTTATTACTTATTTAATGATTTAATTATTAGTAGAATAATTAATGTTGTTAAACATACCTAAAGAATCCATTCTCAGTAGGTTAGCAAGACGGATCTTAGTGGTGTCAGTGTGTAGTCTAGTGATTAGCACAAGGTTTTAATTTATTTAAACCTGTACCAGGTGACTAGTTAGCAGTCGAGATAGTCCAGCGACTTATTGCAATCAGAGAGGTAAGGGATCCTATACCCCTTTTCAAATTGTTTTATGTCATATTACTTTATCCTTTTTTTTAAAAAGTTATATTTGCAATTAATTGTTCTTGTTCTATATTTCAAATTATATTGATGCATGAAGGACTGTTTTAAAAATAGTTTTGAGATGAAAATTGTCGGTATAAATCTTAATCTTGAAATCACTGTTTTAAAAGAAGCTTTGTTTATAAAGGATTTTCTTGTTATTCGTAAATTGTGTAGTTGGTTCCCGAGACGAGAAATTACAGTTTTTTTTTTTAAATTAATGAGAAAAGGAGAGCAAAAACCCTCCCCACACGTTGCCTCCAGAGTTATCAAAGGAATAAGAATAGTTTTTGAAAATGAGGCACGTGTGTGTGGAGAAGATTATTATTTTGGCCCTAGAGATATTCACAGAGATTTACATAGTTGAAGCTCGGTACCGTTGCTTGGATGAAAGCGCAACCGCCCAGAGACTTAGAGAGAGCGGATCCATCCCTATGTCATGCTAAGTGCACTTCAATTAATTAGCTGACGGGGCAGGGCCTGTGGCCACAGTTTACCTGCCTGAGGTCGCAGTAGACCGCGCAACCCTAGTACACAGGGCGTAATAGTGTACATGGGCCCTATATATGAGAAGTCTTAATCGTTAACGGGTATTTTATATATTAAGTAAAATGCCGAATTTTGATTTGTGTTCTAGAAGTTTAGATTTCAAGTGTATTTTAATAATTGTTTTAAAGAAAATGAAGTTAACTCAACCGTTTTATGGTTGAGGGTTACCTTACTGAGCATTTTTCACTCACCCCTTATTTTGTTTTTGTTTTCAGGTTATGAGCAGAGAGACCTAGGCGGCCGGGATGGGATCTAGGCTAGCATTAGGACATTGCATCTTTGTTACCTTAATAAGTGCACTTGCACAATAAATTTAGTTTTTCTTTAGATATTCAATTATTGAATCAAGCATAATTGCTCTTTTCGAAATAACTGTTTCCGCATTTATTAAAGCTCTGATTTTTAAAATTATTATTATTCTCTTTATTTAATTTATTTAATTCAGCATATTAGCTAGGTTACCTAGTAGACCTTATGAATCTTTGCGGATTGGTGTTTGAAAATGGATGAACCTAACCCTTAGCGGTTTGAGGGCGTTACAGTTTTGGTATATTGAATCAAGTATAATTGCTCTTTTCGAAATAACTGTTTCCGCATTTATTAAAGCTCTGAGTTTTAAAATTATTATTATTCTCTTTATTTAATTTATTTAATTCAGCATATTACCTAGGTTACCTAGTAGACCTTATGAATCTTTGCGGATTGGTGTTTGAAAATGGATGAACCTAACCCTTAGCGGTTTGGGGGCGTTATAGTTTTGGTATCAGAGTAAAGGTTATAAGGTTCTGTAGACTCGTAGGAGCCAGATTATCAGGATAGACTTAGTGGGGTAATGGGAAATCACATTCCGGCCTAGTAGAGTCAGTCTTTTACTTAAGTTAGATTGTTGGGGAAGTACTCCCTTGCTTAGTTTTGAAACAGGTGGTTCCAAATTAGATGGCACCTATTACAAGCAACGAGGCCGACAATGACGTGGTTGGGAATGTTGTCAACAATGAAGTTGGGACTGCAAAGAATCAAGCTCCGAACCTGGAGGTTTTGATAGTATTAGCAACATAATCGGTATACATGCAGGAGGACCTCATCAATAGAGTATTGGCGATTGAAAGGGTGCTGAAGACTAACAAGAAGTACCTTAGCCTCGGGGAAGGAGAGTTGTACCCCCGAATGACGAACAAGGAGAGAGAAAAATCATCTTAAAGGAGAAGCCAAATAATCAGAGCTATGACTGGAGCTCGGCAGCACAACACCAACCAGGAGCCTTAAGAGATGAACGGCGTCGAGCGAACCAAATATGTGGAAGGATACACCTTGGGAAATGTTTGCACAAACAAGCAGTTTGCTATAGATGCAAAAGATCGGGCCACATTGTCAGAGTTTGTAGAGCACCTGCTAATCACCAATCGGGTCAAAGTCAATACAACGGACGAGGGAACATCGCACCAGCTCAAGTTGGCACTTTAAATTTGACGAACGCTAACGCCTACAGCAAGAGGGACACTAGTAGGCTTCCGACTTATCTGAGGAGTTTCGTTTGAGTAGATGGAAGTGCTACTGTGGTTGTCATCATCTTCTACTAAAAGACTGTGATCTAGGGTTAGAATTTCTAGAGTTAGAATTTTATAGCAGCCTCAGGAGGAGAATGATTTGGAGCAAGTCATGTGGAGGAAGATGTCTACTCGAGTAAAGAAAACGCCATGCCGTAGATACCAAGTGGTTGGACTTTCAAGAATTTTCCTTTGAAGAGCTCATTATGTTTCCTTCAAGTAAAGAAGTCAAACTCATCATTGACCCCTTTATTAGGAGTGGTGCATACCTCGCAGACATCGTATCAGAGTGGCGTAACGGAAGCGTGGTAAGCCTATAACTCACAAATACCATGTTCAACATTTACCTTACTAGACTGAAGTACCAAGAGTCGTTAGTGGTGTAAGATTTTTGTGTCCTTCAAATTCCAAGACATTTCCTACCTTGAGACAATAAAAGTTTCCTTCTAAACACCTTTTCCATAAATTCTTATCTTCACATGGCGTTGACAAAAATCTTTTGGTTTCAAAACTCCAAAGCTGACACTACTATTGTTGTAATATTACAAAGAATATTTATTATCCCCTATTGTTTTATTACTGTTTGACATTAAGTCAAATTCATGAGTTTTATAAACATATATATATATATATATATATATATATATATATATATATATATATATATATCTTACGTTTTGATTGAGCTGTAAAGAATGGAAAACGTTTGACCATTGATTTTATTTGACTGTTGGTATTTTAGTAAGCTTTATAAAGCATGGTTTGATGTCCACCCTTGTTTTTCCATTTTGTAAAGATATTAAATAAGTAAATAAAAGCAATTGCTTTACGTTTTGTTTTTACAATTGGTGATATTGGATTAATATTGTCCAGTATCAACAATAATATTTTTCAACCAATTATTTGTTTACATTTTATTTATTTAATCGTTAATTTTCAGATTTACTTTATTTCAGTTCTACAAGAATTTTGTGCACCATAAAAAAAAATTAAAAATAAAATAAAAATGATGATGTTATTTTCAGTATAAACTAAGTTCCCAATAAGCATTTTGATAAATTCATCTTTGACTTCCAACCTATTTTTTTAGCATGTGTTTTATATGTTTCAAAGTGAATTCGTTTTAGGCCAAAAAATAAAATAATTGTTAATTTTCATATTGATTTTAATTTTATTTCTACAAGAGTTTTGTGTATCATCCAAAGATTTATTTCCAACAGCTTATACGAAACTTGGCTCATTCGAATTGCAAAAAAAAAAAAAAAAAAACCTATCTAAAATAAAACCTCTACCATATATAGTGGTTTAATTTCCAATCTCACATACATTGGTTAGTGAGTACTTCTCATTCATTTTCTTCCTTCTTCCCATGGCAAAAATTTTTTGAAAGAGACAAAGCCCTAAAGCTTGGGATAGCCTACCTTTAGCACCATTCTCTTTTTCTCTTGTCTCTTTCACCGCTCACCAAGCATACAAACCTTGCTCTTGGGAGAGTAATCCTCGGCATGTACTTCCCTAGTACCATCTCCCTCTCTCCCTTGCAATATTTCAATTCTCCTCATCTTTTCTCTTCATTATGTATACTTTTTCCTTACATTGTCTCTTGTTGATATTTCTTCACACAACTCGGTTAGGCGGTTGTGGTATCCCATTCTTTTGTCTTTTGTTGTAGTTCAACATGGTTACCTTTTTGTGTTTGGAGTCCGTATAATTAGATATAATTAGGCAGCATTACCCGATAGAAAATGCAGTTAGACTGTCATTGAAGCGAAGTCCAAGATTCGTGGAGATCGAAGTACCAGTCAACGGCGATATGTTGCTATATGGAACCTCATACGGAAGGAAGTGTATGCCGCCGCAATATTGGGACAAAGTGGACGAAAACTATTAGAACCAGAAACATACGAGAAGATGTCAATAAACGAACACGAATCGACAATGACTCAGAGTCGTCAGAAGAGCTATACCAATGTGAGATGACCAAAAAAAAAACTACATCAATGCGAGCCGACGAGAATTGGAGTTCAAAGTCGACACGTTTCTTACCCGTTAAAAACAACTTATGATATGAGTCATTTGGCAAAGGAGTACGTGGAGGAGATTGTACGGTTGCACAGTATACCAGTGTCGATCATCTCAGATCGTGACCCACGCGTTACCTCTCGATTTTGGCATTGTTTGCAGGACGCATTTGGAACGAAGTTAAAATTTAGTACGGCAGTTCCCCCTCAAATTGACGGACAATCGGAAAGAACAATCCAAACATGTGAAGACATGAAGAGAGCATGTGCCCTGGACTTCAAGGGTAGTTGGATTCAATATATTCCTTGATAGAATTTGCCTACAACAATAATAGCTACCAAGCAAGCATCAAGATGGCACCATACGAAGCCCTCTACGGGAGAAGGTGCCGATCACCACTCTATTGGGACGAGGTTGGAGAACGACAATTGACGGGAACAGATTTAATCCAAGAAACTGCAAGGAAGATTACCCTAATCAAACAGAGACTGACCGAGGCTCAGAACCGGCAAAAGAGCTACGCGGATCACCAACGAAGAGATTTAGAGTTTGCAAATGGAGATAAAGTATTTCTGAAGGTAGCACCAATGAAAGGAGTGACCCGTTTTAGGAAGAGAGGTAAGCTGAACCCTCGATACATCGGACCCTACGAGATCTTGGATCGAGTTGGCCCTTTAGCATGTCGCTTAGCATTGCCGCCATATTTGTCTGGAGTGCACAATGTCTTCCATGTATCGGCATTACGAAAATATGTCGCAGACCCCTCACACATGTTGGAGGCTGAAACGATTCTCGTACGAGAAAATTTGTCATACGAGGAGGTACCCATGAAGATCATTGATAAGAAAGAGAACGAATTACGCAGGAGACGGATCCCAATGGTCAAAGTATTGTGGAGTAACCACCAATCGCCAGAGGAAGCTTCGTGGGAATTGGAGGAGACTATGCGTGACAAATATCCGTATTTGTTTGCCTAGTAACCGAATTAAGGAAGTTGAGGCAGATAAGACTAATTTTGAATGTAATAAATTCCGCAGAGTTATCGATATTTTTCTCTCCCCCTTCTTTTTGTAGTTAGTGGAATGGAATATGGCTATTTGTTAACTATTCGATTAACATGTGCAATAACGACCTCAGGGCGTACACCAGACGAACCAAAGCGCACGATCCTAGTTTCCGACCACGTCAGGCATGGGAACGATTGATTAAGGAGTTGAAGAAACATACTAAGTAGGGAGCACCCTACCTTTGAGGCCATTCAGTATGATCCGCCTACCGACAAGGACGAGATGAAGACTTTGCGTTGGGAAGAGCAAATAAAAATCCTAGACAATGATGACATTGACGAAGGGAGTACACGTTGCTCTGACTTTAGCTTTGAGGAAGGCCCGGTATGGGTACCAGAAGAGGAAGAAGCCGATCCAGAGGAGAACCCCCTCCTCGAGTACTATTCAGAAGAAGATATGTACGTCTACGTAACATAGGATAAGGTCGACGTTATAGGCGGACCTGAGTACAACTCCGATCAGGTACCTTCCATAGCTACTGTTGTAGTTGAGTGCTGAATTTCGGGGACGAAATTCTTATAAGGAGGGGAGATTGTAATAACCCCGACCCTCTTTCAAGGGTAGAATAGTCTTTACGACCTATGAGAATGGATAATTAGACGGGAATAATAAACACTTGATTTTTTTTACATATGAAAATTTTATTTCTTGTTATTAAATAACTGCTTCTATGTTTTATTAAAACACCTGCTTTTAAATTTAATAAATTTATATCAATTTAAGTTCCACTTTTATATTTTATATTTATAAAAAAATATGAGGACCAGATTTTATATTTTTATACAATTTTATTCTTATTAAAATACATGTTTTAGTATATAAAACCCTAACAACCATGAATGAAACCCTAGCCTTATAAATATCCCTCATAGCCGCCATTCTTCTCCCCGTACCTCATAAGAATTTTTACAAGATATCTCTTCCACCTTCCACTGCAGACAAGGTAACCTCTTGTTCCATTACTTTCTTTTGCACAGACGTCGAATGCACTGTTATTCTTCTATTTCTTTTCTTTTGTTTCTTTTGAGTCTGGATATCGTATTGATTATTATTTTTCCTTATTCCCTTTTCTAGCCGTGTACGACATAGGGGGATTAGCCTTAACTCTTTGTTTTTTTTTGGGACCAACCAACTTGTCCCTTCATCCCTTTTCTCTTTTATTTCTTTTGCTAATTCTTTTTCTGTTTCTTTTTGCTTTACTATTACCGTAGCCACACAGATTGGGTAGCCTTTAAGTTCTCTCAATTATTTTGTTTTCTCTCCCTTTTTGTTACTGTACGGTACCAAATCCTGCGGCATTTGTCTTCTTCTTTTTCTCCTTATTCTTTGTTTTTCCGAACACCACCGGGAAGTATATGTGTATATATATATATATATATATATATATATATATATATATAATTTTTTTCTCTTTTCTCTTCTTGTCCTGGCCTATCTCAAATTCAGATTCGTTGTATTACAAAATTCTCTCCCTTTTCAATTCAACCGGATGCTACTTTGGGAAAAAATTATAAATTGTTGTTTATTTGATTGTGTTTCTTTTTCTTCTACTCACATGTTGCCATAAATTCTTTCCAGATGGATGTTTAATCCTGAAAATTCTATTTTGATACAAAGTAGTTTAAAGTAAACATTCAAACCTTATTGTAAATTCCTTAAAAATCATGGATTATTTTTATAAATTATTTTACTTAAGGGTATAGTTTGTGATATCGGAATTTATTAAACTCTATAATTATAAAAATAAAATATTTCTGATGACAATTACCTTTATGGAGTCGTATTTCTAATGTCAATAAAAGAAAACGTGTTATTACTTATTTAATGATTTAATTATTAGTAGAATAATTAATGTTGTTAAACATACCTAGAGAATCCATTCTCAGTAGGTTAGCAAGACGGATCTTAGTGGTGTCAGTGTGTAGTCTAGTGATTAGCACAAGGTTTTAATTTATTTAAACCTGTACCAGGTGACTAGTTAGCAGTCGAGATAGTCCAGCGACTTATTGCAATCAGAGAGGTAAGGGATCCTATACCCCTTTTCAAATTGTTTTATGTCATATTACTTTATCCTTTTTTTTTTAAAAGTTATATTTGCAATTAATTGTTCTTGTTCTATATTTCAAATTATATTGATGCATGAAGGACTGTTTTAAAAATAGTTTTGAGATGAAAATTGTCGGTATAAATGTTAATCTTGAAATCACTGTTTTAAAAGAAGCTTTGTTTATAAAGGATTTTCTTGTTATTCGTAAATTGTGTAGTTGGTTCCCGAGACGAGAAATTACAGTTTTTTTTTTTAAATTAATGAGAAAAGGAGAGCAAAAACCCTCCCCACACGTTGCCTCCAGAGTTATCAAAGGAATAAGAATAGTTTTTGAAAATGAGGCACGTGTGTGTGGAGAAGATTATTATTTTGGCCCTAGAGATATTCACAGAGATTTACGGAGTTGAAGCTCGGTACCGTTGCTTGGATGGAAGCGCAACCGCCCAGAGACTTAGAGAGAGCGGATCCATCCCTATGTCATGCTAAGTGCACTTCAATTAATTAGCTGACGGGGCAGGGCCTGTGGCCACAGTTTACCTGCCTGAGGTCGCAGTAGACCGCGCAACCCTAGTACACAGGGCGTAATAGTACACATGGGCCCTATATATGAGAAGTCTTAATCGTTAACGGGTATTTTATATATTAAGTAAAATGCAGAATTTTGATTTGTGTTCTAGAAGTTTAGATTTCAAGTGTATTTTAATAATTGTTTTAAAGAAAATGAAGTTAACTCAACCGTTTTATGGTTGAGGGTTACCTTACTGAGTATTTTTCGCTCACCCCTTATTTTGTTTTTGTTTTCAGGTTATGAGCAGAGAGACCTAGGCGGCCGGGATGGGATCTAGGCTAGCATTATGACATTGCATCTCAGTTACCTTAATAAGTGCACTTGCACAATAAATTTAGTTTTTCTTTAGATTTTCAATTATTGAATCAAGCATAATTGCTCTTTTCGAAATAACTATTTCCGCATTTATTAAAGCTCTGAGTTTTAAAATTATTATTATTCTCTTTATTTAATTTATTTAATTCAGCATATTAGCTAGGTTACCTAGTAGACCTTATGAATCTTTGCGGATTGGTGTTTGAAAATGGATGAACCTAACCCTTAGCGGTTTGGGGGCGTTACAGTTTTGGTATATTGAATCAAGCATAATTGCTCTTTTTGAAATAACTGTTTTCGCATTTAATAAAGCTCTGAGTTTTAAAATTATTATTATTCTCTTTATTTAATTTATTTAATTCAGCATATTAGCTAGGTTACCTAGTAGACCTTATGAATCTTTGCGGATTGGTGTTTGAAAATGGATGAACCTAACCCTTAGCGGTTTGGGGGCGTTACACATGTTGTACCGTAGAGAGAGCTGATCGCTTGTTGGGATGGAGCGGTGGGTTCGGTTTAGACTTTGAGAGCCGTGAATGAGCAGAGAGAGAGGGAGAGAGAGGGGGAAAAAGGTTGAAATGCAAATATTAGAGAGGGGGAAAAAGTTTTGTTTGGTTAAATTTTCATCACTGTTGTAGAAGGGAAAAATTGGAAATTGTCAGTATTGAATAAGCCATAAATTTCAAGTTGTCGTCAACGTTCGTACTGACATGAACAGTAAAAAAAGGGGGAAAGAGGGGGAGGGGGAAGGGAGATAGTAAACGGGGCCAATGTAAAGTCAATGGTGCATGGACTAGGAAAAAGAGACAATATAAAATCAATGGTGCATAGACTAGGATAATGTATAATTATTTGTCTGAATTTGATATAATTTAGGCAGATAATTTTGAAATAACACATATGAGACTAATCTGGTCAGGTGGGTCCTAAAAGTGATCTCTTAGAATTACCTACCCAAATTCTATTAAATTCGAACAAATAATTATAGGCGATCCTGATTCGGTCCTCAAACCCTCGAAATATACACACGCCTCAACGTTCAAAAAGATGGGACATTATTGCGCCATCTGACACCACAAACGGTCCATTGCTGTTTTGACTCCCCGGGGAACAAGACATCAATGCGCCGTCTGACATTTAAAAAAAAAAAAAAAAAAAAGCCTATTGTTGCCGCGACTCCCAAGAAACCAACCACCAACACACTGTTTACCTCGATAACTACCATTTCAATTCACAAAGGATGAACATCGTTTCAACATTCATCCCTACAAATATGTTTCTACCACTTCCTAATAGCAAGTAATCAATAAACCATCGAGCCTATGGATTAGGATCCTCTCAAATTATTTGTCCGAATTTGAAAGAATTCGTATAGGTAATTATGAGAGACCACTTATGAGACTCATCTAACCAGATAAAAATAGTAATGCACAATCACCTATCAAGTCAAGTAGATCTCATAAGTGGTCTCTCATAATCACCTGTCAAATTTTTTCCAAATTCAAACAGATAATTTGAGACGATTCTTATCCAAGCCCACAAAAACTTTGAAGACAAATTCACTAGTGGGAATCACAAGGCCACCTCTCCACACTAGGAATCTGCTGGGAAACCCAAGGCTTTGAAAGTCACTTGGGCAGCCTGGTCACACGAGGTTCACAAGAAGCCATTAATAGTGAATGTAGAGTAGTTGCGGCATCTTAGATTATGATTTTCTTTATGCAAATTTTTCACCAAAAAGTTGACCACGGTCAACGCATATTTTTCTTGTCCAATGCCTACTAACCATACAACATTGTTATAAGGTGGGACTCCCTCAAGGACTTCAATTTTAGACGGTTTTCTTGCAATTTTCAGATAGCTGAAGGATTAAAGGGAAAAATTAAAATTTAATCCATATGTTTTCATGCAATTTTGATTTAATCTCTAAGTTTTTAATTTTGATAATTAAGTTTTTGAGTTTTAATATTGTTTAAATTAGCCTATTTCTCAACTTATTAACTAATTAATTAATAACATGTCACGTCAAATCAATTAATTAACACAGTATAGTTTTTGTTTGAGTATCCATGCAGTACATATGGTAAGTGGATTTATGAAAAGACGTGATTTAAAGTATCCATTTTCCTTTCTTCTTCGAATTCTGTCTCCGGCCGGCCGTGTGAATTTGCCACAGTCTAATCTGCTGCATTCAATGAAGTTTAGTGTTTGACTTTGGTGCTTCAATCAATTCCAAGACTCGTGGGAACCGACCACGCCCAGCCGTCAAAAAAATAAGAGAGATTATTGAGTTTCACGTGTTTTTGATGGGGCTATAGTGCTATACCCATATGACTTGTTTGGCTTGTGCAATAATTCGATGTCTTTCTTTTTTTTTCCCTTTTTTTTTTTTTTTTTTTTTTTTTTTTGGTTTAAAATAAATCGACATCTGAACGGATTTATGACTGTACGTTCCTTTCCAGATTTTCTAACTTCTTTAATTTCAATACCTCATTTTCTTTGTGAAAAGGCATCCCAAATATTTTATATTATTTTTCTTTTTTGTAAATTGATAATTAAATATGTGAAATTAACATGTAATTTAATAATAAATTTGCATATTTTTTGTACAAAAATGAACAAAATATAAGATTTATCTTCCTTATATGGCCTATATGCCACCCATATATATATATATATATATAATTCATTATATTTAATAATAAATCGTATATACGGTGTGTGGTATGGTAATTTATATTAAATTACCTAATGAAATCAATAAATTGATGTCAAATCAATTTAATTAATTATTTCTTGATGGGAGGAACAATTACGGTGTATACCAATTTTGAAAATCTTTGACCTATCCTATAAATAAACAGCATCGGTACTCTATCAGTACGGCATTAATTCAGTTAGACATAAATTAGAAGATACCTCAAATTATAATTTTGCTTTTCAGAGATTCGTAGAAACACTTGAGCAAAGTGGCTAGAAAATACCCTAATCTTTTTATTTTATTTCCGCTGCATATATTGTTTAGCATAATAATAGTGTGTATATATATATACACACAATAATGTTTATACTTACATAAAATGTACAAGGAAATGAAATCAAACACTTCTCAATTTGATAATCTATCTGAACCTTTATTTTGTACTCAAACCTAAACAGTTGTTATCATGGTGGAATTAATAGGGTCAAAAATTAGCTTTCGAGGGTCATTTCATACAAGAACGCTCACTCACTTTAGTATAAGACTTGATAAAAAATAAATAAATTAAAAATTAAAAATTAAAAATTCAGGTAGGTCCGCCACTGCTAAACAGCCTAGACATGTACATAATTGGGATTGGGTTAAAGAAATTATAATATTTAAATTCCAAATTAAATGGATCTTAATTAAGTGTGTGGTTTTATATAGAATGGTTTTCTTGATGAGAGATAACATTTTATTACAAATTTATTTAAACATTGATTTTCTTTTGTAATGTGTTTTTGTGCATGCGTCTGTTGTTGTCGGAAATCAAAAAGCTAAAAGGAGAGTACATCGTTCCAAAAAAAAAAGAAAAAAAAGGAGAGTACATATTATATATATATATATATGGTAGGAGTAATGACTACCATATATATATATATATAGAGGTAACATTGTTTGTACATACTCAAAAGAGCGCCACTAATGATTAAGCTCAAGTCTGAAATACCTTACAGAAATGCCTAGTCTAACCTTTAAAAGTTAGTGAAAATTGTGAGTCCACAACTCATTAAGAAAATACTAGCAACCAATATAATTTGTGAGAGGTCAGCCTCTATTTACTTTAAAAATTCTCTCCCTTATGTATATTAAAGTTATTTAAAATACAAGTTGGTTCTCAATGACAAGCTAAAATTGGCTTTCATAAAAAATGCATTGTTTTTAGAAAATCACCGCGACAATGCACCTTTGTGAAAATGTCAATGTAAAACCCTTTTCTAAATGTCAAAATGTGAGAAAAACCTTTCTTTCATAATACATTCTAAAACTAGAAATTCCTTAGCATTTTATTTTTCATCTATTACATCAAAGCATAATATTTACATACATTTCCATTCACTTGCTTGTAAATAATGATGAGAAAACATTATTGAAATCAAAGCATGCTCATGTTACAATACATATTCAAAATCTCTAATGCTAAAACATATCTCTAACTGAACTTTTGATTTACTTTACTTTTTCAATTTATGATTTCGTTAAGCATATTACCTCACTTAACATTGGGTTGTTAGGTGTACTCCCCTAATACTAGGTCGTCAAGCGTACTCGCCCACTTGACACTAGGTCATTAAGTGTACTCTCAACTTCGAATTGGGTCGTTAGATGTACTCACCCACTAACAATTGGTAATCAAGCGTATTCCCTCACTTGACACTAGGTCCTAAGCGTACTCTCCTACTTAATACTAGGTCATTAGGCGTATTTCCCACCTAACTTTGGGTTGTCAAGCGTACTCCCTTGCATAATCCTGAGCCTTAAAGTCTTCTTTTGTAAAATTGGTCTTTTCATTTCATTTCAATTATTTATACTTTCCTTGAAAACTTTTCTATAAAAGGGATTTCTTGCAAATCATGTAAATCACACTGTAATCATATAATGACATACAAATGATACTTAAAATAAGGCTCATATCACAAGTAAAACTTTGCATATACATACTGAAAGTAGTTCATAATAATTTCAGTGATTTCATCGGTGGGAAGCTTTACTTACCCTTTTTTTGCTAGATCCTTCACTTGTTCAATCCGTACTGTGTGTTCTTCTCTTAGCTTGGACTTCCCCAAGCTTTCCACAACCTCCTTCTTCTTTTTCTTCTCCTTTCTCTCGTCTCTCAACTTATCTCTCTCTCGGCCTTGAGTCCCCCAATTTTCCCCTCATTTCTCACGTGCAAATAGGCTCAACTGCTCAAGCACGTAGTGGTGGGTGACCTCGGTTAATCAATCTAGGAGTGCATTTTATAGGTTGTCACTTCGTCGCACCCTCATTGTCACTTTGTCGCACCGTACATGTGTGAATCAATCTCGACCGCTTATCTCCACCGACCATTCGCAGAAGCTACCACATGGATATGCTCTCTTGGGCAATCGAGAGTCCTTCTCGATCTATCAAGATCACCAAACTTCAATATGGCCATCCATTTTCTTGTGCAAAAACCAAGTTGGCAGGTGGCAATGCCATCTTGTTTGATCAAGAGTCCCTCTTGTCAATCGAGACTCTACACAAACTTAAAACTTTTGGTTTTCAACTCGGATTTTCAGTCTCCTTCGAGCTAATGCCTACAAGCCTTATTGATCTCAACTTAACTTGAGCAAGTCATATATGCAACTCAATATTTTTCTTTATCATCCTTAAATCTCTAATTAATTTTCGTTTCTTAATTATCCATAAAAACGAATTAAGGAACCACTAATTAATTATCCATAGTTTTTATGGAGGGGGATAGTGGACTGGACCACTTACTCAATGGGCGAGGAGGGTGATCGAATCACTCCAACCAGCTATTGGGGGTGGTCGATCATCCCCTTAATAGGGTGAAGGGTCGGACCACCCAACTACTCTCTTAGGGGTGGTTAACCACCCTTTTAGAGGTGGAAAGCAAGGTCAAACAATTTCAACAACTTTTGTCGAAGTTGGCTGACCAACTTCTCAAAGGGTGAGAGAAACAATGATTGGACCACCTAAACCAACTACTTTTTTGAGGTAACCAGCCACCTTGAAGGATAGTCCAACTAGGCTTAGCAATTCGGGTCAGCGGGTTGGGTTCGTGTCGACCCAATTGACCCGATTACACAATCAGGTCCAACACGAATCCAACCCGATTATTAATTGGGTTGAATTCTGGAACCCGAACACGACCCGCTTGCCAACCGTGTTATCCGAACACGACCCGGGTAACACGATTCACTGATTCAGCAATTTTAGCCGCTGGGTCTTCCGTCTTTGTCGCTGACTCGCTGTTACCATCAAGAATCCAAATTCAGATTTCAAAGTTTTAGAAACGAATCTCTCTCTCAGTCCTTATCCTCTCCAGGTCCTCCTTCTTTTCCCTCTTTAGCTCCTCCCTAACCCTCCTCATCTCCATTTCTCTCTTCGACTCCTTCTTCGGCCTCATCAGCCCCAACATGAACTCCGACACACTTGCCACTCCCACTAGAAACCCCAAGTATGGGGCCAGCAGCTACGGCTTCTCCACTGGAGGCGTATACGCGTTGACGCACTGCGACTCAATGTTCAATTTGTCCCAGGATTCCCAGAACCTCTGATTCCCATCCAACGATGGCAAAACTGTCCTCAAAACCCTAGAGTCTTCGAGAATCACCAGGATCGGTTCCGTGTCATAAAAGCCCATTCTTCACTAAATCACTAAATTCATTTTTTATTTTAATGAACCATGTTATAATTGCATTCGCAGATCAACCACGTTATGACTCGAACCCAATAATGCCAAACCTAAGCTCTGTTTTTTCATGTCGTGTTCGTGCCAGGTTCGCGGGTCGTGTCAAAAATTGACAAACCTAAGTCCAGCAACCCTTTAACTTTTTTTTTTTTCTTCTATTTTCTTTTAATA
This sequence comes from Alnus glutinosa, assembly GCF_958979055.1. Taxonomy (NCBI): domain Eukaryota; kingdom Viridiplantae; phylum Streptophyta; class Magnoliopsida; order Fagales; family Betulaceae; genus Alnus; species Alnus glutinosa. Next base: position 19,540,319 of record NC_084886.1, on the reverse strand, counting down.
CTTATATGACTTGATTCATGTTGTTCATTAAAAAATAAACGATCCAAATTAAAGGAATTATATGTTGAAAAATATATAATGAAATATAGGAAAATATGAACGCAATAAAATAATTAGGACTTCAATGCTGGATCACAATGACAATATCTTTAGAACGTTTTTTGTTCCCGTTTTAAGTGCTAAGGGTATATGACAAAATAGCACACATGACATAATAGATTAGGATCATCTCAAATTATTTGTCCGAATTTAAAATAATTCGGGTAAGTGATTGTGCATACGGCCACCCCCAGGGGCCGTAGGTAGCCACGCAGCCACCCCAGGGGCAGCAAGTAGCCAAGTGCCTACCCTCGACACTGCCTAACCAACAACCACCCATTTTCTATTTTCTATTTTATTATTTTTAAAATTGTTTTACAAGAAAATGAGAAGTGTTATAGAGGTTAGATCCAATGTTTTTGGTGTGTTATTATTATTATTATTATTATTATTATTATTATTATTATTATTATTATTATTATTATTATTTATTATTTTTTTCAAACTGAAGTGTTAAGTTCTTATTGAAGGCACAAAAATATGAATTTGTACAACAACCCACAGAACCAGCTCTTATCCTCTTACTGAATAAAATGAGAAAACATATGTTTCTTATTTACTCGGTCATATCATGCGTCAGTGTCAAGTTACCCAAAACATACTCTTTTTGAACAATTGGCGTTTCTGCCGACTGTCGTTCTGAGTGCGCACAAATTCATTCGTTTTACTGTTTCCTTACACATTCGTTTCTCTTGCCAGACATATCGCATCCTGCCGGCTATTCTTCTTACACCTAGGGACTCACCGGAGAACCAATGAATTAATATCCATTTTCATTATACTCAAAATTCACTATAATATATATATACACACACACAAAATAGAATTGCACAGTGCCATGGTGAATTAATCACTAGCCAACACATATAAAATATACATCTCATAATATGTACTTGATAGATCATAGTATAACATTCATGCAGCGGAAAACATTTATGCTGCTTAAATTAAATCCTATAAAACTAATAAATGTTATTTACAACAACAGTGCCATTATATTATCTATACGTTTAAGGCTTAATAAAATTATTAATTACACAAAAAGAATGATTGTACAAATCACATGTCACATCGACACGAGCCATATACAAAAATATTTGCAAAGTGGACTATTCGAGTCCAACACTTACAACTGTTACGATATGCTTAAAGTTTTTTAATTTTTTTTTTTTTTTTAAGTTTTTAATATTTTAATTTTTTTTAAGTTTTATTAATTTTAATTTTTCAATTAATTTTTAAAGATTTTTATTTTCTATTTTATTATATTGTGCCACGTGTCAACCCTCAGGGGTTGATACATGGCAGACCGTTAAATATTAGATGAAAAAATTGACGGAGGTTCCAAGTCTATCTTTTTTCAAAATCCAGGTACCATCTGTGATACGAATTGAAACTGAAATACCAAAAAATAAAATTTTTAAACTACAAATACCAAATATATTTTTAACCCTTAAAATTGAAAGTCTTTATTTCATACTTAGTTGTGTTTTAATCCGGTTAACTAAGATAATTCAACTCACTGTTGGGCTTGCATACTCTATGCCCATCTACATGGGCTACGCCGACGGATTATCCTAGCTTAGGATATGGGTTGTTATATGTCTCCTATGACTTCTTGGATACCTCAGATTGACCCGAAAAACACTTTTGATTCCAAAAAAAATCATGTATAGATGAAAATGAATAAATATTTGATTGAATGAAATATTAATCGTGATAATGATTTGGTTTATTACAAAAATAGGAGTTTCATAGGTTTGTGAGAAGTTCTTAGGAAGTAAGTAGTGTATTAATATAAAGTTGATTAATTAACACATGCAATGAAAGGGGAGGAGAGTTTGTGTTAGTTTATGATATGTAATGTTATCGAGAAGAGACATGATATTTTGTCACCCTAAGATACAACTTTTAACCACTTTACTCATGTGACAAGAACCGGTGGTCCCTTAACTAGCTTTAGGGTTTTTTTTTTTTTTCTAAAAAATAAAATAATAATAAATAAAAGTAAAAGTTTCCACGTGGGCAAAAATGGTCAAAAGTTGTGTGTTGAGGTAGCAATGTATCATATCTTAATTGAGAAATGCTAGAGTTCATGCATGTCTTTTTGGGGTCCTTCTATACTATCATGGCACCCTATTTTTGATAAATAAAAACTACAGCATGATTTCTCTCTCATGATTTTATTAAAAAATACAGGGTGTCATGTCAGCATATATAAAAGGACTCCAGAACGATAATAGAATGAGCTCTAGTATTCATCATTAATGTTAATGGGCTTGAATTAAATTTTAAATTATTTTATTTTTAGAAGACCACCGCCAATTATGTCGTTTAATTACTCTTATTTTATTATTTGAAGTGATTAAATATTTAATAGGAGATGAAGATACATTAATTAATTCCTTCGTGGAAGATGGAAGTTGCTGGGATGTTATCCTCCTGCCGCCTAATTCTAACACTAGAAAGATTATTCTTGCCCATTGGATGCAAATATTCCTGTATATATATATATATATATATATATGTGACTAGCTACGTTGCTCATTGGATGCAAAGCATGTCATCCTTTTTCTTCTCAGAGTTGAATAATATTATTCTTGCCCTAATCCACTATTCTAACTTTATGTACATATATATCATTTTCTATGCGTTCATTAGCATCTTTTTCTTTTGGTGGGACCATATTTTACTAATGGAAATTGCTTTCCCTTAAAACAATATTCTAAATATTAATGCAACCACATATATATATATGTGATAACGTAACACTTCAAAACATGCCGCCTGATCGAGGACCACTCCGACGACGAATTGAACCCCTTTTTCAACATCTTTTATGAGACACACACATATACAAATATATAAATATAACCAAACTAAGGAATAAGCATTAATTACGTAGCTAGGTTCGTAATTTTTTTTGACAAATTCATGAGGGCGGCCCTTGTTTCTCCCTAACTTTGCACCAAAGAAAAGCAGAGAAAATTAAAGAAAGCAAACTAGTCAAGTAAAGACCTAACTCACCGTCAGCTTAGTCAATTAGGACCAAGGGGCGTTCATGGCATGGATAAAGCTGTAAAGCAGATCGAAAAAGATCAATTGGTACTTCCAGGAAGAAGCAAAGAAAGACACTTGAGAAAAGGATTCTGGTAAGTGGTATATAGAAAGGTATATATCTGAGATATAGATATATATGGGTAGGTATATTCAAGAATCAAGCTAAGGGAAACTTCAATTCAAATGCAGATGTCAGAAAATGAGTTATAAATATATCTCACAGAATCAGATTCAAATTAGCTGTCTTTCGGCTGGCTTTTACGTTTCTTGAATTCAAGGCAGAGGGAATTCCAAATTGGAGATGAGACTTCGTCTATTTTGTAGACCAAAGATGATAACTTGAGAACATTACTTAAAAAAAGAAGCAAATTTACTTTTTGGTTTTGGAATTCATCCAATACTTGGTCTCTTTTGAATTTTCCCATGCATGCTTGTGTACATTGGAGTCAACTACCGCCGGCCAGAACCTTTTCAATCTACTCAAAAACAAGATAGAGCTTGGACTCAACGACAAAAAGTAATGTAAATAGTTTACAAGGATCAGAATCTTTTAGAATTAGGTTATTCCTCAAAGAAAAGATAATGCAATGGACAATTATATATATATATATATATATATATATATATATATATATATATATATATATAAAGTGAAATAAATAAGGGCTAAATACCTAATTGCCCCCTGTGGTTTAAAAACTTTATTTTTTGCCCCCTCAGTTTTTGTTTTTATCATAGAAGGTACATGTGTTATGGAAAAGACGAAAACTGTACCTCCGTTCATTTTTCCGTCCTAAACTAACGTACCACCATGTCATCCTACACGTGTCGACGTACCTGTACGACACCTATCCCTAGAGCAATGTCAGTGCTGACGTGGCTACTATATATATTTTATTTTATTTTAAGGACTTAAAAAAATAAAATAAAAAAATAAAATAAAAATCTAGGGGTGGCTCAGCCACCCCCATGGCCCTTGGGGGTGGTTCAGCCACCCTAAGGGCCAAAATGGGGGTGGGTCGACCACCCCGATTTGGCCTAGGGGTGGTTTGGCCACCCCCATGGGCCAAAACCTCTTCTTCTTCTTCTTCTTCTTCTTTTCTTTTTTTTTTTTTTTTTTTCCACTTTGGCCGAACCACTCCCATGGGCCACGAGGATTGATCAAAATCACCATTAAGCATGTGATTGATCAAATAATGATTTTGATCAAATGATGATTTTAAAAGCCACCTAATTTTTTAATGGACACTTGATTGATATTTAATGTACTATTAAAATTACTCCCCTCTCACGGATCATCTTCTTTTCTTTCTTTTTTCCTCCTGCTCTCCCCCTCTGTTCTTTCTTCTCCCTCACCCCACGCATCCCCCTTTTTCTTCTTCTTCTTCTTCTTCTTCTTCTCTAGCTTCTTCTTTTTTTTTCCTTCTCTCCCCCTCTCATGACCAACAAACTGCCCCCCCCCCCCCCCTCCCTCCCCGCCTTTTTTTTTTTTTTTTTCTTCTTCTTCTTCATTGATTTTTTTAATTAATTATTCAGATTAACTTCGTTTGTATAGTGAAACGATACTAATAGTTTAGTGTCATTTTACTGTTCAAACGATATTAAACGATTAATGTTATTTTCCAACCGACACTATTTTAGCGACGTAAAATGAATAGTGTCATTTTTTTCCCCAAAAACGACATTATTCAAGCAATACTTAACCTTAGTTTTTTTTGTAGAATAGACTGCAATTTATATGAGAATTAGAGTAGATAAGAATAATACAAATAGACTTCAATTATAACTAGGTAATCAATGGCGAAGCCAGGGGGTACGAGAGGGGTCAAATGCCCCCCTCACCTTTAAAAAACCTCTTTACCCATAGTAGAATTTTTTCAATGCTCACCCTCAACTACTCATCAGGGGGCAACTCTTTTTCAAGAGGACCGGGATTCACGACTCAAGCCGACGTTCTATCACTGTTTCAGACATTTTGGTTAATTAGGTGAGAGTTCAGATGAAAGTTGAAAAAGACAAATTGTATTTTTTTTCCAAAACGCACCTTTTAAGCTTCGTGGAAGGGTTCACAAAACGATTGTTTAAATAATTTAAAACACGTCTTTTCACTTATTTTCATGAATGGTTGTTTATGCAATGCGGCACCGTTTGTAAGAGGCCAATTGACAAGGCCTCGGTTAAGCTTTACGACCTACGAGGGTTTACTTTGTTTAAAGGGTATCGACTTTTTTTGTTTTGTTTTTTCAAATATAAGCAACAACGTCAACTTTAAACAATTAAACTTAAGGCAATGGCTTTTATCTATTAATTTTTAATTCCGAGCTACCGCGTGTGTGTAAAATTGGAAACACTTGACACTGATTTGGGGAATAAGATCTTCTTCATTTCAAATGAAATGAATACTATTCATTTTATTGTTAGGATTTAAAGTTGCTGCATCTAATGGTGTACATGATTTCACATTATTTAAATTTTTAAAAGACCTGCCAACATTGACTTCATATCACTACAGAAAAAAAACAGTTTTTTGAGCTTCTTTTTTTTTTTTTTTTTTTTTTTTTTTTATCTGTTTTAAGGCCTAAAAATGGCCCAAAATAGTTTGAGCCATTATTTTTTAAAACGGCTCAAACCATAGGGTAAGTAAATCTCGTCTTGAGCCATTTTAGACTAAAATGGTTCTAATTAAAGCCGTTTTAACCAAAACGGCTCTAATCAATTTGAGCCGTTTTAAACCAAAAGGGCTCCAACTAATTGGAGTCGTTTTAAAGACCCTTAATATGGCTCAAAATAAAGAAATAAAAAAAAAAATTTAAAAACGTTATTTTATTTTTTGAATCGTTTAAAAAAAATGAAAAAAAAAAAAAGAAGCTGAGATCCATCAGCAACACTCTCAAACACCTTCATAACCATGAGCAACCCACGTCGTCTTCCCTTTTGCACCCATTGCCTTCTTCTTTTTCCTTGGAGTCTTTTATCAAACACCTAAGCTACACACTAATGGTTTCATCTTCTATTAAGATATGATTTGCAAGCTTGATTGCCCACCTGTACACGATACACCATTATTAACTTTCATATTTGAGTTATATTTTCCTTTTCTAACAACATTGAAAAAAAAAAAAAACAAAACAAAACAAAAACAAAAAGCACTAGCCCACCCCCTATTTTTTTCGTAGTGTCTTTGATTCAAAAACGGCTCAAAAAACTGTTTCTCCTCCTCCGTCCACGTCTTTGATTCAAAATGCCCAAAATCTACGAAAGCCAGTAAACCAACGCAAATCGATGAAAATGTTAGGAAAATCACAAATATAATACAAATCAGAGAAACAGAGATCAGAGAGAGAAAGTGTTCGTGTGCGAGAGGTAGAGAGCTAGAGAGAGATATAGAGAGAGGACGTACTGGTAGTCGATGGAGAGCAGCGGTTGGCGGTGTCTGTGAGAGAGAGAGAGTGACGGAGATCAGAGAGAGAGAGAGTAACAAAAGAGAGATATATTAACGAGAGAGACGTGCAGGACAATTTCTTAAAAACAAAAACAAAAAAAAAACTTTTTTGAGATTTTTGAGATTTCGGGTGTGGCGTGTGCAGGCCCCAAAATTTGGAACCGTTTTGTGGCTAAAACGGCTCCAACCACTTATTTTTTATGTTTAATCAGTTTTTTTGAAGAAAAAAAAAATTATATATATGTTTACTAAATAAGCATATACTATACTAGGTAATTAAATATAGTATTACACATTAATTATAATACGTTGATAATAGTATTTATATAGTATATTAATACTTAGTATATAACATATATTGTATAATTAGTAGTAACTATATATATATATATATTATAGTTTCTTAGTTATATAGAATACACTTAGATCAATTAGATCTTCTATCGACCCTATGATCCTGTCATGATCGATTGGACTAGTATTTATGATCAGTCGCACGTTAGATCGAACATTCATTGTGTCAAGTTTGATTGATCGAACATTCCTATTACAATAGATCGGACTGATGCACTAGGATGAATTAGATATTCGATCAAACCTTCAATTGTGTCAAGTTTGATTTATCGAACATTCGTATCACAATAGATCGAACCGATGCACTAGGATGGATTAAATATTCGATCAAACCTTCAATTATGTCAAGTTTGATCAATTATTTGATCGTATCACAATCGATTAGACTAATGCACTAGGATCGATCAGAGTAATACACCAGGATCGATTGGATGAGTCTATCGATCCTATGATCCTATCATGATCGATCAGACTAGTACTTATGATCAATCGCACATTAGATCGAACTTTCACTGTGTCAAGTTTGATTGATGGAACTCTATCACAATCGTTTGGACTAATGCACTAGGATCGATCAAATGGTCTATCGATCATATTATTCTATCATGATCAATCAAGCTGCTACACTAGAATCAATTGGACGTTCAATCGAACCTTCACTGTATCAAGTCTGATTGATCTTTATCATGATTAATCAGACTAATGCAATAGATTCAATCGGATGATTGATCGATTGGAATAATAATTTGGATCGATCAGATCTTCTATCGATCCTATGATCCTATCATGATCGATCGGACTATTACTTACGATCAATCGCACGTTAGATCGAATTTTCACTATGTCAAGTTTGATTAATCGAACTATATCATAATCGATCAGACTAATGCACAAGGATTGATTGGATGTTCAATTAATCAAAGTAATACACTTGGATCTATCAGATATTCTATCAATCCTATGATCATATCATGATTGATCGGATTAGTACTTAGGATCAATCATTCGTTAGATTGAACTTTTACTGTATCAAGTTTTAAAAAATAAAAACGACTCCGTTTATAATAACTCTAACCCTATATACTATAAATAATATATATATATATATGGTTGGAGTTATTATAAATGGAGTCGTTTTTAAAATAATAATAATAATAATAATAATAATAATAAAAATTGGAAAACGGCTCAAATTAGAGGCCTTTTTTTTTAAACGGCTCCAATTAGAGCCGTTTTAACAAAACGGCTCTGATAAAAAGGGCTCAAAATGCCCTTTTTTTCTGTTCTTTTTTTTTTTGTAATGTATACACCATTAGATGCATCAATTTTAAATCCTAACATTTCATTTGAAATAGATAGTATCCATTTCGATCATTTAATGAAATGGTGAGGATCATATTCCCTATTATATATACTATGTGCATGGTGGCGTTCTATGGGGGTATATACAGACTACAGTGTGTGGGTGCACGTATTAAAAACAAAAAACAAAAAACAAAAACAAAACCACTTTTTAAAAAACAAATACAAGCATAGGAACAATAAAGTGTGGCTTTGATACCAATGGTAAAAATAAATAACATGCAACAAAAACATAGATTCAGTACCTCTTTTGCGCTGATATAGGATCTTGGGATGTTCCACGTGTCTAACAGTCCAAGTGCCTCTTCATACTCTAAAATCCAGAAAGAGAGAAAGGCTCTATTTTATGCCTTTTTCCTAGTATTTTTGCACACCCCAGTTAAATATTAAAAAAATAAAATAAATAACAACAATCTCTTTTTATTTCCATTCTCCATTTAGTGCCATTTAGGGCATATGAATGCACTTTCAATTCTTGTGGAGTAACTCTTAAAACGTTACTCCACAAGAGGGACAGAGTCAAAAATATTTATAAAATGAGGCCAAAGCATACATGAGAAATATAGGGATACATATACTTTGACCCTCTTAACTAACAACTATTTTTTATTTAGCTCCATGAACTCATAGGTGTGATACTTAGGGAGGGTCCCGAGAGTTTTCTAGAGAGAGAGAGAGAGAGAGAGAGAGAGCTTGAGTGTGCTATGTTCTCCGAGGGGGTGTGGAGGTTCAATTCTGAGCCTCCCTCCTCTGGTGTCTGCTTTCCTCCTTGCCCTTATAGGGTGGGGGAGGTTTTTTTGTTCCTCCCTAGTTAGATCCAGTGTGGTTAGGTGTCTTCCAGCCATTAGGGTTGTGAAGTTTTTTCCCCACAGTTAGATCCAGTGGTGGTTGGAATTCCCTGGCCAAAGCTTTCACGGGATTTGGGTAGGGGAGCTATTTTCTGGTGTGTCTCCGGCGGAGTTTCTGATCTGGTTTTTGTTTTTTGTTTTTTGTTTTTTCTTTTTTTTTTTCTTTTTTTTTTTTCTTTCTTTGGAGTCAAATCTGCTCACTCCGGCCAATTCTTCCAAGGCACGTGCCTCTCCACGGGGTCACCGGCCTCTTCTGGTCAAGCAACTTCCAGCCACGGCCGTGCTGGTTCCTCACGCTCAGCGCGTGGCCTACACGCGCCAGGGAGGTCACTCCCTGGTTCAATGCGTGTGGGTCACATTTTGCCCTCCATGGTGCATTGGGGGGTTCTCTAGTGGTTCTGGGATCTTCTAGTGGTCTTCTTCTGCAAAGGTGGTCCCTGGTGGTGGCACGTGAGCTACATGCGCCGTCACCGGTGACGGCGTTTCCCCACGCCTATTTGGGTTTCTGTTATGGTGTTTTTTTTTTTTTCTTTTTTTTTCTTTCCACAGTCTTCCTGTGTGATTCTTAAATGTTACTGGACTATTTGTTGGCTTAGGTGCTAGATCTACCCTCTATTATTTGTTGAGTATGCTTAAATGTAAAGAGTGATGCATTGTTGTCCTTGTAATGTTTATGTATTGTTTAAGTTGCCGTTCAAGTTAGATTTTTCTACCTTAGGGTGTAGGGGTCTTGTACCTCATTTCTCTGTATTTGTCCTTGTTAGGAAAAATATTGGCCTCATCGGTAGCCAGGCCCAACCTGAACACAAGGCACATTGGGTTCACCCGACTGGGCCAAAACGGTTCAAGAGAAATTAATCTGTCTAAGCCCGCCAAGATCATTAGGGCCCAGCCTATTCAACCAACCCGACTATCCGACCCGAATAGCCGACCCGGGCACCAATCGACACCTACGCTCGCGTAGATCTCAAGATTACTCGAGATCTAGGGGAAGTTGGGCACGAAGCAAATCTAGATCGTGTGCCTGGAGCCTCACCAGTGACGTCACCCATAAAGAATCGTGCACCCGGGATAAGCGGTCGTGGACCCGAAATATCCGTGCGCCCGAAGCCACGTCTTCATCGACTACCGATTCCCGTATATACAGGGAATCGATTAACTGCTCCTCAAACTCTATAAATACCATAGACCCTTCAAATATTGAGGTACACTGTTTTATCTCCTTGACATTACTCTGTGCATTTATCCTCAGACAATACACATACTTAAGTATCAGAGCGGGATTGTCGGCACCCCCCGACGCAACTTTCTCTTGCAAGTATTCGGAGAGAAGGAGCATACAGGTGAATCACTGCTCGACACGTCACTTACCGGAATCTGTCTCAACAGATTGGCGCCGTATGTGGGAACGACTTGTGTCGTTTTTCTACTAAAAATTCGCTATGGTGAACACTAGATCAGAAGCAAACAGAGTGCCCGGGGATGACCAAAACGTCCGGGAGGAAGGAAACTCTAACGATCCCCAACTTACTCGCCTGAATGAAAGAATGGAACAGATGGCCAAAAGTATTGAGGATTTGGCTACTATGAATGCCATCCTCCAGGCTCGGGTTCCGGAACTTCATCGGACAGCCACAGATCCAGAAAACCGAGAGGCCCGCAATAGTCACATCGGAGAGTGAAAGGAGGAAGAAAGACACAAAGGCAGCCAAGTTGAGGGATCCGGAGAGCGAAATGACAGGGAGGAAGAAATCCCTTGAAATCTTCCCCCTCCTCAAACTGAGACTGAAAGGGCGGTGCAAGGCATGATCGCTCGATTGGAACAAAGATGCAAAGTTCTAACTGCAGCTATCCAAAGAAACGACAAGGGAAAAGCTTCCCTAGTCGAAAATCTGTTACAAAAGACTACCTCTCCCTTCACCGAGGAGGTGGCCAACATTTGTCTTCCCAAGAAATTCAAAATCCCAAAAATCTCGTTTTATACAGGCCTTGAAGATCCAGTGGAGCATCTGGACAATTTTCGTGCTCACATGGACCGCCACCGAACACCCGAGATGGTAGCATGTCGAGCCTTTCCACTTACCCTCTCGGGCAATGCCCGCGATTGGTTCAGGAAACTTCCGTCGAACTCCATCTGTCACTTCGATGACCTCGGAAGGATGTTCCTAACACAGTTCATGGCCGAGAGGGTCAGGAGAAAGCCATCTGGATCCTTGATGTCATTACATCAAGGACCCGAGGAGTCTCTCAAAGACTTTTTCATGAGATTCAACCAAGCGCGGCTCGAAGCTGAGGTAGCAACGGATGACCTCATATACGGAGCCCTCTTTCAGGGAATCCAAAAGGATAGTGCTCTCATGGCTGATATAGCCCAAAAGCCCCCACAGAATCTAGACGGCTTTATGAGTAAAGCCGAGAAGTACATCAACCAGGAGGAAACGCTCCGAGCCCTATTGGGATCTGAGAAGACTCACCTGTCCACTTCCGAGCATACTTACCCGTCCACTTCCGAGCATACTCACCCGTCCACTTCTGAGCGTCAGAAGAAGAAAAAGGATCCTCAGAAAGAAGAATGTAGGCGTGTTCCGGAAGGAGAGGAGGCCAGACCAAAGCGAGACTGGGAGTCGCTCCGAGATCACAACTAGACTCCCCTCAACGCTCCCATCATGGATGTTCTCCTAGAGATAAAGCGAGACCCAATGTACCGAAAGCCCAGGCTGGTACTCGTGAACCCGAATTCACCATATGCAGATCAATATTGCGCTTCCCACGATACCACCGGGCATCGCACCGAAGCTTGCATTTCTTTGAAAATATTGATAGAACGCTTCATAGAGAATGGGAAGCTTGTTCGATTCCTTGCAAATCAAAGGATTCTACCGGACCCAGGGCACGGCAATCGCCCCCAGGAAGATCTCAATCGGTTCCACCAGAATCAAAACAATCCACGGAATGACCAAGAAAGAGATCAGGAAAGAGCCAAAGAACGAAAGCGCAGACCAGATCCTCAGGTTGCCCGAGAAAGAAGCAGAAGCCGAGCCCGTCCAGTACCACAGGAAAACCTCCCAGAAATACACACAATTGCTGGGGTTTTCGAAGGAGGAGGAGAGTCCAGCTCGGCTCGGAAGGCGTATGTGAGGCAATTGAACGACTTCGAAGTATACTCGGTGCAAAAACCTCCAAAGTCCCTGAAAGATGAGGCCCAAGTGATCGGGTTCTCAGACGATGACTATGCAGGGGTGTCTCTTCCACATACCGACGCTTTGGTTTTAAGCTTAGCCATCGCGAACCACAAGATACACCGCATCCTGATAGACACTGGAAGCTCAGCTGATATCCTTTATAGGTCAGCCTTTGAGCTCATGAAGATCGATCGAAGCAAAGTAAACCCGGCTAGGCATTTGCTTGTGGGATTCACAGGAGAACAAGTGCTCCCGCTCGAGTCCATCGAGCTCCCGGTCATGGCAGGAGCGTACCCGAGGTAGAGAACTATAATGGTCCGATTTCTAATAATAGACCGACCTTCGGCCTACAACACCATTCTCGGGAGAACAACTCTCAATGATCTCAAGGCTGTAACTTCAACCCCCCACTTGAGCATGAAATTTCCAACCAAGGAAGGGGTCGGCGTGGAAAAAGGACATCAGCAAATGGCCCGAGCATGCTACAACACAAGCTTGAAAAAGCTCCCTGAAGCTACGGGTCTCGGAGAGAAGACCAAGGAGGACGGAAAATAGCAATCACCGTTGGGGGAGCCAGTCGAGGAATTGGAAGACTTCGAGCTCGATGACTCGAAGAAGAAGATTCGGGTAGGCTCGCAGCTTTCCCCAGAAATAAAGGAGGCCCTGGTAGCATTCCTTAGACGAAATGAAAACGTTTTTGCATGGAGCCATGAGGATATGCCAGGGATACCTCCTTCTGTGATTGTCCACAAGCTAATGGTCGACCCGAGCCATTGACCGGTCAAACAGCGAAGAAGAACTTTCTTGCCGGAACAAAATCAGGCCATAGCTGAGGAGGTGCACAAACTCCTACAGGCCGGGTTTATTCGAGAAGTAGATTACCCAGAGTGGCTGGCCAACATGGTTTTAGTCAGAAAAACCACCGGGAAGTGGAGAATGTGTGTCGATTTTACCGATCTCAACAGAGCATGTCCCAAGGACAGTTTCCCATTGCCTCAGATCGATCTCCTAGTAGACTCTACGTCCGGGCATGAACTCCTAACATTCATGGACGCCTTCTCAGGGTACAACCAGATTCACATGGATGAAGCCGATCAAGAAAAAACATCATTCATTACCGACCGAGGTCTATATTGCTACAAAATGATGCCATTTGGTCTAAAAAATGCTGGGGCCACGTACTAGAGGCTCGTCAACAAAATGTTCCAAGATCAGATTGGACGGAACGTAGAAGTTTATGTGGACGACATGCTTGTCAAAAGCATCCGAGCCCCCGGCCACATAGCAGATCTGAGGGAGACCTTCGAGACACTGAGGAGCCACAAGATAAAGCTCAATCCGGCCAAGTGCGCTTTTGGCGTCTCCTCCGGGAAGTTCTTGAGATTTATGGTCTCGCAGAGAGGAATCGAGGTAAATCCCGAGAAAGTCAGTGCAGTCCTAGGAATGCAATCTCCTCAGACCACCAAGCAACTGCAGCAGCTGACCGGGAGAATAGCGGCCTTAAACCGGTTCATCTCCCGATCCACAGATAAATGTCTCCCATTTTTCAAGATTTTGAAAAAAGCGTTCAAATGGAATGGCGAGTGCGAGGAAGCCTTCGGGAAGTTAAAAGAATATTTGACCAATCCGTCACTCTTGAGCCGCTCGGATGAAGGGGAAATTCTCTATCTCTACCTAGCAGTATCTCCCTCGGCTGTCAGCTCAGCTTTGGTCCGAGAAGACTCTGGTATCCAAAAACCGGTGTATTTTACCAGCAAAGCACTCCATGGAGCCGAAGAGAGGTACCCTTGGATTGAAAAATTGGCCTTTGCCTTAATCGTCTTAGCATGGAGACTAAGGCCATATTTTCAAGCACATGCTGTACGGTGTTGACCGAGTGCCCAATGAAGAAGATATTGCAAAAACCAGACCTTTCTGGCAGATTGGTGAACTGGTCGGTAGAGCTAGGGCAATTTGACATAGAATTCCATCCTCGAACTTCGATCAAGGGTCAGGTCCTAGCTGACTTCCTCCTGGAATTCAGTAATATACCCGAGAGCGAAGAACTGCCCAAGAAGGAGACCTGGGTAGCATATGTAGACGGTTCCTCAGCTAACCGAAGAAGCGAAGTCGGTGTCGCTCTTACAAGCCCGGATGGAGAAAAATTCCAATATGCGATCAAGTTGGACTTCATTACTACCAATAATGAAGCGGAGTACGAGGCCGTGTTAGCCGGGCTCTCTATAGCTCGGGAGATGGGAGCAAAGAACATAGAAATCAGAAGTTATTCCTAGGTTGTAGTAAGCCATGTGCAGGGACTTGCTGAGGCTCAAGGTGAAAAAAATGATCCAATACCTCAACAAGGTATGTGAACATCAGTCTAACTTTGACAGGACTGCCATGACAAGCTGCTGTCTCGTAAGGTAAAAATGCACTCAGCCCAGTACCTGCTTATTAGAGGAGTACTTTACCGAAGAGGATATACCGAGCCACTTCTCAAGTGTCTCACGAACTCGGAGGCTGAATATGTGCTTAGGGAAATACACGAAGGGGTCTGCGGGAACCATTCAGGCTCTCGGATGCTGGTACACAAGGCAATGAGAGCCAGGTACTACTGGCTAACAATGAACAAGGACTCGGTCAGACTTGTTCAACATTGCGACAAGTGTCAAAGATTTGCTCGGGTGATGTACCCACCTGAAAAACTAAGTCTAATCACCTCGCCCTAGCCATTCGGGAAATGGGGGGTGGACATAGTCGGACCCATGCCACTAGGAAAAGGAAAGCGGAAATTCCTTCTTGTTGCAGTAGACTATTTCACCAAGTGGGCCGAAGCCGAGGCATTCGCCACCATCACCACCGACAACATGATAAAATTTCTTTAGAGCTCGGTCATATGTTGATTCAGCATCCCATATGCCTTTGTTACTGACAACGAAAAGCAGTTTGACTGCAGGCCATTTCGTAAATGGTGCGTCGAACTTTGGATTCCAAATTATTATTCCACTCCGATTCACCCACCGGCAAATGGGCAAGTGGAAGCCACGAACAAAACACTACTCAAAACACTGAAGAATAAGCTCGGCAATAAGAAAGTAGCTTGGCCCGAGTATGTCCCCAAGGTACTTTGGGCCTACTGAACCACAACTAGCACTCCCACTAATGCTACTCTATTCTCTTTAACATACGGTTCTGAGGCGGTCATCCCTGCTGAAGTCGGATCACCAAGCTTCCGGGTATCACACTACAATCCGAGACTCAATGATGAAGGAATCAAGCTCAATCTGGACTTGTTACAAGAAAGAAGAGATGAAGCACAGGTCACATGGGCAGCATACCAGGGTCGAGCCGCCCGTTACTTCAATAAGACGGTGAACCCACGGAAGTTCCGACTCGGTGATTGGGTCTTGAGGAAGCTAAGCCCGATTACTAAAGATCCAACCGAAGGAAAACTCGAACCCCAATGGGAAGGCCCCTACAAAGTAATACGATGTCACGACAAAGAGGCATATCATCTGATCGATACAACCTGTCGAGAACTACAGAGAGCTTGGAATGCCAAGCATTTGAAGAAGTACTTTATATGAATCACATGTAACCAATTATACTCTCAGTAAATTCAATTGCTTCAAAATTCGTACAGCTCAAATTTTATCCAGCTTATTTCTCAGTTCAAATCAAACCAGATCAAACCAGCTCAAATCAAATCAAATCAAATCAAACCAACTCAAATCAAAGTGTTGTGTTCCTCGGTTCGAAACATAACTGACTTGAAACACGCACACACCGGTCATATTCCTCGGTAATGACTCAGACAAATCCAAAATTTGTCCAAGTCATTGGGGGGTGACTCAGTTCAAATCAAACCAGATCAAACCAGCTCAAATCAAATCAAACCGGCTCAAATCAAAGTGTTGTGTTCCTCGGTTCGAAACATAACCGACTTGAAACACGCACACACTGGTCATATTCCTCGGTAATGACTCAGACAAATCCAAAATTTGGCTAAGTCATTGGGGGGTGACTCGGTCCAAAGTTAGACCAAATCAAATCAACTCAACTCGGCAGCTATTCAACAAGCAGCTATTCAACACATTCAAATTGAACAATAATTTTAATTGAACAATAGTAATTTTGGTTACAGGTTATCTAGGTTTAGAAATCTTAGTTCAAAATACAAAAAAAAAAAAAAAAAAATTACAAAATTGGGCTCCCACTAGAGTCCCCTTCATCCCCAGCTTCAACATCCTCGGTTTCTCCATTCCCGGGAGTACAATCAGAGACAGAAGGCCCGGATGTCAAATCATCTTGATACGGATTTGGAGAGTCCTCGGTCCAATCCGTCACGTCCGGAAAGAACTCCACGCCCAAGGTCTGAAGCTCGTTGGTAGCAATCTCCGGCATCCCAATAAGATCAGGAGTCACGGTCTTTGGATCGACCTTAAAAACTTACGGGTGAAGAAGCATAGTCCTCAAGCTTTCAAATCCCCAGTTTGATCCTCGGCCCTAGTTGAGGACTCGGAGCCAGGGGACCAAGTCGAGTTGCTTCTTCAAGCGCTTGGACTTGGACTTGGACTTGTAATGATGGCTCTTCTTTCGAAGCTTCTTGTGCCTAGCATGAGCCTCTTTTTGGCTCTCGATTAGAGCCCGCTTATCTGCTGTTAGTGAGTCCTTCTCCAACTGCACCTCTGCTACCCGAGCAGTCAAAGCTGCCCTGGCCTCATTAGCCTTGGTCAGGTTGGTCCACACCCGATCGAGGGTCTTTTCACTTTTTAGTGCTTGGGCACGAGCCTCTTCCACCTGTTTCCGAGCTAAAACCAAATCCTAGTCCCGAGCCTCAATAGTCCGATCTCGGATCTTAATGTCCTTTTTTAGGGCCTCGATCTCAAACTTTAAATCCTCGGTCCGGGACACGTCAAATTCCAGCTCCTGAATCCAGAACTGCATCTCGGCAACTTTGGCCTTCAGAGAGGCTTGACTTTCGATAGCCCCCCGATGGTTTCGCCACAAGGCTACCGACCTTATTATGCCCTACAAAAAAAAAAATGGGTGTGTAAAAAAAAATAATAATAATAATAATAAGTGTAAAAATTTATTTTCACCTCATGAAGCTTACTTGAAGGTGAGCATGAAGGAGTGCCTCCGTAAGTTCACCCGAGGACTCGGTCCTGGACGTAGATGAAGACTCCTCCGGGAGTATCTCCAGCAGGGCCTCTAAGGGACAGGCCAGTAAGCCCTCCCTCAATGAAGCTATCAATGCTCCCTGTAGGGATGTGCTGGCTTCCTTGCGGCAGGGCAAGGGGTTTTGAGCCTCGGATTGGGGTTCCTCAAGCACCTCGGCTCTTGGGGGGTCTATCACCAAGTTCTAATCAAAGCCTTCTTTGATCGGCACCAGCAAATCCGCCGCCCCGGATTCTAGATTATCTTCGCGTTCCATCACCATGTGGTCCCCGGTTCCCAAGCCATCCCCAAGTTCTAGGGAAGTTTTCGGTCTCCGGTGGCGGGTGGTCCCCGGACATCAATGCAGCCTCGGGCTCCAAGAGAGTCTCGATGTCTCCTATCGTGGATTGACCTAAAGGCTCGCCAGTGTTTGGCGCCACTGAAGTAGAGGAGTCCGGAAGAAAGCGTTTTGCCGGGATCTCCTGGGTGGCTAGAACGGTTGGCAGTATAATGTGTGGGCGACCGAAGAGGAGTTCCACTTCACTTGCTTGAGTAAGTGCATACATTTCTAGATCCGAGGCGAAACGGGTCCTCTTCGGTGACTCATGCACCTTTTCCTTTCCTTTGCTCTTAACCGACCTTCGAACCTCCTTCTCAGATTCTTCGGGTTCATCTTCTATTTGGATTACATCAAGGGCGGGCGCCTGAGTAATCTCGGCCGATTGACCCCCGAACGAATAAGCCCGAGTCTCCTTCTTGGTTTCAACCACCTTTAAAGGAACAGCCGAGGCGAGGGCAGTGGGAGACTCCTCCTCGGGAGCCTCATCCAATTCCTACCTAGGTTCAATCACTTTGGAGAGGATGGCCGAAGGAAAAGCTGTGGGAATCTCCTTCTCAGAAACCTCTGCTAACTCGGTTGCAAGTTCACTCACTTTGGGAGAAACGGCCACGGTAGAAACACCGGCCGGTCGGCTCTCGGATATAACCACCCCTTTCAGGATGGTTGTTGATTTGTTGACCCTTTTTGGCTTAGAAGAACCTATCGTCGGTTTTGCGCTCCTCTTCGGCAAAGGAGCAGCCGCCGAGGCCTTGGCCCGGGGGGCAGCAGCTGCTTCGCTCTCGGATTTCCTCACCATAGTTTTTCCCTTCCAATCATACCAAACTTTACCGGTGGGAATTTGGTATTTGAGAACTTTCCGCATGTTCTCCTCGGTGACAATATTGTCGTAATCTATCTTTGCGGCATTCCCCGGGGTCTGGGAGAACGTCAACATAGTTGCAACCCTCCTGCTCCCGATTGCATTCAAGGCTGGAGCCTCCCCCAAATCGGCTTGGATGGGTCTCCATTCTTGAGGCATCCTCTGGTTGCCTGGGAGGGGTGCAACCGACTCCCAGTCACCCGAGACCCTCAAAAACTCGGATCTCCACCCTCGGTTGTTGGAGTAATTTGGAGAAAGGTAGATAAAGATTGGGTTGTTCTTGATGGTAAACTCTACGACCCCCTCTCTTTTGTAAGTAGCCTTGTACACGTTGAAGAATTCAGGAATCGTCATCCGAGTTTCGAGTACCGAGTGCCATAGAATGAAGGATGCAAAGAGATATCTCCACGCATTCGGTGCTATCTGACTCGGGCAGACGCCAAGAAACAACACCAACTCCCAGCCGATGTCTGGGAATGGGAACCAAACTCCCGCCAGCAGCATCTGCTCGTAAAGAACGATGTCTCCACCTCGAATCTCCCTACTAACCGGACTCTGGAAGTGTAGTAGAACCGAGGGGGGAATGTCGTAGTTGTTCCGCAGACGATGCTCATCCCCAACTGAAACCTTCAAAACCCCTCGGTGATCAAGAGGCACGAGAGGTCGGGGAGCTGCTTCGCCGGCAACCGGCTCCTCGTCTAGATCGGTTGCATCCTCGTTCTCGAAAAGGGCCTCCTCTCCTTCAAGCTCCGGGATGTCATCCCCTTCAAATTCTTCCACACTTGACATTTTTTGAGATTTTGAGATTTGAGGGGAGAAGGTTTAGAGGTTCTAAAGAAAGAGGAGAATAGGTTCGAAAGAAAGAGGAGAATCCAAAGTAAGAAATGCTAAAGTACGGAAGAAGGGGTATTTATAAGGGGTGTGACCCGGATCTGCCGGTTTTCGATAACCGGAAGCTGAAAGGCCATGCTCGATTTTTGTCCTTTCGAACCGGCAGCAGAAGAGCCTCCGGTCAGTACCTGACAAGCCGCCCTATCCCTTGAAAGCCGAACTGTCGTCAAGTCGCATTAAATGCGCTTGTCGCCCACGTTAGCAAATCCCAGAACCCAGGATCTTAAAAATAAAAGCTCGAAATTCGAATTTGAAAATGAGCGGGATTCTCTCAAAAAGAGCGGGATTTTTCAAGAGTAATGTCCAGGGGCTCTTGGATCGATGCTCCTCGAGTGAAGCAACGGCGGACGAATTGAGACCTTCCAAGTATGCCACCGAGTCAGTTTTGAATTCAATAAAGTGAGGGCCCATCGCCGTTCTCGACAGCATGTCCTTAGCCCAATTCGAAATCCGAAGCCAGTTGAGATCAGTTGATTGTAACTTAATTCACTTAAGCATAAAATTTGCATAAAAGAATTGGGGGGTAAACTGTTAGGAAAAAGGCCTCCTCGGTAGCCAGGCCCAACCCGAACACAAGGCCCATTGGGTTCACCCAACCGGGCCAAAACGGTTCAAGAGAAATTAATCTGTCTAAGCCCGCCAAGATCATCAGGGCCCAGCCTTTTCAACCGACTCGACTATCCGACCCGGGCACCAAGCAAATCTAGATCGTGCGCCTGGAGCCTCACCAATGACGTCACCCATAAAGAATCGTGCACCCGGGATAAGCGGTCATGGACCCGAAATATCCGTGCGCTCGAAGCCACGTCTTCATCGACTACCGATTCCCGTATATACAGGGACTCGATTAACTGCTCCTCAAACTCTATAAATACCATAGACCCTTCAAATATTGAGGTACACTGTTTTTATCTCCTTGACATTACTCTGTGCATTTATCCTCAGACAATACACTTACTTAAACATCGGAGCGGGATTGTCGGCACCCCCCGACGCAGCTTTCTCTTGCAGGTATTCGGAAAGAAGGAGCATACGGGCGAATCACTGATCAACACGTCACCTACCAGAATCTGTCTCAACAGTCCTTGCCCTGGAACTTTTTTCAGTAATATATAATCGCACATGCTATTTGTTCAAAAAAAGGTGTGATACTTAGGTATATAAAAATTTCCACTTTATTGCAACTTAGTCTAATCCGTCAGTCTGGACCGTTATGTTGGACAGAAAATCAAATTTGATCAAAATCTTTCAAAAAGACCTTATTTTGAACATCGAGAAACCTAAATTACCATTTTTAATTATTAATTAGTTGAAAAAGAAATTTTTAAAAACAAAAAACAAAATCCAATATTTTTTTTAAATAAAATCTAAGACTAATTTTTTTTGTTCTTTCGTTTTTATTAAAAATTAAAAATAGTCAAAAATTAACCTAAATTTTTTTTCCATAAGACAAAAATATCCTTATTTTTAAAAAAAAAAAAAAAAAAAAAAATTGGGGTGGTTCTGCCTAACTA
Source organism: Alnus glutinosa (assembly GCF_958979055.1). NCBI lineage: Eukaryota > Viridiplantae > Streptophyta > Magnoliopsida > Fagales > Betulaceae > Alnus > Alnus glutinosa. Next base: position 19,519,232 of record NC_084886.1, on the reverse strand, counting down.
AAAATTATTAAAAAAAATTAAAAAATTAAAAAAAAAAAAAAAAAAAAAAGGGGAGGCTTTTTTTAAAATTTTTTATTTTCAAGAAAAATTACATTCTATTTTTTTTTTTTAATTTTATGAAGAATTTTTTTTTTGTTAATGATGGGATTGACAATTTTTTGGTAGTTTGGGATAAATTGATAGTTTGAAGAGAGTGTATGCGCTTTTCCTAATAATTTTTATTATAATAGAGCCAAGGGCCAAGTCATTTTTTCTTTTGGACAGAAGCCAAACTTAATTTTTTTGGTCCAAAAATAAATAAATTTAACTATTTATATATTATAGTAAATAATTTTTTATTTTTATTTTTTCAAAAAGATACTGGCCATATGTCTCTTTCCCACGAGTACTAACTAGGCTTGGCTGGCTGCCACCAACTTGTACATGCACTATAAATCGACCGTGGCCTTAATTTATGGGAAAACACCTGCCCGCAAGTTCTTGTTTGTCGAATGAGGTTGGGACTGCATTGGACAGTGCATGGCAGATACGAGGGAGGGGACCGGACTACTCATCATGGGGCTCCTCTTTCTTTACATATAAACAGATTAAACCCGACATGCAGGGCCCTTGAGGTTCCCAAAATGCACTCAACCTAACCATGCACAAAAGAAGAAGAAAAACAAGTAAACGTACAATCTTGTTGCCATTTCCAAATAAAGGCCCTTCGTTTGTGAGTTTCACACTCTCATTCTTACGGCTGGCAATACAACAGTACCAACATAATAATTATAAGAATGGGAAAAGCAGAAATATATATCCCATTTAGACATGATATACTTCACCTAATTAACACCCCTCTCAACTTTTATCTCTTTAAATTTTAAAAAAATTCAATATAGTATATCCATCTTTTAATTTTTATTATTTTATATATATTTTTGACATGATCAACCAAGGGGAAGGAAGTAGAGGGAGAATGAAGATTCGAACTAATGACCTCCAGTTCGTAAAGCGCGATCCCTAACTAATTGTGCTACTCCTTGAGGTCATCTTTATTTCTTATATTAATAAATGATAGTGATCAACAACAAAAAATATTTGAGACTTGCTTATAGGTTAAGGCTTCACAAGAATATTGCAATTGCGTTTGCTATTGTGGTAAAACATTTACAATGAAAAATGATACTCTGCCAGGTTTATGTTTGTTTCTAAAGCGTACGTTATTTTGTACTCTTACACTATAAAAAAATCTCTGCAATTAGTGACGTGTCAACAATAATGTACTTTTCGACACATCGCTAATTAGTGACGTGTTAAAAAATAACACTTCACTAAAATAATTAGTGACGTGTTAAATCTGATACGCCATGAAATTTGTTACGTGTCTCATTGACACGCCACAATTTAGAGGCGTGTCATACTGACACATCACAAAGTTAGTAGCGTGTCAAATTGACACGCTACAATTTAGTGGCCTGCCAAGATTGACACATCACTAAATGTTAAGTCGACATAATTTTTTAAAATATATATATATATATATATATATATATATATATATATATATATATTTGAAATTTAAATTTTTAGTGACGTGTCAAATTTGACACGCCACTAAATGTTAAGTCATATAATTTTTTTTTTAAAAAAAAAATAATAAATTTAAATTTTTAGTGACGTTTCAAATTTGACATGTCACTAAACGTTAAGTCAATATAATTTAAATTTAAATTTTTAGTGACGTTTCAAATTGGTCACGTCACTATTTAGTGACATATCAATCTTGGCAGTCCGCTAAATTGTGGCGTATCAATTTGACACGCCACTAACTTTGTGACGTGTCAATGAGACACATCACTAAATCTCCTCGAGAATACGCGCGCCAGCTGTTTCTCATTTCTTTATTTCTTTTCTTTTCCCCCCTTTATACGTTTCTTTTCCCCCCAATTTTTCTACCTCCCCCGCCCCTTTTCTTCTTCTCTTCTAATCCATTTGCCATTTTGTTTTTAATGTTAGGCACAACTTGGAGGTTAAGAGAAGGAAGCAGGGTTATTGTTTTCAGGTACACGTATGCATGGCTTCAAGTTCATGTCTTTGTTAAAATGCTTAGATGGGAATGTGGATCTCTCATTATGTCTTTGTTAAAATGCTTGATCTATGATTCTTCCAGCAAAATTGTGCTTGTTTTATTTTATCTCTGTTTAATCTATTTGGATTCATCGCATACTTTGGTTGAATATGTGCAAGGATTTGCATTTGATTGTGCCTTACAATATCATTTTTGGTTGATTTTGGTAGATTTTAGCTGATATTCTACTATGTCTTTTTACAGCCTTGGGTCCGATTCTTTTCCCAGCCATTTATAGGGAAGGCAAGCTATGTCCACTTCAATGAGTGGTAAATCTTCCTTTCAATCTTATACAATAGCTAGTTGAAAACAATGAGGAAGTGTCTCCTATGGGTGCGGAAGTACAAGGACGACTCAGTCGAGCGACTACACGGCGCCTTTCGAAACCTGAAGACCCAAAAACAGGAGTCAGCTATCTTTGCTCCGGCTTTTTTTTTTTTTTTTTTAATATACAATTTTAGTGACGTGTTGACAATAAAAAAAACACGTCACTAAAACTTAATATTTTTTTTTTAATATTGGAATTTAGTGTGGTGCTAAAAATTGACACGTCACTAAATTAGTGGCGTGTCAAAAACTGACACGCCACTAATTACACGCCACTAAAAGTTAGTGACGTGTCAGACCACCAAAAATACCACTAAATGTAGGTCATTAAAAACCAGTTTTTTTGTAGTTAAGTGCTTCATGGTATTTGAAAAATAATACTCAAGACTCCAAACAACACTTATAAGGGGGGTTAAATAGGTGTTCACAATATAATACAGAATTTAATGTTTTTCTTTGGAAAAACTTTAGCTTTAGGGTTAGAAAGTTGGGTTTTAAGTCCAAGATGATGTGCTCTAGTACGAGTTTCTCACTATAAAAGGGAAGATTTTTAACTCCTATATGTGTTGTTGTGTAGATCCTTGTGATCTTTGAAGTGGTTTATATGAAAGTTTTGGTTTTGATATGATAGGTGTGGTTTTTTGGATTAAAAATTAAGACTTTGATGTTTTAGTCTTCATTTTAGACCTTATTTAGTCTCTAAATTAGTGAAATGAGAAGCATTTTTAAGCCTTAAAACACTTTAAATTGTGAAAATGAAGGATTTTTCGAAGTTAGGAGTTTCTATTCAGAAACAGTTCTAACGATGGATGATCGTCCTAACGTTATCTGCACCACCCTTGCGCAGACAAGCTCCCTGCCCACATGCAAACTCATCACCAGGCTCCAGTTCCCACTAGTCAGACTTCTTGTAGAATCATTATCGAGACACTGGTAGAATTTTTGTTGATGAACTATGTGTAGTAGCAGCACAGTGGTTTGATTCCCACTTCAAAAGCCTTCGACACATGAACACGACTCTTGGCACAAACCCCAAGATCCTTGTGTATCAACACAAACAAAGACTTGGTACCAGTATATATCTAAACTCCTTTAGAGTCCTTTCAAATTTTGTACTTTAGAGATACAAAACAATGAAGCAGAACTAGTCTTTTAAAGACAGAAATCATGTGTTCTACGTGGCAGCGTCCGAACAGTTTACAATCATGTTCAAACATGATTAGAGTTTCATGCCCAAATTATTTTCCATGTCCGGACATCATCCCACATGCTAGGGAACATTAACTCTTAGGACTGCCTCATGTTCGGACACGTGTCCTTCACATCACTACCATAGAAACTTACTAACCTAGGTATGTCCACAGGCATATTCGGACAACTCAAGGAACATTTAGTCTCTAGAGCTCCTCATGTCTGGATAGCTTTGTCCTTGTTCGGACATTCGTCATACATACCGATCAGGTCCAGACACCAGAGGGAACATATACTCCTTGGGTCCTCCATGTTCGTACGTACCACATTGTCCAAGTTTGGACATCTATTGCAGTACTTTTCTTCTTGAAGAAATCTTCACCGTCTTTACTTGCACACTTAAGTACAGAACTACCCAATCCCCAATAAATAAAAACCAAGTTTTGGACTTCGAATATGCCAACCAAAACCTAACATTTCCTATATGTTTTGGAGAGCAGACTTTAGACCAAGCCAAAGAGTCAAGTTATGTTTCTTTGAGTCCTTGAATCCCCATTGAAAAAAATAGAAATAAAAATCCTTAGAATTGAATCAATTTGAGAGCAAAGAGATTTTTGAAGTAAGAACAAGGACATGGTAAAGCTCGATAAAGCTGCAACCACTTATGTTATCAAAGTCTGGCAACCTATGGTAGTCTTTGCCTTCCAACCAGCAACTCTATTAAGAACATTATCCTCAATCTCTTCAAATGATTTATTTTTACTCTTATGAATGAAGATGGAGAAGCCCAAATAATTAGCATTAGGGCTGATCATTCTATCTCACTTACTGGCCTACTATCAAAAATGAAGTCATTAATTTTGTTCAAGGGTTCTTTAAAAGTGGCAGAATGCTCAAAAAAAGATTAATCATACTCACATTACCCTTATTCTTCTAGTGGATTCTCCTTCTAAGGTTAAACAATTCAAACCAATTAGCTTATGCAACTTCAATTACAAAATTATTTCAAAGATATTGGCTAATCGATTAAAGTCCTTGTAAGCAAGGTAATCAATTCCATCCAATCTACTTTTGTCAAAGGTAGAACTATTCATGACAACTTTATTGTTGCTCACAAAATTTTTCACTTCATGAAAAATAAAAAAGAAGGGTGGACTAATGACTTTAAAATTATAAGAAATGCTAGAGCTCCTTCTAGCGTCCTTCTGGTATCCTTCTGAATGACGTGCATTTAATTTTATTTTATTTTGCTTAAAAATTGCATTTCGTAGGTCACCTTTTGAAATAATTTTTTTTATTAAATCCATATTATCCAGAAGAACGCTAGAAAAAGCTCTTGTATTTCCCTAAAATTATATGAATAAACAAGCTAAAACTTGACTTTTGAACTCCTTTAGCTAATAAATTAGACTTGAGCTGCAAGCTAAAACAGGTTTATAACAAGCCTGCATATAAAGTTTCTATAACTTGGAAAAAGTGGGCAACAATCCATAGGATATATATACACACACCTGGCTGATATATTTTTAATAAAATCCTACTTACAACAATAAACTTATTTTTAAATTTGTTGACAAATTCATTTACATTTTTATATGAAAAATTCCAACCTGGCTGACTTCTCTTATATACCATTTATCAACACTGGAATCAATCTTTGCTATTAATGATTTAATTAAACACTATTACGTTCAATATATTGATATGTAAGCTTTAAATTTTTATTTGATACTGTATTTTTTAATCTTTCCACTTATAACCATGTACTCTTTTTCTTTACTTTGAATTCTGTCATCAATTATATCGAGTGTTGAGACAGTTTCCGGTAGGTGACGTGTAGATCAGTGATTCGTCAGAGTTTTCCCTCTTTCTTCTTCGATCTGCAAACAAGAACAAACACTACGTCGGGGGGGGGGGGGGGGGGGGGATGCCGACAACCCCGCTTCGATGCTTAAGTAAGTGTATTGTTCTTAGAGAAAATGCGCAGAGTAAGGTTATATAGATTAATCAGCGTACCTTAATGAATGAGGGGACCTTGGTATTTATAGAGACTAAGGAGCAGTTGAGATTATTCCTATATATGCGAGAATCGGTAGTTGATGAAGACGTGGCCTCGGGCGCACGGATATTCCGTGTTCCACGACTGCTAATCTCGGGCGTTCAATCTTATACGAGCGGCATGACATTGGTGAAGCTTAGGGAGCACGATCTATTGTTTGATCATTTGATCTCTTGATCAACCCTTCCGTCATAGTCATGAGATCAATAAATTATTTTTCAAGCAATTCTACCCGTGGGTCAGCCATCAAACAACTTGGCTCTAATACCAAATTGTTACGAGAATTCGTAAACGGATCAAGTAATACGCCCTTCAAGCGGAAGAGAAGTCGTATTTAGCTTCTTATTTCGACCTATTTTGATAATTGAATGAAGTAGTGGTAGGAAATTAGAGATTTTTAAAGCCTCCAAAAACTAGGTTTGATAATTAATTTTGCATGCCTTGGTTCACTGCAAGCAAGGGTTTAAATAGGATTACAATTCAGAATTAGGTCAAATCCCCATGGGATTTGTAATACTAATAACACCTAAACTATGAGAATAAAAATAGAATATTTCCCTACTTGTCCCACAAGGCAATGAAATACTCCTTACTGCCTTGCCATAATTATTTTGCTAGCCGACAGTGGAGTATAACTCCTATTGGAATATAAATAAAATACTTTACTATATTTGCTATTCTTGTAACACCCTCCTCGTGCAAGTTGGTTTTTAAGTGTGAGTTCTACTCAAGGTTTATATCATTTGGTATCAGAGCTAATCACCATGTCAAGTATGGGATCGGGTGCAACTCGTTGAGTATGGAATCGAAAGGATTGCAGCTTTGTGGTTGAGTCACGGAGGAGGCGACTTTAGGCTGAATCAAAATGTCTCGGTACTATGTATGGACGGGACGTCATTGAATACTGATAGGTGAATGGAGCCACCAAACGAGAAAGGACTACCATCGGGTTAGTATCGATAGAGTGTGCTATCGTGGACGTCGGCTGCAGAGTGTGGAGGTATTTTATGATTAAAAGCGTCACACACAGCTTAAGTACAAGCTTAACAATATGTATAAAAAAAATTTGGTCACCCTCTTCTTGCAAGCCGGTTTTTATACCCAAGGTTTGTACAATTGGGTATTAGAGCCAATGATGTTGAATTCCCAATTTGATCGTTTGGCCCATTAGCTAGCCACTCAAGCCCAAATCATGGAATGATTGGAGAGAAAAATAAAAAAGAACTATTGAGTGACATTAAGGCAATGAAGGAGGAAGAAAGCAAAATCACTCGCTATTCTCCACCGTCAGCCAATGGCCCACAAAGATCCACAATGTCGCGACGTCATCCACAAACCAAGCCGTTCACAATCCACAACCATTGTCCCTTTAGTCGCATTCCACGGGCCAAACCAGTCATGACCCACCGCAACCTGCATCTTAGATGTGGCGCTACCCACCATCCCACCCCTGTCTCAGGAACTGGCAAGACAGATGGCGATATGATGATCTTGCTTTGGTTACACCGAGGGACAGATTCAATTACTTGTCACCTGCTCTTAGAGTGATACGTGGTCGGGGTGTGTCAGTCAAATGATAATTTGAATTTTGAAAAATGCTCATTTGGCAGTTATCACACACGCAATGCATGTATAAACAAGGGGAGGGGGGGTGGAAGACATCCTTTTTCTACTTTCTTTGACTCATGTTGTTTGAATTTTTCCTTTGACAACTTCTAATTTGCAACTTCAATGTTCTTCTTTGGTCTTTGTAGCTTTAATGCTTTTTGCTGGTTGGTTTCATTACCACAACGCTACTCCAAATTAAATTAGCTTGGCTCCAAGATGTATTTCAAATTGTTGCTTATCCAATGGCTAGTGGTGGTGTTTAAGAAGATGCTGGTGAAATCACTAAAGAAGTAGTTTGTGAAGTCGTCATTTTGGGCAGTACCTAGAGGTCCAAAATCAGGATCGAAATGCTGGAAAAGCTTCACCACCATTAATGTAGCATCCCAGCGACGATAACCTTGAGGGCTCCCTAGGAGGGGGAAGGAGCACGGAGGGTGGAAGGGGTGGATTTGATCTACTTTATAAAGGACATTATGGTTTCCAATCTTTGATTTTTGGCCCTGTGTTTAATCCCTAAGGTTTTGTCCATCATTCACTTGGCGTTGGCACAGTTGATGCCCAACGCATGGCGAATACTTACAGCTTGCAGTGGAATACGGTCGAAGTTCTTCAAAGAGGCAACCCTATCCTTTCCGCCACCGAGTTCTTGTATATGTACCAACCATTAGACAATAAACGTGGGATATGAATCTTCCATTCCCGCCGTCAAGACCACCGGCTCGTCATGATTGCGGGAAGGCTTTCGAGGTTAAAGAAGTGGGACTCCCAATTCTTCTATGTATCAAGAACTGATTGGGAGTTTGTTGTCAAAGATGCCGAGAGTTTGGTACGTGGAATTAGCTTCTATTGTGGGTGGGGGACCGCTCTTGACAAAGGTAAGCGAATGTTTCCCCATCATTTTTATTTTATTTTAAGGTTAAATAATTTTCTTGTACTTGTGGTTTGGGCCTAAATCAACCAGCTACCTCAGTTTTAAAAAGTGGCACCAGTCGTACATCAAATATATACCAATTTGGTACTTTTGTCCAAGTTCCATCTATTTAGTAATGGAGCTTCACATGACTGCGCTTAAAAACGCGACACATGCCCCTTATGCTACATATTTAAGTCAACTCAACATATCACAGGCGGTACTTGTGGTATTTAAGTCACGCCAAATGCCAAAAATATTAAAAGTTTACAAAACCAAATTTTTGAAACCAAGGTAGTTGGTTGATTTAATTTAGGCCCAAACCATGGGTACCCAAAAAGTATTTAACCTACATTTGATGATTATAAAACATCATTATTTTTTTTTTGGATAAAACATCATTATCATCATGATGCTATTTAATTTAGAGATTTTGAACAAACGTTTCAACATTCAAAGAAGTATTAAATTTGATTTCATTTCTATTATCATTCATTAATTACAACATTAAATTAATTATTTAAGTAAACCTTATAATGCTTTGCGCACATGAGAGAGTAAGCTGATCGACGAACGTAGATTGACCTAATGGGCTGGGAGCGTTACATTAACCGTACAATATCTATTCCTTTAAACTTTTTATTGATATAATATATCTACACATACTGTATTCTGGAATATTTCCATTTTGTTTTTCTTGTGTATTTAAAATTAAAACCAGTTTCTAATTAGACGTACCCTAAATTAACTGACCTATGTGCCTACATATATATACCATAAACTTTGTTATGTATTTTTGCCATCTACCAAGTGTGAATTTGACCTCAATCCAATATGATCCACGTATAATTTCTTGGACTAAAGATTTCACCAAAAAAAAAAAACAAATTAAAGTGGTTAATTTCCAATCGATCTCTTTTAAATAAACATCTTCATGTTTGAACAGATTATATGTATTCAAAAAGATATAAGGAGTCGCCAATTCCGTGTCTTCCACTTAAACAAATGGCTTTATCAGTAGCTAGCCAGCTAGCTAGTGGAGATCATGTGAGACATAACATGACAATGTTAAAGAGTAAATGTCGCAAGAACTGCCGTGAATGCTGCTTTCACTCCCGACAAGGTGGTGACATGGCAGTCAAAAGAGAACGGCAAAATAGTGTGGATGGGCCATAAAGATCTTAAAAAAAAAATTGTTGGTTCCACGCCTTTCCGGCGAAAGCACAGATGCAAGTGATCGAAGAGCATACCTTTAAAAAAGGTTGCGAGTACTGAGAGGGATATATATATAGATTCTCCCCGACGGCCGAAGACCCGTCATCAACTCGCCGCGTTGAATATATATCTTTTAATTACCCAGTAAAGAAGAGCGTCGTTGCTCCAATTAATCAAACGGGCCTTAACTAAAAATATATCTAAAATTAAGCACACAAAGCGTGGGTTAAATTTAATAAACGCCCACCACTCCTCGCTTATGTGGCCGGGTCTGGGGCATGCATGTAATTTACATAAAATTGGGGGACTGGAGAGAAATTGTCGGCGCATTCCAATCATCTATATATATATATATATATATATATATATATATATATATATATATATATATAATTGCTCACTAATTTCTGTATATGTGTATATATTTTTCAAAAAAGTTTAATTATACTCCGAACCTATAATATATATATATATATATATATATATATATATATATATATATATATATATATATATATATATATATATATATATATATATATATATATATGTTCAGCAATTCATTCACTATTTATTTTTCTTTTGGCTTTTGTGGCGTGGAAAGATTTGAAGCTAATGCTACGTTTGTTTCGATATAAAACTTGTTTTTGTTTTCAAAAAAAAAAAAAAAAAAAAATCCTACCTTTCAATATTTGCTAAACATTTTTAGTTAACCTAAAAAACTTCATTTAAGCTACGTAAAATTGATGTCCTTTTTTTTATTATTTTTGTAAATTATTTTGTAAGTTAGAACTTATGTTTCTTGACCTACAGTAAATCATTTTTCGTAGACTGCGGAAGTCGTTGTCCGCCGCTTGCCAGCATCGATAATTTTCTATACAAGCTGTCAAACGTCAAAAAATATTTTCAATTAAAAATATTTTCTAAAAAAAAAATATATTTTAGGTGGAAACAGATCGATGGAGGCCAATATGTACTCCAATTCTACTCAAACTGGTTGTATAATCTCGAGTTGGTCACCCAAGACGATCTCACGCCCTCCAGTACTCTATTATATATACCTGAGTTCATACGAAGGTTCAATAATAACGTACGAAGTCAAGAAAATAAATATTCAATATTCCATTCCCTATTGTTGTCTATGTATGTGAGTCGTGATCATGCCACGTAAGCAATTCGTTCACCATGACATCTCGTAGACATTTCACGTTAGCCGCGTCATTTTCATGGAATAGATCGATCGAATAACAGTTCCGTAAGAATACAAGAATCTTTACTACTGCCGTGCTTTTTCTACGAAGAATGTTTGAATAATATTTCATATTTTTGTTTTTTTTTTGTTTATTTTCGTGTAATAGAGATGTACAAATTTATTATTAATATGTAGAGCCACATTTAAGTTTTATAGATTTAATAATCAATTTATAAAAAAAATATGCGTCTCATCGTATATATACGAGATGAAAAGATCGATGAAGAGATACATGTATAATAAAATTTTAATATACTAGTACGGGAAGCGAGGGAGTTACGTTTCAATTTTCAAAGGGTAGGGCCATAAAATCCGAGCAAAATATTATATTTTTAATTTTTTAAATAGAAGTCAACCTCCAGGGAGGAAATAAAATAATCGCCAAACATGCCCTATAGAAAGGTGTCAATTGGTTTATATTATTTCCCGCTCTTTTGTCAACAGAGTGACAACAGAGACGAGAGAACGCCAAGGGGGAGGGAGACCATATTCCCAACCGACCACATAAATTAAAACCTTGGAATTTTTGAAGGTCTCAGTCAAAGCCTCGCCAAACATGCCTAGACTGGCTACCTCTCCACTTTTCCTCTGTAACTCCTATATATCAACCATACTTCCCTCTTTGTGTATCTCGCACTGCCCCCACCGGCCAGCATTCTCTCTCTCTCTCTCTCTCTCTCTCTCTCTAACATAATTAGCTAGCTATCTTTCAATGGCTTCCACAAATATTATGCCGAACCAAAATATGAAACATGTTTCATTTTCAGAAAACATTAGAACAACCCGGTCGCATTCATTTGGGCAGGTCCCCCTGCCGAAGAAAACTGAAGAAACCTCTACGGCGGCTAGAGTGTCAGTTGTTGCGGCTTCTCTTGTAGCGACTGCAGCACTGGCTACAGCCAGGCCGATCATCAAAACCGGCTCGAGTTTGGCTCATCTATGGAGACAGATTCAAGGCTCAAACGACTGGGAGGATCTTGTTCAACCAAAATTGCACCCGCTTCTCCGGGAAGAGATTGTCCGGTACGGGGAGTTCGTCAACGCGTGTTACAAGGCTTTCGATCTCGACCCCACCTCAAAACGCTACCTGAATTGTAAATACGGGAAGAAGAGTATGTTCCGGGAAGTCGGGATGGAGAGCTCCGGTTACGAAGTCACCAAGTACATCTACGCCACCCCGGACATCAGTTTTCCAATCCAAACGGTTGATTCTTGCGGCCGTTGGATCGGATATGTTGCGGTTTCCTCCGACGAATCCGTTAGACGGCTCGGAAGAAGAGATGTAGTCATTACTTTCAGAGGAACAGTCACTAATCCCGAATGGATAGCAAACCTAATGAGCTCACTGACTCCGGCACGTCTCGACCCGCATAATAACCGGCCGGACGTGAAGGTGGAGGCTGGATTTCTCAGCCTGTACACTTCCGACGAGAGCGAATGCAAATTCGGGCTCGGAAGTTGCCGTGAACAGCTTCTCTCCGAAGTATCCCGGCTTTTAACAAAGTACAAAGGCGAGGAGCTTAGCATAACAGTGGCGGGGCATAGCATGGGGAGCTCGCTAGCTCTTCTTCTTGCTTACGACATCGCCGAGCTCGGATTGAACAAAGAGAAAACACCCATCACAGTGTTTTCGTTCGGCGGCCCGAGAGTGGGAAATTCCGGCTTCAAGCAACGGTGCGAGGAATTGGGTGTTAAAGTATTAAGAATAGTCAACGTGAACGACCCGATCACAAAGATGCCCGGGGTTGTATTTAACGAGAATTTTAGGGTTTTGGGAGGAAGATATGAGTTCCCATGGAGCTGCTCGTGTTATGCTCATGTGGGTGTTGAATTAGTCCTTGACTTCTTCAACGTCCAGAATCTTTCATGTGTTCATGATTTGGAGACCTATATCAGCTTACTCAAATGCCCGAAACGACTACGCATTGAAAGGGATAGTACTACTGTAGATATACTCAACAGAGCCAGAGAGATGCTCATGGGTGCTCAACAGTTTAACCTGTTGCCGTGGAGAAGTTCTGCCACCGATACAGTAAACTTTGTTCAGTCACAAAAGACATAACAATTCTTTATAATAATTTATTTTTTGATTTTTTCGTGCTTCTATATATACATATGTATTGAAGTAGGATTTTAATTAGTATTTTGTACATTAAAGCAGAAAATTTTGATAATTAATCTCGGCAAATAATATATATAAACTTTTTTTTTTGATGAATAAGTGAACTTTACTAACCAAAAAAACAGAGTACAAAAAAAAGGTCTAAACCAACCAAACAAAAAAGAAACAAACAGAAAACAAAACTCTGTTAACAACTAGCCACAAGGAGAATACAAATGTCAAACCAGTATGCTCCCATCTAAATTCCACATCTGACAGATCGCCACGTTCTTCATGCTCTTTATGAATTTTCCTTTTCCTGATATTCTATTCTGATATATATATATATGTAAACTGCTGTTGTGGAAGAAGATTATTAGCAAATTAATCTTCGGTCTTTTTGTTTCCCGATTTTTCTTTTCCAGAAACGTTATATATATTGAAAACTAGATCATGAAGCTTCACCTTTTCTTTAATCCTAGTAATTAATACACAAATGCCATCCATCCTGAAGATCATATTATATGAAGCTAGCCATGCATGAACGAATGCCATCCATCAATCTTAGTCAATCTCAATTGGGAGTTAAGTTTTGTAGTTTCATTGTCATCATGCTGTTACCATCACCATTATCATCACCGTAATCCACGTACACTACCATTTCCTTTGCTGATCACTTGATCATCACCATCATCATAATCATATATAGCATAACACACATGACTATTAATTGTTGCTTTATCACCACTCACCTTCTTCATATATAGCATAACTAGACTTCTTATGAGGGCGGAACCCGGATTTGAGATGAGGGGGACGGAACTAAAAAATAAATATCTTTAAGGGAAAAAAATTAATTTTGAAAGGTCAAACTCTTAAAAAATATATATATATATAATTTAAGTGAATTTTTGAAAAAATTTAAAAGTTTTAAATAATTTTGGAGGAAATTACCCAAAAAGTAATTTCATCCTGGCTTCTTCATGTAAGTTATGCGCCATATAAGAATGCGCGGATTATTAACGATAGAAAACCATTGCGTGTTATAACAAGCAAATTTTCTCCTCCACGTGCGACCGCCACTATAAAGTTTGTTTAAGCAGGCCTTAGCAAAGGACAACATGTACATATATGGTTTGGTTGTTGAATGATTAAGCCCTCTATATACTATGGTGAGTGAAACCATCTTAATCATGAATTAAAGTTCCAATTAGACGCAATGCATTAACAAACCCTTGGAACATGATTCAAATGCGAGATGGGTCGATTGGTAAATATTTTAGAAACAAGAGTAAGAAAAGATATAAGAAGGAGAAGAAAATTAATTACAGAAAATTAATGTACGGGTACATGATATGACAAGTTGTGGTTAATTTCCTGACATGCAATTGTCATACAGCAGGGAGGTCCGACAAAAACTGACTATACAACCTTTTTCGCATTGACTATGTATATAGAAATCCACGCGATTTTAAGATTGTCAATGGCATGCATGGCTAAACAAAGATTTCTTGTTTATATATCAGAGACAATTTGAATTATATTTTGGCTGATTTATCTGATTTTTTTTACTATGTAATTTGATGGTAAGGGAAAATGAGCTTATGCAAGAAATAACTTTTTGCCTTTAGGGAAACAAAATATATAAAGAAGGGCTATCAGATGATGCTAATGGTCAATAAGAATGATTAAATGAATGAGATAACAATGTTCACGTGTGATGGCAGGTGCATGCACTAGCTAACTTTTTATATTTACTTGCTGATTAACATGCATATATTAATTAAGACGAAAACAAAACGAAATAATTAACCAGATCATATGATCGATCAATTCAAATATTGCTACTAAAATTATGTTAAATATATGAAATATTTAACTGAAATTAAGAATAAAGTATAGTTAGGGTTCAACATCACTAATTATTCTAAAAGTTTTACTTAATAAAAAATAACAAATTTAATAATTTAAATAATATTGTAATATAATAGTAATTGTAACTATCGATCGAGCTCATATATGCATATAAATATCAAAGTCAATTAACACTCACCTAACATCTGTAAGCTGAATTAGCAATCTGTACAAGAGTGACTTTTCAGATTCTTGCCGTTTTTTTTCTTCTAATAGACGATCATATATATGAACTAGTACTCTTGCTGATTCTCTTCTAGATGTCGCCTCACATTTGGCTGATTTTCTCTTTTGATAATTGGTGTGCTCATGGAAAATGTGGGATGCGGTCGTGATAGAAAGGTTTAAACCCATTTCACGCTTAATCATTCAATTATGAATATAAAATACATTAATGTTTTACTTGTTAGATATATAGTTGGTTTCTACCGTCCTATCCTACCAAATAGTTGTTATGGTTAAGGGTGTACAAGCGGGGCGGTTATTAACCACTAATAACTATCAACAATTGCAAATCGAAAATAACCGCAACCGGATAATCGAATAACCGATATCCCAATTGCGTTTACCGATTATATGATTTTAGAAAACCGGTTAATAACCGGTAACCCGTTTATATATATATATATATATATATATAGTAGATGGACCTCAAACTCAACCTTTATATTCAAAGAATTTTTTTAAAAAAAAAAAAAAAAAAAAAAAAAAAAAAAAAAAACTCAACCTATACATCCTACTAAATAGTTGTTATCCTGCTCTTTGGTTTTGGTTACGGTCGCTTCTTGCTTCTTTGTGGTGGCATGGGTTTAATTTCTTTTTTTTTTGGTGTCCAGCCTCTTAATCGAGTAAGCTAGGGGTAGAGCCAAGGAGGGATTGGGAGTGGCCATGGCTCCTTTTAGGTCTTTAATTTCTTTAGGTCTTTTTTAGTCCCTTTAGAGTTAAGTTCTTAATTCCGCCTTTTCCTCTGGTTATATGGTTTCTTTGTATTGTTTGCCTTGTAAGTTTGGTTTAATTAATATGTAGTTCTTAGCAAAACTTCTTGTTGCTTTGTTCTCCCTAGCTAGCTCACTTTGTGAGGTTGTGGGACATGTTTGCCCTTGTGTTTTCTATGTATTCTTTAGGGCATGTTTGGTAATATATCCAAGATTAAAATAGCTATTATGTTATTTGGTTGCGTCTACCAAAATGATGAGGAATAACCATTTCCCAAGAAATAAAATAGTTCTAAAAAAATATCCCCAAAAACCATGGGGTAGGGCGAGATGGTCGTGGCCACCACTGTTGTTCCCTTAATTTGGTGGCCCCCAGATAGCTTGGATAGATGGTTGCAATTAATCGGTCAGCAGATCGGGTGGTCTGAGCACCTTTGTACGTTCGGTGATTGGGGGTGATGCCGACTAGGAGATCGAACGGAGTGTTACTTATGTACTATTATTTAATAAGGGTATTTTACAAAATTTGATTGAGATCTGATTCCATTTGTTAAAAAAATTCCCATTCTTGTGAACGTTGTCACCAAACAAAAATGAATATATAAGAATGGTCATTTGATTCCAACTTTTTGTATTCCTCTTTGTACTCATTCTTATTTCTAGGTCATCATTATTTCAGTGTGCTAAACGTACGTGTCCTTAGTTTTTTTTTTAAAAAAAAATAAAGCTTACTTATCAAAAGAGAAAAAGAGATTGAGAGAGAGAGAGAGAACACAGAATTCAAAGCTGAAATTATACGTACTGTCCCATAACAGAAGAAACCATCTTTAAAATATAAATCAGATACACTGCAAAGAAAACCAATTACTATATGGCATTAATTGGACTCACTGTATATATATATATATATATATATATATATATACATTCTCTACGTACGCTGAATCTCATATTTAATTTCTGGCCAGCAGATTCGCAAACAAAAACGTGTTATGATCAGTTCGTGCATGCACGGCTGTTAATATTCACAGGATTAAACTCTCAAGGGTCAAACTAAGTGCATCCAAATAGTGTTGACTAAACTTTAATTTCCCATTTATTTCATATTTTTCATGAACCTCATGTCATGTGTGATATATATGTTCTTTATTATTTATATTTTATATGATCGCTGCTAGCTTCCTTTTTCTGTGTAAGTAATGATCACTACTTTGATACTTTCCGGCCACTTTAATTCAAAAGTGATCAGCATTAATACTATTAATTGCAGTGCTCTATCTCATTAGATGACGCAGATACCCCTACTAGCGTATCAAATTAACACGTATAGTACCACCCACACACACACTAAAAAAAAAAAAAAAAAAGTTGTTGTACAGTACTATCAATTATCTCTCTCCTAATTGACAACATAAAATACGTACGTACTAGGTTGGATAATGTAGACGACCACAAATTAATTAATTAAGATCAATAAACTTTGTGCATGTGATTTTGATACAAACAACAATATCATTTTCTATAGTAATAATAAACTAATTAACTTATCATGAGAAAAATTGTGACTTTTGTTTACTTTTCTATTAAAAAACCAATCATAAGACTAAGACGGTGGCTCTCTCTTGGATCATTATTACTTTCTTTGTGTTTTTCTCTCTCTCTCGATCTGTGCAAGCCGCAATTTCAACTGGGGCCATGCATGACCGAATTATAAATCAGCCTGTACAAGTACTATAGCATAGAATTGAAAAATAATTATGTCGGGTAAATATATACTTTCTATAATGAAATGTACAGCTTTGATTAATGCTCCGTTTGTTTCGACGTAAAATAGTTTCCGTCGTAAAATATTTTCGACGAAATCAATTTCAAAAGAAATTATTTTCTCGAAAATATTTTTCGGCGTTTGGTTCGCACGAAAAAATTACGAAAAGGGAAAATGCAACTGTCGCCGGAATCCGGCGACGACCGGTCGCCGTCGCCGGAATCCGGCGAACATGTTTGGCCGGATCCGGCCAAAATTGCCGGATTCCGGCAAGACACCTCCGGGACCGGTCAGATCCGGCCTGATCCGGTCATTTTGGTCGGATCTCTGCAGGATCAATGGCCGGATCCGGTCAGATCCCGCCGGATTCCGGCCATTTGGGCCAGATCCGGCCGGATCAGTAGCCGGATCCGGTCAGATTCCGCCGGATTCCGGCCATTTTGGCCGGATCCGACGGGGTCAGTGGCCGGATCCGGTCAGATCCGGCCGGATCCCGGCCAGATCCGGCCGGATCAGTGGCCGGATTCCGGCAGGTTTCTGTCCATGGCCGGATTCCGGCGGCCGGCGGTGTTCCGGCAACCGGATTCCGGCGGCTGGCGGTATTCCAGCAGCCGGCAGGATTCCGGTGGTCGGATTCCGACGCCGGCATTATTCCAGTGACTTGATGATGCCGGATACCGGTGCTGCCTATTTTCGAACGACCGACTATTGTAGGATTTGGACAGTCAGATATCAAACGTGCGTGTAAGGACGAAGGATATAATTTTGGAAAACAATTTACGGTTTTAAAAACCGTAAATCGTTTTCCAAAACTTAAAGAAGGTTTTACGGTCAAACCGAAAATGATTTTCGTTGACCGTTATTTTCGCCCCTACCAAATACCGTAAAATACCGAAATCATTTTCCGGAAATCATTTTACGCCGAAACAAACGGAGCATAAGTGTTAATGAAGCCGTTTGAGATTTTTAGTATTTTGGTTAATCACTTCATCATTTAATCATATATAATTAGGTTTAACCATTTTGTTAGAAC
Organism: Alnus glutinosa; assembly: GCF_958979055.1. Lineage (NCBI taxonomy): Eukaryota > Viridiplantae > Streptophyta > Magnoliopsida > Fagales > Betulaceae > Alnus > Alnus glutinosa. The sequence continues at coordinate 19,500,812 of NC_084886.1, read as the reverse complement.
AAGCCCCCTAATGTCCCACTCCAAATCCAGTGACGAGCCTGGAATGTGGAGTCAAAAAAATTAAAATTAAAATAAAATAGAAAAGAACGAATTTCAGCAACTATATATGTTCTAGCACCCCATGACTTATTAATATATAAGTCCATACTTAAAGGAAGGGTTTTGTGTAACGACCTACCATCAACAACACAATATTGTATGCTTTTAGTTTTCTCGAATCAGACTTCAATTCACAAGAAGCCACTCATCCTGGTATTACTCTCGCAGAAGCACGCTTAATTGCGGAGTTCTGATAGGTTCATGACTATCACGGTTTTAAAACGCGTTGTGTCATGAAGGGTACGAATATAGATATAAGCACATTTTCATTCACAAACGAAGTGAGACGTCATAATCACCCCATCTTAAGACCTAGCGTCCACGCTGGCAATCCTCATGAGATTCCTCCATTCTTGACATCCCAATGAGTGCCCATTGGCGACCCTCATAGGCTTGTACACACTCCCCCATCTCAAGATAGACAATGATTCTGATACCGTTTGTAACAACTCACCCCCAATGACACAATATTGTCCGCTTTTGGCTCCCACAAACCAGATTTTCTAAGAAGTCACACATCTTGGTACTACCCTGGTAGAAGCACGCTTAACTGCATAGTTTTGTAAAGTTTATAATCATTACTGCTTTAAAACGCATTGTGTCAAAAAATGTATGATTATACATACAAGTACATCCCCATTCCCAAGCGATATGAGACGTCACATTTTGACTCCTAAGCTATGCATGCGTGTAGGATCCAGGTGAGATGAGTCTCACATATATAGGTCTCATACCCATTATGAGTTTGTGTATAATGGGTGTTCAAAGTGAATGTGAAAATGAATTGTGCTATTTGCACACAAATACCTTGTACTCATATTGTCCATATACTTATTGTAAATGTGTGTACAAATATTATTTTTCAATAAAAATATTTGTGAGGGAAATTGCCCTTTATTTTGAGGGATTTATTTACACTAGAAAACAGAGGGATTTTGGGAGAAAAATGGCAGCATTTATTGAAATTTTTCTTCCTTTACGAGAAAATACAAATCGATCTAAATAAAATATATATATATATATATATAAATTAATAATATTATATTTAGAATATATTTTAACGAAAATCTTTGTCGGAAAATAATGTTTAATTATTTAAGGTTAGGTATACAGACCCCTAGCAAGGTCAGCTTTCCCTCTTAAAGTCTAAGCCAAAAGATGAAGTAAGAGAAGCCTACAGTGCCATACTAGGGCAAGAAACACATGGACAGTACTCTTTTCTGGTCGTAGACTCGTAGGTACATATGTTAAAACTTTCTCCTCTGTAAGAATTACGCTGCCGATCAGCCATTGTCTGCAGCTTTATATGACTAAAATACATCAAATATTTCATTAATAAGAGAATCTAGCTACCAATGAGCAAAGCACTGAAGATTAGTTTATATTAATATATAGTTAGGTGAATGACTTTTGGATCATTTGAGATTTTAATCTAAATAAATTTGGTTACTTTATTATAAAATTCTCTTGCATGTTTTTCATTCCGCGTATCAAAAATTCTCCTGATCACCATGAACCGCCCAAATTTGGCTTCTAATCAGAGCCTTAAAGTATATATATATATATATATATACATACACAGATGCTTTTACTGGCCGGTTACAAGTGATTTTTTGATTTTGTAAGTGGTTGTCTCCAAGAACATCGATCCTGGCATGCATGGATATGCCTTTTAGGCTTTTAGCTAAAGACAATGGTATGATCATGAATCAAATTAATGTCCCCGAAGATATCAATATATATATATATATATATATATATATATATATATATATATATATATATATATATATATATATATATATATATATGTTCTTTTTGGAAATATTGATGAAGATGAGAGCTACGAAAACTCTCCTTCTTCTGTTCTTTTTCTAAGTCTATTTGTAGTCTCCTTAATTTTGTAAAGAGTACAACCTCTCTTGGTCTAATCGGGATTAATGGGTGGTATCAAAACAGTAAAAAGAAGACTCTCCTGAGCCTGACTATTAAGCTTATATTATATTTTATGTACACGTGTTTCTTATTTTTATGTTTGTAAAAACACAAAAAAAAAAAAAACATAAACATGATCCGGCATTTTTATAGATCGAATAGTTGGAGGTGAGGAACTTCCTTCAACTTACTTTGAAGAAAAACTTTTTCCACTTTTTTTTAACAAATTTTGGGGGAATAGAGGGGCCACGACCCCCCTCCGGCCGCTCCCGAGTCTGTCTCTGACCTGAGTATTGAAAATGTTTTCTCTAACATTTTGTTTAGAGTTAAGTCTTGAATTAATGCTCAATCTAGTTTTCATCTCCTATTCTATTGAATAGACTTTGTCAAACCCTAATGCTCAAAGGCCATAATTAAACACACACCTAATACAAAATCAATATAGAATTTGAACATATAGGCTTCCATAATCCACTCTCTCAATTAATGTACGACTTAACTTTCACAATCTAATTAAGGTCGGCATCACATAGTTGAGCTCATTGTATTAATTTAATTTGTTGAAGGATGATTATTATAAAAGTTCAATATTTTTAAAGGGACAACATAACATTTGGATGTCCAGCTAGTGAATTAAGGATGATCCTACTACCCCATATCATGTTCTTGTGGAAATTAACGTACTAGATTTGAGGTTAATTGAACAAAAATTGCTTGATAATGTTCATAGCATGCTCAATAGTCAATATACTGATTTTGAGGAGCAAAATAACGAAGCTATTAATCAACACCTAAAGCTTGGGCATGGTTTCACCAAGGTACTTATTTAACCTTGGTTAATTTTCATATGGCCCAATTTTGAGCCGTATTCAAAGTTTCCTAATAACAACCCAAGCCCAAATATGTTGCATAGATATTGGACAACACCCAAAACCAAACAGAGTTGAGTTTGGGCCTATTTGGGCTTTGATTGTTATTAGAAAACTTTAAATATTACCCCTCTCTAATTAACTTATCATTGAGTTTAAGTTTGATAAATATATCCCTTGTTGGATCAAATTGTCACCCCATATCCTTTATGCATTCAACATATCAAGAAGATTACAGATTAAAAATTATCTGATCTATAGAAGGTTCAGCTTTATGCTCTATTGTTTAATATATATATATATATATATATATAAAGAAAAAGAAGAAAATATTCGATTAGTACGAAGGTTGGTGTGCTTGTTGAGTACAAAGAGAACGGTTAATCCATTAGTGGAAATCTCAAAAATATTAATCCAATTAATAGTCATTTGGTGGTGTATTAAGAAATAGTTATATCAGGTGTTCGTAAGTTAAAGAAAACGAAAGGGTAACAAGAAGGCCTTTTGTAGGACATATTCCTACTTTTTCTGCATCTTTAACCGTCGAAGCCAAAGGTATCCCAACCCTATAAAGGCTATAAAGGTTAAAAGTCAAGACCCTTCTTACCTTTCCACCATCTTCTGTACCTCTTTTTATCTTCTGTATTAAATGATATAGGACTAGAAGTCAGTGTAATTTTCTTCAATTTTAAAGACATCTGAGGCATCATCAATTGCCACTGAACCAATATTATTTTTGGCTCATTTTCCTTGTACGGCCTATCTACAAGAGATCTCCTCAGTCACTTCTCTCCTTCACCCTCTTCTGGTGTATTTAACAAGAGATTGTCACTACAAAGTTGTCTAAGAGTGCTTTAATTCTTTCAAGTTCAAATAAAAAGGTGTAAAAGATCATTTTTTTTCCAAGTGGATTTGAATAAAAATGTGACCAGTCCGGCCAGCTATCATTTCTTGAGCAGGAGTGAGCTGAAATATGTGCTTCTTGTTTAATTTAGCTGATCCTGGTTAGTTAGGGAAAGAGGTGAGATTTGTCTTGCATATAGAATTTCTTTAATCTTGGGTAAGAGAAGATTGTTAGAATATTTTTTTTTAATGGGCTAACATTGATTGTGGGTTCTGGTTTGCTAAAACGGGTTGGACACAGCCTAAAATGACAAGCTCAAATGTTGTTAGAATTATCATTGAGTTATTGGGTTTTACACACCTTAGCTAAGTAGGAGTTGGATTCTTACTGAATGTCGTAAACAGCCGCCCCAGTTGTGTGTGTGTGTTGGGGTAGAGGGGGAGGGTCTTCAGGCCTCTGACCATCTGCTAGTGATTTAAGGCCTAATGCTTGGTGTGGCGTCGGACATTAAGCCGAGAATTAGTCATTGGTCTGACAAGCAGTCTCTACGCTCGAAAGGTTCGATTACCACCTCGATAGGTCAGTCGTTCAGTGAACGAGGTACATTACAGTTATAGGAACCGACAGATACCTCGTATTAAAAAATAAAAAACAATATGTAGGCATGTAACCTTAAAGAGTATGTGATGAGTGAACTCTATATGGTTTGCTCTCCCCGTGCTCTCCACACAACACAATACTCTATCCTCATTAGTGGGAGAATTTTGGCTTGCCCTATTGACAGCCACCTTAGAAAGAAGCAAGGAAGGGGAAGACTTTTTGCAGCATATTTGATTCAAATCAAAATGCAAGTTTGAACAAATGTAGCTAGAATTATGTCTAAAAATTTTCCACTACATATTTTGATAATTTTTTATGTTCTAACATATGATATCAGAGCCACCTTTATGTTATTTTGTTTAACATTGCATTTTATGGCTTTTGATTCAAAAAAACTGAGTTTATGCAATAAATAAATAAATAAAATAAAATAAAATAAATTAACCCTTAATAAATAAATAAAAAAAGAGGACAGAAATTTCTTACAAACCAATTTGTAAGAAATTTTGTACAACTTACATATAAGAGTGATATGTGTCCTTTAAACATGTGAGAAGCACATGTTTTTTCTATTAATATTATTAAAATAGCATGTGAGAATATATGTCAATCTTATATATGGGTTATATGAAATTTCTTACAAACCGGTTTGTAAGAAATTTTTGTCCATTAAAAAAAAAAAAAAAAACCCTTGCGTACATGGGTTGTGCGGCTGTGGAGGCTTTGTGTGGGTTCGTGTAGGTGCTCTATGAAGCACAACAGAATATCCATTTAGTGAGCAAATTTGAGTGGGATGATACGAATCAATGCTAGCCGCATGTGTTGCTTATGCAGCAACCCAACTGCTACACGCCAAAGGTTTTGCTCGCCACAACAAGTTGAGTTGGCATGCGGTGACGTTGTTCGCCGCAAGCGGTGTAGAATAGTGGCGGCATTTCCCCCTTTAATTTACTTATGGCTATTGACCGGTGTGGCCACACCCCAACTAAGGGTGTGTTGCATTGTCGTAAAGTTACTAAAAAGGAAAACTAAGCTTTACCCCTTAATGTTTCACCTCCTTTCCAATTTTGTCTCCAAAATGAAGAAAAAAAAAAAATTTGCAATGCACCCCAAACAAGTTTCCTAATTTTGCAATGTAGCTAATTTTTCTGAAAATATCTCTAAAAAATTCATTTAAAAACAAAAAAATAAATAAATAAATAAAATTTGGGTGGCTCCATGGAGCCATGGGGGTGGTTCGCCACCCCATGCCTGCCCAAAATTTTTTTTTTTTTTTAGTTGCTTTTTTTTGAGATATTTTCGGAAGAATTTGTTACAATGCAAAATTAAAAAACTTGATTGAGGTGTATTGCAATTTTTTTTCACATTGAGAGGTAAAATGTAGTTTTCCTTTATTAAAACATAAACAAGCACACACGGTACCGGTAGCCTCATTTATTAATCATTTTTACATTTTATCTCTGTCTCATAACTTTTACACATAACCCGTATAATCATTTCATCACATATTAACATAATAAAATAGCCTTCAAAACATTCCACGCATCATTTGAGACAATATTTATAAAAGTAATCAACGTCACACATTTATTGCATAAGAATATTTTCATATGTTTCAGACTCTCCTAAAAAGGTAATTCGTGTTTTTCTTTGAAAGCATAGTACATAAAATGCACCGAGTCAATATTTATAAAAATATTAGCACAATGATAGCTTGCTTACCTCAATCACTTAATTCCCATTGGAAACCATCTCCGAATTCTCTAACACAGAAATCTATGTAAGAGCATCCACATCAAGCTCTCTATTTTGAACTTTTCACCAAATATTAGAGAAACTTCTCAAAAACCTCCATGCATTGAGCTCTCTATTATTTCTCCAAACTAACTCTCGTCAGAAACTCTCTCCAAATTTAACCCCATTTGCTCTTACGCCATTCACTTTAATATCATTTTTTTTCTCTTCCCGCGCGTCTTCACTTTTCCTCCTCGCCTTCAAGCTTCTGCATCATCTCTCTCTGGCGCGATGTCTTTTAGCTCCGTGGAGGACAGTTGCTGAAACAAAGGACTCTGTGGATTCGCAAACGGCGTTGTTGCTTGGAGAATGAGTGGGAAGAGAGAACTTGTCACGGGTTGATTCCTCATAAGACAAGAAATGCGGTTATTGAGGAAGGAAGCTAAAACTAAAGTGAAGGGAAGAAACAAACTGAAGTGAAAACTAAGCAAGAAAACTAGAAAAGAAGTTCGATCAGGAAATCTTGAGAAGGTTTTGGAGATAAGGTCATTGCGTCATCTTCAGTATACGTGGCGGCTTTTGGATGGAGCTGAGCAGTTTGTGTTTTACAGCTGGAGGTCGATTTAGTTTTTTTTTTTTTTTTTTTTTTTTTTGGCAAATAGGCCGGTTTAGTGGTATAGTTTAATTTTGTGAATGTGGTTATGTTCGTAGATGATTGTAGAGGATTGTTTTTGGTAGGAAAATTTGATGTTCATATAATTAAATTGGTTGGTGTCAAAACTAATAAAAAATAATATATGATTAAAATAGAGAAATATTTAGAGAGTTTGATGTAGAAAGTGTTTCAAAAGTGAGAGATAAAATCAAAAAAGTAGATTATTTAGGTTAAATTTAGAGAAAATTTTAGAGAGCTTGATGTGGATGCTCTAAGGGTCTATATAAGTTCTCGATCTTAATGATATCCTTAAATCTAAACTAGGGGCAAAATTATCATTTTGTCTGACCATTGAACGTTTGGCTATCGTGTCAATCGTTAAGCAACCCTATTGAATATTCGTTATTCTAACAGAACCTCTATTTCTAATAAATGCCCTAGCTTTTCACAATCTAAGGTCCTAATATGACTTCTAACACTATTCTAAGCATAAATCCAACCTCCACACACGTTAAAGTTCATCCAAATTCATCATCAGAAATCATCATAACAACTCATGAATCTACATCTAACCTCTCAAACAGTAAATAAATTCGCAAGACTAACAGAACATCATATACTTAACCATAAACTAAACTACCCATGCATTATCTAACCATCATTCCTTCAATAACACACCTAAAAGCTTAAATCCACAAGCTAAGAGGCGAAAGCTACAAAAATGAAACCAACCAATAGATAAACAACAAGATGGTAGTCTAATAACACTACTGAAACAAGGTTAGGCTAAAAAAATTGCCTCATTTGAAGAATAAGCCACAAGAGAGCACATTTTCTCTCCAACTCATTATTTCTCTCTTTCTAGAGTTTTCTGAACTGGAGAGGTGAAAATGAGGCTATGGGGCAAGAACAGGGGGTATAAATAGGCTCCAAGGTCGCACAAAAGGGTTAAGGTGTCTATCTTTTAAGTACTACCAGACAGGCATTGTAGCGCCCAAGATTTTAAGACATAAAATATAATGTCTTAGATTAAGACCTAATAATAATACAAAATAATATAAAGATTATATGAATATTTATAGAAGTGAATATTCAATAATATTTGAGGCACGTTTACAGTCTCAAATTGATTAGATAAGTTTAACGAACCTCAAATCCTAGAATACAAAAGAAAGAAAAGAAACCAGTCTGACGAGAGCGCAATCGATCCCCAAAAAAACGTTCGATCGCATAGGAGCTCGATCGCCAATACCTAGCGTTCGATTAACACCGAACTGAAGAAAAAGAATTACACAAGTTAGTTTCCTTAAGTTAGAGATTAACTATTAGTTATCATATATTATTCTTTGAGATGGCTCAATGGACAGCTCAACACCCACTTGCAAGCACCCCAACCATCGATCATTTTACCCTAGATAATCAAAACCCTTCAGAGTCTCTATAAAGAGAAGGCTTGCATTGATCATTCTTCACTCTTTCAAGGAAAACCAAAGCTCTCTCTCTCTCTCTCTCTCTCAAATTCTCTACAGCTCCTCCTTCTTCTCGGTTCAGTGCAGAAAACCAAGAAGGCATCCTATTTCCCTTATGTTTCTTCTCAGCCAAAACCTAAAAATAGAAAAAGAATTACCATCTCTTTCGGTTTCAACAGAAAAGCAAAAAGCTCTCTCTCCCTTCCTCTGTCTTCTCAACCAAACAGGAAAGGATCTCAAAAATCCTCTCCATCTCTCTTGGCTAACAGAACAGCAAAAGAAGAAAGAAAACAGAAACCCTCAATTCTCCCATTTTCTCTCTCAGCCAACATGGTGTTTAGCAAAGAAGAAAAACACTCACTCTCTCTCTCGGTGTCTCTCGGCCGGTCCTTGTTTATGTTTTAGGAGTCTCTTTTAAAATATACCAAAATCATTTGTGATATTTTTGGGTAAGTTCCTAAGGCATGATTTAGTTTTTATGATTTTTAAAGTCATTGGGTTATTTAAATATTTAATATGTGCTTAAAAATGATATTTTCAAAATGATGTATTTATTTTATAAATAGGGTCAAATACACTTCTGGTCGCTGAGTTTTAGAAACTTTATTTTTTAATATCTAAGTTTCAATTCGCATCACAGATAGTACCTCCATTTTGGAAAAATATCAAATTAGTACCTCAGTCAAGTTTTCCGTCCAAAAACTAACAGCCCTCCAAATGTCAACCCCTAAGTGTTGACACATGTTTTAATATAAAAAATAAAAATATTTAAAAATTAATTAAAAATTTGAAAAAACTTTTAAAAAAAAAAAAAAAAAGGTGGTTGTCCACTCCCATCGTGACCAAGGAGCCACCCACTTGACCGGTCTGGGGTGGCCGAACCACCCCTCGGCCATCTCATGGCAAAAAAAAAAAAATCAAGAGTGGACCACGGGGGTGGTTCGGCCACCTCCAATGACCAAAACCCATAAAAAAATAAAAAAAAATAAAAAAAATTGCCATGGGGTAGTTGAACCACCCCCCATGGGGTGGTTCGGCCACCCCAGACCGGTCAAGAGGGTGGCTCCCTTGGCCAAGGGGTGGCTGAGCCACCCCTCTTCTTTTTCTTTTCTTTTTTTCAATTTTTTTTTTGAAGTTTTTAATTAATTTTTAAAGATTTTTTATTTTTTATATTAAAACACATGTCAATCCTCAAAGGTTGACACCTGGCGGGCCTTTAGTTTTTGGATGGAAAACTTGACCGAGGTACTAATTTGGTCTTTTTTCAAAACGGAAGTTTCAAATGTGATGCGAATTGAAACTCATGTACTAAAAAATAAAGTTTCAAAAACTCAGGGACTAGAAGTGTATTTAACCCTTATAAATATGTTATTATAATGCCCGGATAAAATTAAGTATTTTATAAAAGCACTGTTATGCTACCCAAAATTATAAAAACTTTTTTAATCATTAGTTACACTAATGCTGTTATTCTGTCAAATTTTATAAAAGATAAAATATAAAATATTTATATTTATGTCGTTATATTGCCTGTATGTTTTTGAAAATATTATACCCATTATTTATACTAATGGGATTGTTATATCCATTTTCATAAAAAGAATATTACACTTTTTAGCATTTTAATGCTGTTATGATGCCTATTTTACTTAAAGAGTATTTTGGACATTAATTAATAAATGTCGTAATAATGTCCACCTAAAATATGTGGTAATACAACCAACTTATTTTTATATCTTGTTGTATCATCTAAGCGATATTAGGAAATTATGTTAAATAGTTTAGAAGTCAAAAGTAATAGAAGTGTTAAAATAGGTTTCTTAATAGTTGTACTAATACACTATCACATGTACAAAACTATATTGCAGTGAACACTTGTGTGAATATTTTCTAAAGCAGAAAAGGACTGTAAGTATAAATTACTTACAAAAAATGATGTTGATTTCCATAATATTATGATTGCAGATTTGTTTAATTGTGTATGTGTGAATGGACTTTGCATATATAACTGTTGTGACTAATGAATTTATTAATAAATAAAAGAGTTGGGAGTGACATCTGCCTGTGCCAAAAACAAATAAGCTTTATAGTTAAAAGAGCACATGGCTCCAAGGCAATACGTTAAACGGGAGTTATGTCTCCTAGAACCCATTAACCGGAGTTACGTCTCTATACTAGAAAGGAGTGCAAGAAGGAATAAATAAGACTGTGCATATAAAACCGACATCTTATCATTGCATTATGTGTTTCTAAATAAATCAGTAATTCATTATATTATTGAAACAGTTGACTCACTCAATTACAGTATGAGACCACAATCACATCAATGATTATGCAGGACAGGAGGAAGGTCGGGACTATTAGGATCATTATGACAATCCTGATATATGTGGATAAGACTATTTAATGCCTCTTTTATGTGATAGACCACCTTGTTTAGTCTATCATTTGTATATATGACAGACTTATCGTTTACATGTTTCTTTTGATATGTAATATTTTACATTATGGTTTGTATTAGGTTAAAATAATGGTTACATAGTATATGTGTTGCATGTGGCACATATGTTATCACTTTAGTGTGTATTTATTATGTAAGAACACGTTGTTCACATTTATTTATATTGAGGTATCTTAGACAGCTCTGATGTGTTATTAATTCCTAAGGATTTAGAAAAATATATATTCCACTGCAAGATTTTATCGTCTAATATGATAATATCACGTGAATTATTAGATATAACCACTTATACCTTTTTGTAAAAGGCGGGGCGTTACAAACATTGAATGTTCGATGGAAACTTTGAATGTTCTCCACCGATCGTTCAAATCCAAATTCGAACATTCAGCTGGACAGAAAATTCTTAAAAAGTCCAAGATCTCACACCTTACCAACTAATAACTAACATTAGCATCCTTACGTTATAATTAGAGCGTACTTAACCATAATTTTAAAGTGCAACTTTACTACCCAGGTGAGTAAAACTCACACATATACTTGTTATTTTAATTCTCTCATAACATAATTATTTTATGTATTAAACGTGGATGTTTACAACTCATATGAAATACATTTTAGAAGAATGTGAACTCCACTTTTGTGAAAATGATTGATGAATAATGGAAATATGAAGCATGTGGATTTTGTAAATGCATGCATGTAAGAGACTAAAGAATTGCATCGTATGACATGGTACACCGTGTAACGATATAACATCCATGGACTATTATTATACAAGTTAACCATATGGTCAAATAGATTTATTTTTATTGCTTGAGCTTAAATCCAATGGTTTCATAGGTGATTAGCGCACCATATACGGATGATGGTCACAATTACGACATAATTAGTGGTATGGATCACCTGGGGTCGGAGTCGTTGGACTCAATCGGGCGACTAATGATGATGGTACACGGCAATATCTATGACACCGGCATTATACTACAAGTCACTCGGGACATCACAAACCCTGCCGAGAATGGGTTAATATCATAGGCAGACCATATAGATATTTAACATATGACAATTTTACTTAATATATCATATATAATATCCATAATGCATTACCATGAAATTATTTGTATTCAACATATGACTTTATTTACATTATTGCTTGTGATTTACAAATTTTTGCTGAATAATTGATTTCACTACAAGATAATATATACGTCATATGTATTATTATTCACTAAGTTATGGACTTACGCTTGCATTTTTTTTACCTGTGGTACATGTGTTGTTTTATAGTTGGACTATCTTTAGATGTTAAATTCAAGAAGGACCTCGAGGCAATTGCGCATTTGGAGTAATTATAGAGATCTAGTCAATGCTTTAAGATTTATGGCAAGATTTTTGTCGGCTGCTCATGGTAATTAGAACTTTTGGGTAACATTGTAAACTTGGTGTTTGAGACATGTTTGTGTATTAAGGTTTAGCTCAAATCTTTTACATCGAAGATATGTATAGTATAATTGAAGTCAATGTTATGATTCTTAGTAGATGTTCTGGTTCTAATGATTAATGTTGATAGACATATCATATGTTTCCGCTGTTTAGTATTCGTTTTTTAAGAAGTAGAGATCCCTTGGTCTTACTCCTTATGAAAATTGACAGTGAGGAGAATTGTAAAGTTGATTACCAATTAATTAATTTCTTGGGGCGTTACAATTCCACTTCCTAGCTAGACACTCTATTTGTTGTCGATGCTTCCCATAACACCTTTCTCTGAACGTGCTGTCATTTCTTGAAGAAGAATGATCGTTAGAATATTCTTAGGAAAAATATTTTTATACTATCATTCGCAATCTAAGACCGTTTTAGTAAACTATTTGGAAAAAATTGCACAACTTAATACTTATACTTATTGAATATGAAACCTATCTCATTTTTAGACTGAGCATAGCCTATGCTCTTGTACAGTTTCAAACTTATAACTTATATCATATCGACCTAAATTCTAATAAGATCAATCCTATGTTTCTTAGAGCCAAACAGCTATGATACCATACTGTAACCCCACACCTTTAATAACAAGTCATAAGTAATAAAATCTAATTTGACAAGACATTACTACTAAAAAAATGCAGCAGAAAAATAGTAATAAATTTTTGTCTTACAATTGACCTTATAAACCTATCAATAAAACATACCAAAACTTTTATTGCATTAAATAAAGTTTGTACAATTTAAATCTTACTAATTATATAAAATAATACAATATGCCACATTCCACATGCTGCATGCATAAATGTCCCAATTAAACAAACCAAATTGAATTCGCTTAAGTTAGTATCCAAAGCTAAAAGATCACATAGCCTCAACAGTAGATACCTAAGCAAGCATATAGATTAATATCTCTCTCCTCTCCTGCAAAATCTATGTAATTGTGAAGTGACTCAAAAAGAATTCACAATTACACAAGCGGATTAATGAGTCCACCGTCTCAGTAAGTATAATATAAACTAATCTTTTTAAAACATGTGATAAGAGCTCCTTCCTCTTTTGGAAAATCACTCTATCTAGTGATTACGAAACAACTGGGGTTTTCAAGAGTGGTTTTATAAAAATCATAGCTGCTTGATAATCACATTAATTAGAGAGGGTTATTCACACTCCATATCCCAATTTAGAAGTGATAAAAATAGTTAATTTTATATATATATATATATATATATATATATATATATATCATCATATCTTGTAAAACATAATCATATCTGAAAACTCATAAAACAGTACATATTAGTTTCCCGAGTTCTTCCCTTCGAAACAACAATTTGTAGCCGAATTTGTAGGGCTATTTTTATACTCAATTATGAAATCATAGCCCGAGAATTTGACAGCCATTTTGGTTGAGCTTCGGTAATGATAGTTTGATCGAGCAAGTAGCGTAAACTCCGTTGGTCAGTGCAAATGATGAATTTGTTGCCCAACAGATATAGCCAACATTTTTTAATGGCAAAAATTAAAGTTATCATCTCCTTTTCGTATGTAGAAAAATCTAAATTTCTCCCCTTTAAAGCTTAACTAAAAAATACATGCATAAGATCGGCCCTAATTCTTGAGCCTAAAGTATCACATTCAATTATAAAGGTTTTGTTAAATTCAGTAGTGTTAGCACAAGCATGTTGTCATAGCCTTCTTCAACTGATTAAAAGCTTCTTCTGCTTACTTATTCCACGTGAATGCATCTTTTTTCAGATCAGCAACTATGTAAGGGGACTTGCAATGATGTCATAACCTTAAATGAATTTGTGGTAATAACCAATGAGCCCAAAAATCCCCATATTGCCTTAACGGCTTGAGGCCTGGGCCATTGAACCATAGCCATGAGCTTTTCATGATCCATGAAAACTCTCTTGCTTAATATTATACGGCCCAAATAATTCACATGTTCTTGCCCAAACTGAAATTTTCATTTTTTTCACAAATAATTGATTATCTCACATAATTTGTAAAACCACCTCGAGGTGTTTGATATGTTCAGCCCAAGATTTGCCATAAATTAAAATATTTTATCAAAAAAACTAGCATGTACCTTCGCAAAAGCTCCTTAAAAATTTCATTCACGAGGGATTGGAAGGTAGACGGTGCATTGGTGAATCCAAAGGTATCACAAGAAATTCATAATGCCCTTGATGAGTGCGGAATGCCATCTTCTCAATGTCCTCCTCCGCCATTGGAATTTAATGGTAACAGGAACGTAGACCTAGCTTGGAGAAAACTCAAGCTCCACTAAGCTCATCCAAAAGCTCATCCATAACTGGTATTAGGAACTCGTCATTTCTAGTTACATGATTGAGAGCTCGGTAGTCCACACATAACCTCCAAGAGCCGTTATTTTTTTGACTAGCAAGACCGATGACAATTATGGGCTTGTACTAGGCCGTACTACCTCAGTTTGTAAAAGGCACGTCACAATTTTTTCGATCTCATTCTTTTGGCAATGTGTGTAACGATAAGGCCGCACGTTGACTAGACTGCTCCCAAGCTGCAAGATGATCTTGTGGTTCTACAATCGATTTAGAGGAAGCCTATGTGGGTCCTCAAATACCTCTTCATAAGTTTGCAACATTGACCTCAGTTCATTATTGTTAGAGTTGGGTCATTTCTTCTGCGCCCAAGCACGATCATACCTACTTGTCTATCCATGGTGTTCAACTAAGTTAGTGGTAAAAATTGAAAAGGCCAGCCCCTTTCTCTTTTCTACAACTCCCTACACATCTCCTCCACTACATGATGCAAGGGTGCCTTAAGCCCTCTTAATTCCACTTATTCTCCCTTTCACCAAAATCTCAACCACAACTTGCTAAAATCCAAGTAAAAAAATCCCAACATCTAGAACCATTGGGTGCCTAACATGGCGTCACTCCCATACAAGGTTACTAAGCAGAAATCAACTACAAAAGGTTATTCTTGCAACCACAGCAACAATCCCTTGCAGAAGCCTTAAAATTCCAATTTCTTGCCATTAGCAACAGTGATTTCCTAATCCCCGTGTGGTTCAGCTTCAACCAAATCCTTTATGCCCATCTTGTGATAAGAAATTTGTGGGTACTCCCACAATCCATGAGGGATGTGATTTCGTGTTTACCCAGCATTCCTCTCACATTGTTCCTGCGTGGGAGATCCCATGATGGTGTGCATAGAAATCAGGGGCTCTTCATCTTCTACTCCATTTTGTTCCACAATATCCCCATCTTCCCATTCGTCATCTTCAATCAAAAATAGTGTTTTACATCGGTGGTCAAGGATGAATTTTTAATTAGTCACAATTGAAACACAAGCCACAGGATCCCCGATCTTGCATCTCTGTTGGATTCAACCGTTGCACGATGGAGTTTCTTGCTCTAAACGAAGTGGTCGACTGTAGCAACAGGATTGGGTCACCTAAATTTGAGCATCATTGGTCTGCAACAACGGGTTTTCGAATGCTCTACTTTTAGGTCTTAAAAATAATATACCTAACTCAATTGCTTTGGAGATTGAGGTAGGCCTTGTTGCTTGAACCTCTATTCTGATTATATCTTTTAGGCCACTAACAAAATAGCTTAATTGATGTTGGGAAGAAATCTTACCAATACGGGTGATAAGTTGTTCAAACGGTAGTTTATAATCTTTGACTGGCCCAATCTGTCGTAGCTTAGTCAAGTTCCCAAAAGGATCTTCAAATTGCGTCGGTCTATAACATGTGTAGAGATTTGCTTTAAGGTTCTCCCAAGTCACCAACCCTTGCTCTCTTGAAATAGTTGGTTCCACATATGTACTTTCCCCTCTAGATGGTAAGTTGCCAAGGGAAGTTTCTCCTGCTTCTTGATTTGCTAGTATTCAAAAAATTGTTCAACTCTATAATTCCAGCTTCTCAGATCCTCCATGCCGTTATACCTTGGAAAATCTAATTTACCCAAATTAGATGAACCCTAGGTGCATGTGTCTGTCACGGCTTCTGAATGAAAAGCCTTCTCCAAACTTGTTGCTTCTTTCAGAAATTAGATTGTCCACCTTGTTGGTGTTTTCGTCTAATTTTTTCATTTGTTGTTTCATCACTCTTCCCAGGTTTGAAACCTGCTATTCAAGACGATCTATCCGTTGATAAGCTATTGAAAAACCTGGCTCTAATACCAAAATGTTACAAGAATTTGTAATTGATAGCTTTACTGGCCTCTCAATAGGGAACGAACTCGAATCAGTCTTTTCTTCCTACCTATGGTTGCTAATTCAAGAATTAGCAATAGGATTTTTAAGAGGATTTGTAGCCTTTGTCAAACAATTCTGTTGAGAATTAAACTTTGCGTACATTGATTCACGCAAATGTGGGTTTAAATAGAGTAACGAGCATAGACAAATCTCAATTGGACTCTGATTTTTAATACTACCCAAACTAGGAGAATATCTTCCTATACTACCTAAACTAGGAGATTATCTCCCTACTGACTCTTAACCGACAATGGAGTAGAATACTCTTTATTGAAATAGGAAATAACTAAATACTAGACGATAACAATTGATAATGGAGTAAGACACTTCTTATTGAAATAGAAAATAATCTAACTACTACTTGCACTCCTTTAGGACTCTAATCTTGTAACACATAACCTACAATTATTTATTGTTGTGAGTTAATTAAGTTTTGCACGTAAAAAATTAGATTAATCAAAAAACCTAAATTCACGATTGATCGGTCTCTTTTCTGGTCGATCCAACTCATTAGGGTTGAGAAATAGATTGCAGCTGTCAAAGCTTAGTTGAAGTACTAGTCAACCAATTTGTCAAGAATTTTAAACAGATTGTATCGGTCAAAGATGAGTTGACTGACAATGACAATTGTTTTCAAGATGGATTGATTGAAGGATGATCGATCGAGGAGACAAAAACTAGATTTTAGATTGGCTCAGTCGAAGTTGGATCGACCCATACCTATCAATCAAACACTAATTTATCTAGACAACTGAGTGGCCACAAATATGTGATTTTCTAGGGCATTTTTAGTGTTTTGAGTTTTTCTTATATATATTTTCTTTTCCTATGATAAAGCGAGTGATTTTGATGGAAAAGAGAGACTTCTTGAGGCTTCTCTATGTTATTTCAAGTTTATCCTCTTAAAAGAAGTTAAAAGACTAAAACCCTTTAAAAAAAAAAATCAAATTGGGAAAGGATTACATTGGATCAAAACACTGAAACAAGGAGTGGGCTCATCAACAAAACACCTAATATGAAAATAACAATGCAGAAATACAACTGAATAGTAAGAAATAGGTCAAACAAATGACCCGGTACTCTTTTAAGGCCCGTATAAAGCGGTTACTAAAGCAAAAAGGCCACATGTAGG